>NC_079493.1:4471690-4815853 GCF_030052815.1 Hevea brasiliensis | reverse complement strand
TACTTTCATATGAAACATTTATACACCATAGTTAACAATAATAACACTCAAATGACCAATTACATAACAGAGGGTAAAAAGGTAATAAACTAAAATAACAAATATAAGAGTTATAAAATAAATAATAGGATTAAAGATGGAGGAATAATCAGAGAGGATAAAAAGGCTAGAATGGGATTAAAGAAGAAGGAAAAATTAGGATATAAGTAGGGATTAAAATTGTTTCCGATTCACCCACTCCTCCACTTGATTAATTTTTCTTAATTTTTTTTTTAAAATTCTTCTAATTCACTTGTATAATAATATATTATTATTTTTTATTAAAAATAATTTATTTTTATGTATTTATGTGTTTAAATATTATAATTTTAATAAAAGATATAACTGTATTATTAAAATTATGTTTAAAATTTATATTTTTAATTTATAATTTATTTTTTAATAAATAAATTTATATTATATAATAATACTAAAAAAATAAAAAAAAATTCCACAGGGAAATCTGTCCCAGTCCCAGTCTACTTTTTGGCAATAAATTCTTGCCCCGACCCTAAGCTTTTAGGGATAAAAACGAGAATTTTAATGGAGAAATTCTCTCTCTGACCTCAAATTTTTATGGATAAAAAGTGAGAAAAGCGATTTTCACTCTTGATCTGCCTCGCTGCCATTCCATTTATACTCATAAAATGAAAATAGATTAAGGAAGGGGAGGCATTAATGAAGGACAAAAGGCATAAAAATAATCAAAATTTTGTACTTTTTCTTCCATGTGTAGCTGATAGGCCAGAAAGGGGTAGCCGCTCCATCAATTTCACCATTAATGTCTACGTTGCAAGCTCCATTTCAAAGTTACAAGCGCCTTTAAATATCATTGAAACAATAACAACACTAACAAAATAGGTTACACAGCATTAAAACACAGTAGAAAAGACATTAGAAACTAGACATTCATAACTTTCCATTGATATATTATTCATGAAACCCTAAATTAAATTTTCTAAAACGCCCATGCATTGTAGGTCTAAAAGTTATAACCACTAGATAATTTTTATTTTTATTTTTTATTTTTTAAAAAATAACAATAATTATATAATTTTTTTTATCATATTGATTGCCATACAATGTAATATACTAACATGGTATCACTTCTTCACTCAATAATTTTCCGATTTTTTAACATCTTTGTCGGTTGAATAAAATTAAACTTTCAGTTTTGATAATTTCAGTTAATTTTCATCAACAAAATAATAGAAAGAGAGAGAGTTGTAAGCTTAATTTTGGTCAACTTATAGAGAAAATGAACAAGTCTAATTTCATTCTAAAAGCTAACCTAAGAGAAGGTCTGTCTAAATCTTTAAATTTAACACAATTTTCTCGTCTCAAGTTAATGTAGAACCACACAACTAGACAGAATTGAAATAGTCCCATATAATTTTAGTCGATTGGATAAGATTGTAACTAATATATTTAATTTGATTGAAACTATTAAAATTAAAATATTTGAATTTTATTACAATTTTTAAAAATATTTGATTTTTTTTTATAATTAGCTTAATTTTATAACTTGATTATAAGTTTTTCCTTATATTTTAGAAATTAGATGAGGAATGTTTTAAGAACATAAATTTACAATTAAAAAAAAGGTTTATTGTATTCGATCCGCTTGAGGCTTAAAAAAGAAAAAAAATAATAACATTAGGGAGAGTATTGCAAGAACCAATATCAAAACCCAATTATGTAAGGATTCATCACATGAAATACAAACACATCAATTACCTGCAACTTGAATAGGAAGTCAATCAAGGTATGCTAGCTTAACCAAAGAAAGAGAATTGAAGGCTATGTTTGTTTTGTGAAAATATTGTTCTGAAAAGTATTTTTTGTAATTTTTTAGCTTTTGGAGCATTTTAAAAAATGAGTTAATGAAAAATATTTTTCTAATTAAAATAAAAAATTAAGTTATTTTTTACAAAAATAACTTCTTTTTTCAGAAGAGAAAATTATTTTTTGAATTTTAATAATCTTATTAAAATGTAAAAATACTTATTCATGTATAACACAAATACATATTATTAGTTTAATACTGTAACCAAACAATGAAAAATAAAAATATTTTCTTAAAAAATAATTTTTATGAAAAATATCTTTCATATTTAAATTATTTTTCAAAAAACAAACAAGATGAAGTTTCCATAGGTTTGCAGTTACAAGTTGATATAAGTCAATGAAAAGCCATTAATGAAAATTCTGCTTCACTTTCGAAGTGAATTG
Organism: Hevea brasiliensis; assembly: GCF_030052815.1. NCBI lineage: Eukaryota > Viridiplantae > Streptophyta > Magnoliopsida > Malpighiales > Euphorbiaceae > Hevea > Hevea brasiliensis. Next base: position 4,813,582 of record NC_079493.1, on the reverse strand, counting down.
GGAGCGCCGAAATATTGGTTTGAGTCTTCTTCTACAATTATTAGAAAGGTGGACTCTCAACTTCATCTACAATAATTATTTGAATCTTCAACTCCTCTCTCCTTCAAGGGTTGGATTTGGATTTTATTTTATCCCTTCCTTCATACTCTTTCATATTGACATTTATACAGAATATAGTTGAAAACGTACTCATATTGTAGCTAAAAGTAGCAGTATTAAATTTGATTTGGAGGTTGACTTATGAAGGAATTGAGTCGATGAAATAGTGATTGAATTAATAAATTAAATTGTTATAAATTAATTATATATATATATATATATATATATATAGATATATATGAATATAAATAAATTTAATTAATTAAATTTTTATTATTTAAAATTAAACTTTCAATATTTATTAAGTTATATTTACGTATGTTTTAATAGTGTTTTTAAATTTAATTTTTTTGAATATTATAAGTAATACATAATTTATTTTTATAAATGTGTAAAAATCTTTTAATATTTATTAAATATTAATTGAATGTTAAAAATAAATAAACATATTATTTTACAAAATTCATTATATTATTATCTAGTAAGAGAGATATGCATTTTAGAATAAAAATATATAATTTTTCAAATTAGTTTAATTGGTGGTAATTTTGAAGAGCTTTTATGAGGTTTTGGATTCAATTCTCATTGTCGACGCTCACAATAATTTTGTTTTATTGATTAGTCGGAGTTCGTCATGTCACATAGGTTTATCAATTTGATCGATCAATCGGATCAATTAAATTACAGCGATTCACTTCTTTATCCAATTATATTATAAACTCATTTAACAATTTATCAATTCGATTGGTCAATTCGATTAATGTTTAATAACTATGGCTAAAAGCATATGTAAATGATATATGCAATTGTTCAACAAATTGAAGATCATCGCCTCATGTACTCATAGTCATAGACTATTAATTTTAGCCACATATTTATAAGATTTTTGTTATGACAGATGGAAAATTTTAAAGTTTGTACGAAGATAATAGAAAAAAAAACACATTGTTTATGTATTTTGATTATAAAATCTATGTGAACTCTTCAAATAATTAATATGTTTCTTTAGAATTTATATTCTATTGCAATAGACAATATTTACAATATTTATAATAATATTCATACATAAAATACTATATTTAGATCACATCGTGAGTTTTTCAAGTTAAATTATGATTCAAATTCAATAAAAATTATATTTAGAAGGCCAAATATATATCTATACTCTTAAACCAGATGAGATTAACCTATTGAATGCATAAACTATTTTTTCTAACCTATTGAACACTCAAACTCAAACAATCATGATTAAGCATAAATTTAGCACGTCAACAGTGATCTATTAAAAAAAAAAAAAAGTAAAAATGGTCCACTTGTTTAATGTGTTTTAAATATTATAAAAATGACTAAACTACCCTTTTCTCTTATTTCGCCTCATCCTCTCTTGTTTTATGCTATCTTCAATCTAAACCTTAAAAAATTGCAATACTAAAAATTGCAACCACAACTAGAAATACGATCTACAAAAAAAGAACCACAAAGAAGCTAAAAGAAGGAACTTGCTAAGTTGCAGTCATTGAAGGTGTTACAAGCAAACATAATTGCCATAAACCAACCGAACTCCAGCACTGGAGATCTGAAGGAACATGGTTTGTCATTATGGCATTCAACCTCCTGGTCTCGGCTATTTCAAATAAGATGGGCAAAATCAACTAGTTTTTCATTAGCCTTTCTACCTCGCTTTTTAGTAAGCCTATGTCTTTTTTTTTTTTTTTGATAAGTTGAACAATTTTGTTAAAATAGAAAAAGTGAGTGAAGAAACACCAATACAAAGAGACCAAAAAAAAAAAAAAGAAAGAACATCCTAAGGCACCTAGCAGAACAATCTCCTCACAAGAACAAACCCCTATAAAAGAGAAATACTAATTGAAAACTCACAAGAGTAAAGGACAAGAAAGGAACGATACACTAAAACTACCACTAAGAAATCGACATGCAAGCTCTTTCTCCCCATTTCCAACATATTGGAGCTTCAATGACATTATCTCACGATTATAATGTGTCAAAATCTAACGTAACTAGTCAAACATGTGCCAAACCCCCAAAATAACACTCATGACCAACAGCTAAACTAGATACCTCCCTAATAGTTTTGGAAATTGCTTTGATCATCTGTCGTGAGATGGGACGCGAACTTTTCACATCCAATTGCTAGACTTCACTCATCTCCTGGAACCGCTCCTGCAGCCACCTAGAATGAAGCCAACAAATAATAATAATAATAATAATAATAATAATAATAATAATAATAATAACAACAACTCTGCAACTAACAAACAAAAAGAAGCAGCCAACCATGAATAATATTACTTAGGGTAATTGCAAAAAAAAAACTCCAAAGTTCGATAGTTTTTGTTATTAAACCTTGAAATTTGTATAATTATTAATTAAATTTTTATATTTAATTGATGTCTCAAATTAACTCCATCATCAAAAAAATTATTAATATACTTAAGAGGAGTTCTATGCCAGCTGCCATATCATCACAATAGAAGCCACATCAAAAACTCCAAATTAGAGTTCATTGCCAAAAGAACCATGAAGTTTACTAATTTTTGCAATTAAACCCTAAAGTTTGCATAATTCTTATTAAACCCTCACGTTTGATTGATGTCTCAAATTGACCGGATCATAAATAAATCGTTAGTATATGGTACTTGAGAGATAATTGTAATAGCTTTTGTTTAGACTATTTTGGTTGAGAGTTGTATTTTATAAGTTTATTGATGGCTACTATTAATGGATAATTGATTAAAGAGAATGATTGTTATTTCTTCTAGTAATTTGATCCACCTTACAATGGCCTAGAGAAGGAGCTACTAACACATTTGCTTCATCAAAGAAATACTCTTAAGAAGAAATTCTGAGTTGAAGAAAATTAATAACAAAATCACTAAGAAATGGATACAAATTAGTTAAAAAGTTGTAATTTCTTTCTTGTTGAAATATACTAATGGTTTATTGATGGTTGGGTCAATTTGAGACATCAATCAAACATAAGGGTTTAATTGGCAATTACATAAATTGCAAAAATTGAAAAACTTTATTTTTTTTGGGCAACTGACCCTAGTTTGGGGTTTCTGATGTAGCTTCTATAGTGATGATATGACAATTGACGTGGAACTCCCATTAAGTATATTAACAGCTTTTTGACAGCCTAGTCCATTTGAGACATTAATCAAACATGATGATTTAATTGGCAATTATACAAATTTTACGGTTTAATTACAAAAATTACCAAACTTCATGATTTTTTTGGCAATTAACCCTATTACTTATGAGAAAAAGAAAAAACTCCAATAGGCTCAAAAGATAAGAAAGCTCGATAAAGGCAAGAAGATGAAGCTAATTCTTAGTTCCATTCCACAAAGAGTAACAATAATAAAGCGACTATAAGAGACACAGTGCGGATTGAAAGCAAAAACCTCGGTGCTTAAAAGCTTCTAGAGCCACGATCTCAGAGTTGATTTGATTACCAAAGGAATTCACCACAATAGCATCTGGTTCTGAAAAAATTAATCCAAGCTACTTGCCTACCAAAATTGTTTGCCTAACTTCCTTTTCAGCATGAAAAGGAATAGCATCAGAGCTTTCTGCAACAAAAATCTTGTGATGAGAATGATTCATTCTGACAATATCACTATTTGAAGGCTCGAAGATTTGATTACCATCCATGGCTTGTTTGCTTTTAGATTTCTTTTCCTTTTCCCACCCTTAAATAACTTAGCGAGATATCTTGTAGATCAACTAGGGATTTGAGTTTCTTACATTGATTGAGCAATATAGAGATTTTTATGCATTTACCACGATTATGAAGAGAAGTATGATGGCTTGGGCTTGGTGGCTTAAAGGGACAATTGCAAGGCCCAAAGGACTATTTAGATTTTAGGCGTGCAAATCCATTTGAGTAAGCTTAATAATTCTTTGTGAAAATAGCTAGTTTCAACAATTGCATGAGTAACTGTGCCTTAAAAGGAGAAGTCAATAGCTAGTCCAAAGGAAGGGATGCCAACTATGTGTTGAATTATTCAAGGGATTCTAGATTAATTAGATTACTACATAACATTGGTTCTTGAGCCAAATTAAAGGCAATGAATGGCTCCAACAGCTTAGGCACTCGTATGACATCTTGGGATGCAAAATTAGTCAGCTATGTATGTTCATGAGTCTCCTATTCCAATCCCCTACTACTTCTCCAAGGAGCATCCTTAACATGAAACAGCTTCATTCTAATGCAAGATGTTGGGACAAATCATTAGACACTATTGTGTTATCTTCTATATTGTTGCTTAGGGAGTTGCCTACATGTGTCTCAAGGTTGGGTGGATTGTCATCGCCAAAGGAAGGGAATCGGTAGAGACTAGTTGTGGCTTACAAGAGAAAGAGGTTAGGAACGCCTCTGAGCAACCATCTTCAACCACTATAACATAAAACTTTGTTTGCCCAACATCCACTATAACTATTTTGTGGACAAAATCCAAAGGGAAGGTTACAATAAGGATACGTGCAGTATCAAGCCTTGTTCTCCTAGATGTATAGGTGCCTAGAGATATGAAATCACTTAATAAGAAACCAAACCAGAGAAAAAACTCTGGAACCATAAATTGAATGGCAACCCATGACATGATAACCAAATGAAATGCTCGGTGGGAATGAATTTAGGTTCCCAAGGCAGAACAGAAGAAAACCATTATCCCAACCATTCCTTTTCTTTGATGAATTTTGCCATCTCTATTTCATTAGTGAAGGTGAGGAGAACTGTTGAGTCACCCATAAGAACTGAAGATATCAAAGAAACACCTTCTACAAGAAAATATGATTAGATGTTAAGGTCTAGTCGTGGGTCTCTGAGGACACCCATTGCACTGCGCCTGAGCTAATCACCGAAAAGAAAAATGCATCAAAACGCACCTTAGGAAGCATGGTTAGCAATTTTAAAATTTTTCAATCCTAAGTTTTATGCAACATATAACCTTTTTATACTATTGTAAAACATTTACTTTTGGTCATAATCAATTGCTAACATGTCTACTTAGCCATTAAGAAACAAAGTCCCAAAATTTGCAAAGTTAGGGTTTGGGAGAATTCTTACTCAATTAAGTGCAGAATCAAATTCCAACCACCTAATCTAGGGAGTGAAGACTATCAAGTGCTAGCCCTTTAGCTTGTACACATAAGCTCTTAATCAAAGCTCCTTTGATCTAAGCAAAAGTCCTCTTTTCTCTTCCAATATAGTTTGGCCAAGAGAGGAATTGACAAGAAGAAGTTTTTCTTGGTTTTCCGTTTATGGAAGTGATGAAAAACCTTTTCCCAAAACTTAATTCAAGAGTTCAACAATTGATCTCTCTTGAATATAAGCAATGAAGAAGAAGTTTTCTTTTGCTGTGGAGGGAGGACTTTCGACCAACTTGAATGAGGAAGAAGACAACTTATTCTTCCTTATATATTTATGCCAATTTTCTTTTAATTAAAATTAAGGTGAAAAGTGTTTAACTTTCATTCAACCTTTGAATGAGTTTTCCAATTTCCATTGGTCCATTTGTCAGGCCTTAATCCTAATTAGAAAATAAATCTTGATTAATTAGTATTCTAAATACTAATTAACTAATTAATTAATTGCAATTTTTCCTCCCATTTTTTACCAAGTCGACACTTTGAAAAGTCAAACTCTCCAAAATTTTGACCAAGTCCATAATCTTTTTCTTCCTTTAAACTTAATCCTTCAAGTTTATATTTAAACACTTTAAATATTAACTTGAATAATTCCATTGGTGAATTTAGTTTCAAGTTATACTAAAGACTTTGTAATCTAGTTACAAACTAAATTTATTAATTCAATTAATTAATTGAACCATTTAATTAATTAATCAAATTAATTCTTGCTTTGATCAAGTTGCTCTTATGTGTATAACTTACTAGGCTCATAACTAATTGGCAATGAGAATAATATTAACTCTTTAATATTATTGGAATCATTCCAAACTTAAAATGAAATTCCCTTTTCATTTAAGTTCTCATAAATCATAGTTAACATCTAGCATAATGTGCTATGACTAACCAATTAGTTCTGAATTAATTTCCCAATTCATGAAGCTTGATCATACATACGATGCACTAAAATCTCTCCGTTACAAAATTCTGATTTCAGCTAGAGTCATGGTTTCATCTCAAACTCTTATGCTTAGAATCATATGTCCTCTTTTAATTCCAATTCTTGATTAATAAGATTTTTTTAGTAGAAACTCTTTTTTGACTAAGTCTATCTGTCCTGGCTAGAAGCTTAAATTCATCAAGAACAATTAAATGGACATAGAATTTTATCCCTATTTACTTAGGGTAACGGATCCCTTCTTGACTAACACCTATCTTCATATATAACTAGTCGAAGCCAACACATGCCTATATACCCATACATAGTGTTGCAAGGGATTTTCGGTTGCTGAGCAGACCCTCACCAAGTGGAAAAGAATGAGAGTCGCCACCTTAGTTTTGAGGAAACTAAAGAAAACCATTTGTGAAGATAAATAAAAACCACTTCAAAGCAGAGATTCTAAGTTCGGGGTCCATAAGCGGGTGGGGAAGGTGTTAGGCACCCCACCTCGTCCCTTAATAAGGGTAAGTAGATTTAACCGTATTTTTATAAATTAGTTAGGAGAGCTTGAATAGAAATGTTAATCCTTTTAACAAAAAGAATATTTAATTTTCACTAAGTTTGGATTACCGGATACATAAGTAAATGAGACAACCTTAGTGAGTTCTTGTTGTATATTAGTTTTGTTTGAGGGCTATTTTATTAGAATCCAATTTTGAAATTGGATGAGAACTCTCCTCCGATCTCTTTTAATATTTATTAAAATTTTTAAGCTTGAGAACCGGATAAGAAACCCTCCTCCGATCTCCTTTAAAATATTTGTTGAAATTTTAGATTGAGAATCGGATAAGAACTCTCCTCCGATCTCTTTTAATGTTTATTAAAATTTTAAGCTTGAGAACCGGATAAGAACCCTCCTCCGATCTCTTTTGAATATTTGCTGAAATTCTGGTTGAGGATCGGATAAAGACTCCTTTATGATCTCTTCTATTTAAATGGCAGTCAGATAAGGGTCTTTCTGATCTCTCTGAATTTTACCTATCGAGAGGACCTAAGGCTAAGGGTTTTGACGTTCAAAGTTGTCAGGGGGTCTGCGCAAGACCTCTTTAACTTATTGGTACCTTAGATTTGGCGGGGATCAGGAGCAGAATCCTCCGACCTTCCTATATGGTCGCATTACCAGCATTTTTGGTAGCCGATCTATTCCATTTAGTTATCCAAGGTTTGATTTTACTCTGTCTTATGACATCTTGCCTTATACCCTATTAAGTTATTCTAGTGACTCGGCTTTACCATTTTTTGGGCTTATTACTTAGACCTTTCATTATTTCAAAAGGACTCTTAAGTTGCCATTACCTGCATTTCATCCAACTACTTATGTATCGCTTGGAACTAAATGACTTACGCTCAGGAATAATAAAGGTTAACAAAGGCATCGACACGGAAATAAACTAGAGCACAACCTTTCTCTATATCTTTTCAGCGTGATATGAACTTAAAAGAAAATAACATACATAAAAGAAAGGAGAATGGAAATGCGTAAAACAAGAACTAAACTTAATAAAATGGCAACATGAATCTTGACTGTAAGGAGTCGATTCTAGTGAACTAGCAGAGAATCACAAAGCGCAAAAGATTGCAAATTGATAGCAGGTAGAATAAGATTCTCCTTAGAACAAAGACTGCTTCACTAAATGCTATCGAGTCGATTATACAGAGTTTAAACAAGATCGGACATGGGCGGTGGAAGTGAATATAAAGATAACAAGGCGCAAAATGTGAGCGACTGGATGATGAGCAGTGAAAATGGAAAGTTTTAGTGTTCAAAATCTTTTGAAAATACTTTAGAAAGCTGGTTCCAAAAGTTCTTCTTATGAAAGCGATAACGATCTGAATTAAATTTGAGTTCTTAGCTATAGTAACTTCCTTCTTTTTCCGTCTTCCTTTGAGCAGTTTTCATGCGGTATTTATAGGAAGGTGCTCCCCATGAAGGGTCGGGATCTATTTTGAGGAGATGGAGGTCGATTTGAAGGACATGATGCGAGGCTCGGGAATTAAAGAGGATCGAGCGGATGGTGAGATCCTCTTTAGAATATTTGTCATTTTCTTCTTCTAATGCGGTCCCAAATTCTCTTGTCGGGGTGATCAGAAATTTGGGAGTGAAAAGCGATCTTGTTGTTTTCTTCTTGATCAGGGCTCGAGCTCGTCCTTACAAGTAAGATCAGCGGTGGAGATTAGAATGTCTGACGTACGCATGTCAGAAATGCGGGCGATTCTAGGGCGTGCGGTTGAGATTTTACCTGCAGCGCTTTAACTACCTCGGCTCTGATTATGGTGACGGCGGTAGGCGCCTTATTCCTTTTGTTTCTTGCTCTCTCTTCCTTTCCGATCTTCTTAACATGATCCTTCTCCGATCTTTCATACGGTCTCCCCTCTTAGATCTCTATTATTCCAATATTTCCCTTAACGGGCCGGTCAGGTCAAGGCATTAATTCCCCTCGATTCGGCGTCGCTTTATTTTCTGCTTAGCAATAAATGCCCGATTTTACCCTATATATACCCCAGACAGAAGAGACTTTCTTCATTCAATTTTCCACTCTTCCTTCTTAATTTCGATTCTAATTGCTCGTGAAGTTAAGCCATGATTGTGGTGTTGATTCCTTTCAGATGGACCTCTTTATTCCGTGAAAATTCGACCGGTGCTCGAATAATCGTGATAACCTTATGCGATGATGGTGAGAGAACTGGACCAATGCCGATATGAATTGCGGACCTCGATCGTGCCGATCTCAAGTCGTTCGGCGGTATAATCGTGAACCGATTTGAGAAAACTACTAATGTTCCAGCCCTTGGCGGTGGCTCTTCCAAGTTTATTTAGCTTCTCACCACATTGGGTGTTAAAATGACTTTCCTCCACATTGGGTGTTAAACGGTAGCTCGATTCGATCGATGACATCCTTTGTATGAGTCACAATGTTGACTTTGACATAGGTCCTTTAGATGGGATGTTCCACCGGTCTATGAGTTCGGCCAAATGATGTATTTTATTTTCAATGTAATTTGCTCTCTAGAGATCACAAAAATAATGTAATCCAATTTTAATGCAATCCGATCTCTAGAGGCCACGAAATGATGTAGTCAATTTCAATGCAATCAGATCTCTTGGAAATAAAGATTTTATTTTGTCAATTATCATCTTATTATTATTGCATGAATTATTTTCGATCTCTAAAGTATTTACCCGATCGACCTTTAATTTAAATGACCCTAAATGATCAGTAATTCAAAAGATTTATCTTAATCTGCGATCTCTAGTCATCGATCTCTTTATGGAATTTCGAATATTCATGAGGCGTGTCGAAGCAATTTGGCAGATCTCGCTGACCGATGCACCGCCTGGGATGCCGTGAGCATTAAATGCTCGGACGAGTATAAATAGGGGTGGGGGTTAGCCATTTGCTCTCTTATGTCATTTTCAGCTTCTCGCGAACAACTTCAAAATTCTCTCGTTTTCTCAAGCTCTTGACTCCGATCAAGCTCCGGTAAGGGTTTTGATCCTTCTTTTAGTTTAAATTCTTTATTTCCTTTGAAAATGAGTGGCGCCGAAGGTCAGAGAGCGGCGAGTCCTCCTTCCATCCAGTTCTCGTGGTCATCTGATGAAGTAGAGGTGGTCGGGCCAAGGGCGCGACTGAACCTCCTAAGTCTCCGTCGGCTTAGGAACAAGTGACGTCATCAAGGCATGCGCCTTCTTCAGGGAGAGAGAATCTTCCCATGGACGAGCTGCCATCGGTCCTTCAAGAAACCGATCTGCAGTCATTCAGCCAGGAGTATAACATTGAGCCCGATTCATATGAACTTATTCGGTGTCACGGCGATCTCCGGGCCGATCATTTCTTTGAAGAGAATGACATGATTATGGTATACGAAGAACAGTTGAAAGCCGGGCTGCAGTTCCCTCTTGACGACTTCTTTAAGGAAGTCTTGAAATTTTTCTAAGTGTGCATAGCTCAAGTTCACCCGAACTCGTGGCGGATCTTAGTAGCCTTTCGAGGCCTCTACCGAGCTAAGGGATTCCGTCCTACGCCTAAGGTATTCGCCGAACTGCATAGGTTAACTCGTCGAAAGGACGACGAGTATTGGTTTTTCCAGGCGAAGCCACATTGCGGGCTCTTCATAGATCTGCCCTCCTCCCTGAAAAACTGGAAGAACCGCTTCTTCATTCTAAGGAGCAAAATTTCGAACGGTTTTGAGGGTTTCCCTCGTAGCTGGCTACACCAAGGCCCTTTAATTCCGAAGCGTCTCGTGTTGAATAGGGAAGAGGGCGCCATGGTGATGGAGTTGAAGGAAGCGGCGTCGGAGAGAAGTTCTCTTGCTTGGATGCAGTGACCGCCGAGCTGCACCATTGGATTATGGAATTGATCACCGGCAAAGATCGCGGACTCCAGCTCTCTGACCTCGGTATCGGTATTTTCTACATCTCAGATCTCAGGACCTTAGCGATCTCACTGACCTCTTCTTTGTGCAGGTATGGCGGGCCGAAGCCTCAAGGAGGCCGGCGAAGAGGGAGATCTCGGAAGGTGCGGGAGATGAAGCGAGTTGAGAAATCACGGACACCGGGCATGAGCAGGGAAATACAAGGCTCGTCTCAACCTTCGGGCCGGTGATCGCGAAGTGGTCGATCCTCCTCGTCGGGAAGAGCGCCTCCACCTCCTCGGTTGCTCGAATGCAGAAGAGGGTTCTTCTCAACCTAACGTGAGGACTATCTCCCGCGGTGCCCAAGTCTTAGTCCACTCACTGGAGAAGAATCGTATGGTTCAAGAAAACCCTAGTTTCGCCAAGGTCTTGGCGTCCTCCATTTGTCTTCGGGAAGATCGGGATAGGCTGTCTCCGGATAACCTTGATGATATCTTGACCCGATCCATGAGCTTGAACGTGGAGTGCACAGTGAACCAGACATCATACGAGAGAAGGCGCATCGCTGGGTAAAGAGGTCGGCGGATGGGTCATGAAGCGACTTCCTCCGATCTCAACTTTCATCCGCTCGGGCTACATATCTCAAATTGAGGCGAATGAAGTTCTATGAGGACAAGCTGGCGAGCAAGCTCGCGCTTTTGAAGAAGTGCAAGCGCTCGTGCCGATGAAGCGGCTCAACTCGCTCACCTTCTTTGAGGAGCTCAAGGTGAAAGAAGAAGAGATAGTGGTGGAGTGGCGGCGCTTATGTGAATGCTCACAGAGATCTCATGTGAGCTCAAGAAGCATTACCCTGAGGAGGACTTCTCCTGGATGGCCAACCTGGCTCCCGATGATGAAGGTGAGGAGAGTGAGGAGGAGGCTGAGGGTGAGAGAGGGGACGGACAAGATGTAGATCAGGCTGGGGGTGATCCTCCAGCTGAATAACTTGTACAAATTCTTAAAATGAAATGAAATGGATGCCTTTTTGTTCGATGAATGGTTGTGATCGGAAAATTTCTAAATTATTTAAACACTTGATTGTCTGAGTAATCTGAAAGTGATTATTAACCTAAGTGTGAGAGATCGGAAAACACAATGAGCATGAGATCGGTAGGGAACCAACACTAAACGGGACTTGACTAAAATTAGAAATTTGGCTTGAACATTTAAGATCGGGATTATCATTAAACCGGAACGGAACCTTTGATTATTCTTAAACTTTTAAAAGGGAGATCGGCAACCAAGATGGTAACAAAGATCTAGTGTCAGTTCAATTTCGTTTGTCAACAGAGATCAGGAATATACTTGACTGGTCAGGAGATTCGACAATGGGTTTGAGAGATCGGTGAGTGATTTAATAGATCGGTAAGGCTTTAACTGATGTGAGGACATAGCATTGATTCAATTCCATGTGAGGAGAGATCGGAAATGTGGTTATCTAGCGAGAGATTTAATCTTGGGGATCGGTTTCAAAGTTTATTAATGCGGAGATCGGCCAAAATATGGTGTCTACACATAGTGCAAATATTAAAATAGTATCAAACTAAAACCACTTATATACAAGATAACCGTGTTATCTAAGGTCAAGAAATTATATACAATATTATGATCTAGATAACTTTGTATTGATAAGAGTAAACTCCATGCACAAGTCATCTTGTGTCACTAGTTCAGCCTACTTATCTTATAAGTGCCTGCCATATTTGTCTTATGGCATGAGGCTTACCATTTCATCCCATTAGTATCACATACTAATCCACGGACACAAACATAAGTGACAATCTTTCCGGATAAGTCATGCTCAATGAAGTATTCTAGATTGTGAACAAAATTTATAATGCTTATACTAGAATATTCTGTCACTCATATTCTTAACAACTTAAGAATAAAACATCTAACAAGTCATTAAAAGACATTTCTTCATAACATTCAAACCATTCAAATATAAGAGAAATAAATCTTTTGCCACTAAATGGGAATAAATGTTTAACACAAAGGCATTGCTCTAGGGTATACTACTAACATCATCATTATAGGAAAGGGCATTAAAAGAACTAACTGAAATATACTCAGGTTTAGGAAGACCCTAGCAAATATCAAAACTGTGACAAAAAGAATTTTCCTTACCACCTCCTTCTATATTAACCCCCTTCCTCTATTTATTTCTAAAGTTTATGTCACTTGTAAATTTTCCAAACTCATGCGAATTTACCTTAGTGTGCTCCTTGTTAACATCAAAGAAAGCCTCCTTGTTGACACGATGAAAAGGTTCAGCATGCTCTTTTGTGTAATGCCGCTTAGGTTGCTCTCTATTGTATCTAGAGACCAAGGCCCTGACTTTGTAAGTCCCCAACCAAAGTGTATTCAAATATCTGAAAAATGCACTGAAGTTGGAAGAGTCTTATAGATGTATAATATAGAAGTATCTTTGCCTTTTAATGAGCTTATTTAGTATGTAAATATCCAGGATAGACCATATGATGAACAATTGTTTAAAAGACTCAACATTCCAATTTGGGTGGGGGGAAGTTTTCAAAATATATGGACGGTTTTTGCTTATTGTTGTTGAGATGGTAATCATGAAAATGATGTTGTGTTAAGTTTGTGGGAAAAGATAGAAGGTATAGGGGATGAGAACCGGGAGGAAGAGGGTGAGAGTTCCTCATTAAGATACCTTTATATTACACAGAAAACTTAATTGTTCTTTGTGCACGGGCCAATTATGTTTTAGTAAGCCTAAGTCTTGTATACTGCAATTTTTCAAATAATGCTATTCTTGGAGATCTTAGTTGCCTCCTTGCTTAAGTTACTTAAATCAAAGTGGAAACCCAATTCTTTGCCTACGAGAGAGCATAAACAACCTCATTATGCTTCAGTCCCTAGTGTTAGATTAGTAGGTAAACATCCAACCACTTTGTGAGCTTCCAACAAGTTTAAACTCTTTAAAGGCAGAAGACTAAATATCTGTAACACCCCTAATTTTTAAATTTATTATTTTTGGGTAAATATTGATATTTTATTTTAATTAAATTTTGGGAAATTATTTGAGATTTTTTGGGTTTTAGAAATCGGGTTCGATTTTCCGAAAATATAAAACTTTGATGATTTTTAAAAATTAATTTAAAGACCACGTGGCAAAACTAAAAATATATTTGGAGTCTACGAATTTTTCTGAGTTTTCTAGAAATTTTTTGAAATTTTTGGGCCTCGTTTTCGATCCCAAGGCAGAAAAAAAAATTAAAAACTTTGTATCTTGAATCGAACCGGTCGAATCGAACCGGACGGGATCGGACCGGTCGAATCGGACTAGCCTTTCTTTTCTTCTTCTCCTCTTCCCCACGCGTCCCGACCATCCTTCCTCTCTCTCCCATTCTCAGGCCGCGCCGCCGCCACCCAGCCCTCCCCACCTCGTCGGCGCACCACCCCAGCCTCCCCCCATCGCCGGTCGCCGCCTAGAATGCCTAGAAAACATGCGCTGGCCGTCACACGCAAAGCTCGCCGTTTTGGCTTCCCGATCAAAATCCGACCGATTCGGCCATCGATTGGGTAGGGTCTTGTGTTAAATACCATCTACACCTCGAGAGCTTTCCATAGACACCAAGAACACCAAAATCCATCAAGCGGTTTGTCCAATTTTTGTTCGGAAAGTTTTAGCTCATTTTGATTTTTGGGCTATATTTTTATGGCAAACCGTGAACCCCACGAGAAAATCGAGAGTACGAGCGCTCCACTTGTCGAGAGCTTGGCGGTAATATAAATTTCAAAATTTTTCGACACCGTTTTTGGTAGGTCCCACGAAACCGTAGTATTTTTGAGCATTAAATGAGCTTTGAAAATTTCATTAATTTTATGTACTAACCCCCATGTTGTGGGCTTCGTGTAGCTATCTTCAATTCACAAAAATTCGACAGTTGTCCGGGTTTGTGAATTTCCGGCTAGACAGACAGGCTATCAAAAAATTCTAGGAATTAGATCGAGATTTTGGCTACCCAACCATTTTCAGACGTCCCGAGTGCGTCCCTAGAGTCGAAATCAACATAGGTAAATCCGAACCTTGCTTTTTCGTAATTTTCTAGTGCTTACATGGGATTAAAAATTCATAAAATATTCGTGGTAGCTCAGAAAATTATGATTCTTTTTGCATTAGCCTAGTAATATTGCTAAGGCCCGCGGGGCAAAGTTTTAGAATTTTTAGAGTTTAGTTGGGTGGTTTTTGCAAAAAGGGTCAATTATAAGGATTAAACTGTAATTTTACATATTGTGATTGATGACTGTTTGAATGGGCCCAGGAGGGGCTGTGTGATATGATTGAGTTGTGGGTGAATGGTTGCTGGATATAGAAGTGTGTTTTAAATCCATTTGCAGGTTGGGTAAGTCCTAGGTATAGGGGAGACTCTGCCAGATTTTCGGCACGACTTAGGACGTCTTTGATCTTTTTCTTAGTTTGTATTGACTCAAATTTATTAAATAATTATAATAAAATTGTCAGGTGAGTCGGGACAGCCTTCTTCCTCCGCCCAGCCACCACAGTGACTGCTGTCAAGTCTGTGAGTAAAATATTAATTTTAATTATAATTTCGATATTATTATTTGTTTAAGCATGCCCATGCATCACTTATATGTATATATCTATGTAGTTAAACTCTAGGCACGTTTTATGTTGCAGTCATAACTGTTAAAGTGCCATGGATGTTGTTGTGGTAATTTGGAGCAGTGTGCGTGCGTTGGCGTGCGTGTGATGTGGCGTTGACTATGGATAGGACGAGTAGACACAGCTTGAGATCTTATTGATCAGATCCTTCTGGGTAGACACAGCTTGAGTTCTAAGCTGGTACCCCAAGTTGGATATTTAAGTGGAAGTTAGTGAGTTCTTGACGCACGAGTTGGATTAAGAGAGTTGTATAGGGGATCAGCTCCCATATATGTATTGTTTGACATTATCGGGTGTGTGAGTGCTCCAAATTACCTTTTTGCTGTGATGTGAAAATATTCCTGATGTTGCATTTCACTCTACAGAGTGCATTAGCTTTAGATAGTTATAGAAATTATGGTTAAAATTGATATTTTAATCTTTAAGTCGAACGCTCACTCCTGTTCAATATTTTTTCAGGCCACAGGAGGATATTTTTGAGGTTAACCTGCTTTTCTCTCTCGCATGTCGTTTATTAATGTTTGTATAAACCTGTTAACTCTTAGAACTTTCGCATGTGTTAGAAATATTTATTTGAATTGGGTTTGTAATATAAATTGTCATTTTGGACCTGTAAACTTATTATTTTATACATGTTTGTTGGACTGGATGAGGGAGCTGAGCTCCCATTTATTTTTATGTTGTTATGAGTATGTGGAGGGTGAGCTGAGCTCCCCAATTGATTATATATTGTGTTTACAAGTCGGGTGAGTTAAAAACTCGCCGTTGAAAGGTCCATTTGATGGCCGGACTCTGTCCGGATGAATTCTTGAAATTGGGCCCAAATGGGCCTTAGAGTTGGGTTAAGGAATAGTTAGGCTTACTACGGGCCTCAGGGGCTTTAGGCTGGCCCAGGTCCTAGTGCCAGTCCGGCCTATAGGTTGGGTCGTGACAATATCATTAGAAAGGATTATGAATCTACCAAACTTGTTGATATCACTAAACTTGGAAATTTTTCATTGTGAAAAGCTAGTTGAGGTTCAAGGTTTATTCAAATTAGAACCACTAGGAATAAATTAAATTGTTTAATGATATTTTCGTTGGCTTTTTAATTTGTGGTTTTTTCTTCTATGGATTTTTTTTCTTGACAAAAGGCCTATTTAGACCCTTAAAGTTATGCTAAATAGTCACATAAGTCCTCAAAGTATTTCGGGGTCTAAATAAACCCTTTAAGTTTCAAAAAAGATCAAACAAGTCCTTCAAATATTAAAAATTTATCAAATTAGCCCTTTTACTATTTTGGAACAAATAAGTCCTTTAAAAATAGATAAAAAAAGATTGAACTATACTTTGCCTCTAATATAAATCTAACCAAGGTCATGCACAAAGATTTTCTAGTCCATAGGGTCCTCATCAATAATTCCACATATCTAATTTGCAACATACAGTAAGTATCTCTTTGTATTATAGAGTAAATTAATAAGTTGTTCTTTGTCAAATGATTCAAGAAATTTCTTTATGAGTTCAAGAAAATTTTGTAGATAAGCTTTTTGAATCATTCTATAAATAACAAACTATCAATCTGCTCCAAGATACATGATTTTCACCAAGATGTTGCAAATTACATAAGCAAAATTCTTGATGAGATTACGTGTACTAAAAGATTTTCATTCACGGCCTTGGTTGGATTTATATTAGAGGCAAATTATAGTTCATTTCTTTTAATCTATTTTTAAAAGTTAAATAGCTTATTTGTCCATAAAATGGTAAAAAGACTTATTTGATCTATTTTTAATATTTGAAGGGCTTGTTTGATCTTTTTAAAATTTGAAGGGTTTCTTTGGACTCTGAAATACTTTAAGGATATATATGACTATTGGCCATATTTTAAGGGTCAAAATAGACTTTTGCATTTTTAAATTACAGTTACAATTTTTTAAAGTATTGCAATTTTCAGGTTTAGTTTAAAAATAGTGTAAGAGGGGAGAGTGATAAGTGTATTATTTATTAATTTTACTCCCATCATATTTAATATTTCTAGTGTATTTTTATGCCTAATTCAGTTGATTAAAGTATAATTATCAATTAGGCATATTTTTAGATAGTTGTTGGAATAATTGTATTAAATGGAGAAATTTTCAGCATTTGACATTTGCTGTATTTTTCAAGTGTTTCTAAAGTTGTGGGTCTCCAAATCCAATGATGTTTAATTCATTGAAAAGCTAAGTCAGAGCACTACAAATGGCAAAGAGGGACCAAAGCCCAAATTAGTCTCCAAGGTTGTCAAAATGAGCTATGGATCTATTACAAAAGCCCACGCTTGATGTGTTACAACTAGTCTTGAGATTTATTTTATATATGGAGCTCTGGAGGTCCAAATGAAGCAAACCCAGGCCCAATTGAACCTTAAGAGCCACCTCTACAATTGTTGTGAAGGGCTGGAAGCGAGACAAGGCCATTTTAATTGTCAAAAATGGCAATGAAGTCTTCATTATGGGCTGGATACTCTATCAGAACTAGTTTCGGTTTTTGACTCATAACTTGGGCTGTAAACCTCCGATTTGGGCAAATGAGTACCCGTTGAAAAGCTAAGAAGTAGGGTTACAACTTTCCTAAAGAAGTTAGAGATAGAATCACAAGAGAAGTTGCTGAAAATTGACCGTGATTGCAGAGTAAAGAATCTGTCTTTTTGAATTTCGAAAATTTTCTAAGTTTGGTTCTTATCTTTGGGATTAGATTGAAGTTTGTTGACAAGTTAGAAAATTTTCTAAGTTTGGTTCTTATCTTTGGGATTAGATGGAAGTAAATGCAATATAGAAATTCGTATATTGACAAGTTAGTTTCCCGTTAATGTTGTTGGGCGATGAAATAGATCCCTTACCAATGGATGTTAATCCTCACAAAGGAATGGCATTTTCAAACTATTCTTACTCATTATACATCTTAAATTAGTTGATTTAGGGGTGTGCAATCCATCGGTTTGGTTTTGAATCAAATCGAAAACGAAAAACTAAACTGCATTTTATGACGAAATGAATCAAATATAAGAACCAAACCGAAATGTATTGGTTGAATTTAGTTCTTCAATTCTGATTTAAAAACAAACATCAGACACTCTTCCATTTCATCCAAACAAAATATAGGGATAAAATCAAGATAAACACATCATACAATCAAAAGATAAATATAAAATATCAACAACAAACACTTCCATTTTTTCTCTATCAATTCCAATAATCAACAATCAATCAAAATAGATCCTTGAAATTAATAATTTCAAAATAGAACAAAACTTAGAACAAAATGGAGTTTATAGGGTGGAGAACTGTGGCATAGTGAGCGATGTGGTGAGGCAGCTGGCACAACAACAATAGGTTCATTATGTTCGTTACATGAGGCAATGAGGTATTGCAAGGGATAGAGCGAAGGACGAAACAAACAGCGATGGTCCCTCTCAGCATTGCCCTTCCTCACTTGGTTCATAGGCCACCATGGGTAAGAAAATAAGGCAGTTCATAGTCATTTATAGGAAGCCTTCAAATGGGTAACGATGGGAATGGAAGAACGACGAGAAGAAGGAAATCATCAAATCAGCAAGAAGACTTTTAGTCTTATGTTTCGGATTTAACGATGAGAAGAAGAAGAAAAAGAAGAAGAAGAAGAAGGGTTGTGATTGCTGGAAACTCTCTTAGATTAGGTTAACGTTGAATATGTTATATAAAAACCCCAACAAAAAACGACAACACTTTCAGTATTTGTTAAAATCGATTCGGTTTGATTAGTATAGTTTTTCACTAAAATAACAGAACCAAACTAAATAATCACAGTTTAAAAAAAAATCTATAACTGAAACTGAATTGAATTATTAAAAGTCAAATTGGAAAACCAAATTCAAACAGTTAAATTCGATTAATCAGTTTTAACCAATCCATGTTCACCCTATTTAATTAGCTCTTCTTTGGAGGCGAAATGTACACTGTTAATTGTTTCAACTAATAATTGGTCTCCTTATTTAATTCTCATGAGTGATACATAAGTTGATTCATTAATTAGAAGACAAATGAACCATATGTAGGGAACGATACATCTATGGCTATGGCCCATTTGCCTCTTAGCACTCCAAAATGTCCAGTGATTCAAATTCAAAGTCCTCATTACAATTTTTCCTATACAGTTAAGTATCATGGAAACTCAAATTTAAAATCTCACAATTTTGGACGACTCCAATATTACTAAATTGATACTCATTCTTTACAAGTACTTTTATTGTTTTTATTATTAAGTAGAGAATTAAGAGATTAAGAATTCGAACCCGAGTTCACCAAGTGAGTTAGGATTCGAACCTGAGTTCACCAAGTGAGTTGTATGCCTTTAATTGCTGAATCAAGTCAGGTTAGATAAAATATAAAATTTTATAATTTTAAAATAATTGTGATACTATTAAATTAAAATTAATTAATAAAACATTACAAATTTTAATCACCAGAGAACTACTTAATTTTAATATTCATAAATTGATTTTAAATTATTTTTAACTGTAAGCATCTAAAAAAATTAATAACTTTCTAAACAATAAATTTTAATTTAATAATATTAAAATTATTTTTAAAATGAGAAGATTAAGTGTTTGAATTTTAATTAAAATTTAATAAAAAAAATATATTGACTTCCAGCATTTCCGAGGGGACAAGATCGGAGAGATGTGTATCTTTCCTTGACACTTACAATCACAAAAGCTTAACCGAAACTCGATGGTTTGGGCCCAATCTTGACTAGTGACTACGTACAATAAGCCAATTCTACGTCTATAACCTTATTATTATTATTATTATTATGTACGTTTTGAGCAAGTCAAGCATACACGCCCACAGGCAAAACTTCACCTAACAATTACGCCATATTAATTGATCAAACAAAGTCAAGCTAATAAGAACCCAAGTTGCCAAGTCCAACCTAAAAATTTCTCTAACAATTTTATTTTTAATGTTTGACATGATCAAATTATTTTAATGGACACTCTCTTATTTTATCTTCAATGAGTACTATTTATATCAAACATTAATCTTAATATTTGTATATCTATCACACTCATCTCGTAAATATATTGTGTTTTAGATTTCTAACATTTGCTATCATATAACATAATTAGCATAATCATAATTCTGTAGAACTTATCTTTTACTTGTCAGATATTTTAAGACCACATAACACATATGTCGTACTCGTCTATTTCATCAATCTTGTTTCGATTCTATGCATTATATATCCAAATTCATTACTTTGTTCTTTTAGATGATAAAACTTAAATAATTCAATTGGTTGCATTTTGGTTCCAAAACTCTATCCAATCAACCTTCCCCTCTATTTTTTTTTAATAAGAACTAGATTCACAATGCTCATGTCTTCCTTATATTTAGTCCTTTAACTTTTAATAGACACGCACATATATATTGAACATAATTAGATGTGTATGACATATATCTAGCAAGTTTAAAGCAAGTATAAGTATTGAGAGAGAGAGAGAGAGAGAGAGAGAGAAAGAGAGAGGGGTATGTAGAGCTTGTTAATTAAATAAGCTAAGTTTGTTTAACATTGAAATTGACTTTCTAATATTTGGAAAATAGTAATTTTTAGCCTAAGTCTTGTTCATCATGGATCCAAAATATAAATATACGAGGCCTATGTATTTAATTGATAAGTGAATCCCACCATACATCTTATATGTTAGATATATAGTAGATTAGGTGTAGGCAAGAAAAATTCTTGGAAAACATTAAATATATGTATACACATTCTTGCAAGTTGGAGCCATCTTTAGGTTCCTTTTTGGATTGAGATCTTGTCTTGTTCAAGGATAAGCTTCTGACTTAAGGCCATTTGATCACATTACTTGCAATTCCTGATTATACATATCGTGAATCTTCCCTTTCTATCTACCACCTTGTGTCTCTCTTAAATGTGCGTAACATACATTGGGTAAGCTGCTAACTGTGAACCATAATGCCATTTAAGCGCATAGTGAAAATTTGATACGAAGAAGGGAGAAGCTCCAGCTGACCAAAACTGTAGATAAACGAAAAAAATGCATAAGCTAATTAATAATTTTGATAGACTTTAATTGGGTTTGGGTGCGTAGAAAGAAGGAGGCAGAAAAGCATTGAGGAAAAAAAAGAAATATTGTTTCTTTTGCTTTATGTCTCACATGCCTAAGTTTAATTTTTAATGGCAAAATATTAAATTAGTCTCTTTACTTTGAGTCGAGGTCTAAAATTAAGTTTTAATTAAAAAAATTTATATATATTTTAATTAAAGTCAAATAATTTTTAAATATTAAAAATAATGTATTATTTTTAATTAAAACAAAAATTAAAAATTATTTAATATTAAAATTATTATTTTTAATATTTTAAAATTAAAAAATAATATTTTAATTATTTTAAAAAATAATATATTTAGCCTTAATTAGAAAATTATGTACTTATTTAATCTAAAATTTGATTTCAAACTTATTTCACCATTTGAGCTTATTCCATCTCTTTTCCAATTGTTAATAAAGACTGGTACGAAAAGTTACACACAAATCAGTTTGGTGGGAGTTGAGCGATGGAAATATTTCTTGAGCATATTCACACGTACATTATACAACTCACTGTCCCATACCACACAAGCCCCAACACCCCGCCCTCCCCCGCCCACCCCACCCCCCTATAAATCTTTCATTTTGATGACTTGATTCCTATCTAAGTTGTACTCCTACACAAACATAAACACACAATTTCGCCTTTGTCTCTCTTTCTCCTTTCTATTTCTCCTATAGCTATTTTCTTCTTTCTTTCTTTCTTTTTCTAATGGATGTGCTCGTGCCAGTGTATGCATTCTTGATCTTGTATCCCCTATTCTTGCTGTGGAGGTGGGTCGATGCCAAAAGAGACCAAGAATGTTACATACTAGACTATGAGTGCTACAAACCAAGCGATGATAGAAAACTTGACACTGAGTTTTGTGGGGAGGTGATTAAGAGGAACAGGCATCTTGGTCTCCATGAGTACAAGTTTCTCCTGAAAGCCATTGTGAACTCCGGTATTGGAGAACATACCTACGGTCCGAGGATGGTGTTCGACGGCCGAGAAGAAAACCCTACCTATGAAGATGGAATCTTGGAGATGGAAGAGTTCTTTAAAGATAGCATTGAAAAGGTGTTGACCAGGTCTGGCGTCTCTCCTCAAGAAATCGATGTTCTTGTGGTTAATGTGTCGATGCTTGCTGGGATGCCGTCAGTATCAGCTAGAATCATAAATCACTACAAATTGAGGGATGATATTAAGGTATATAACATCACTGGAATGGGTTGTAGTGCCAGCGTTATATCTATCGACATTGTTCAAAATATTTTCAAAACTCAAAAGAATTTATATGCGCTTGTCATCACCTCAGAGTCTTTGAGTGCCAATTGGTACTCTGGGAATGAAAGATCGATGATTCTTGCAAATTGTTTGTTCCGTGTTGGTGGGAGTGCAATTCTTTTGACCAACAAAAGGGCATTAAAGCACCGAACCATGTTCAAACTGAAGTGTCTATTGAGGACGCACCACGGGGCTAGAGATGAATCTTATTATTGTTGCGTCCAAAAAGAGGACGATCGAGGTCACGTTGGGTTTCACCTAGACAAGACTCTCCCAATGGCAGCTACAAGAGCTTTGGTGGACAACCTTAGGGAAATATCCCCTAGGATCTTGCCCATAAGAGAATTAGTCAGATTCATGATAGTTTCCTTCTTCAAAAAATGGAGTCAGAGTTCCGGCAGCAAAGGAGGAGGAGGAGGGACTACTAATAGAGCATTGATCAACTTCAAGACTGGAGTTGATCACTTCTGCATCCACACTGGTGGGAAAGCTGTAATAGATGGAATTGGAGTGAATCTTGATCTATCTGAGTATGATTTGGAACCAGCAAGAATGACTCTACATAGGTTTGGGAACACATCAGCTAGCAGTCTTTGGTATGTGCTGGGGTACATGGAAGCCAAGAAGAGGTTAAATAAAGGAGATAGAATTTTGATGTTGAGTTTTGGTGCTGGCTTTAAATGCAATAGCTGTTTGTGGGAGGTGATGAGAGACTTGGGAGATGGTAATGTCTGGAGGGATTGCATTGATGACTACCCTCCTAAGACATTAGCTAACCCATTCATGGAGAAATATGGATGGATAAATGATGAAGATCCGAATACTTTTGTTGTTCCTCGTTAAGGGAAGAACAAGGTGATCAGGATTAAAGCCACACAGTAAATCCCAGTAGTCCGTCGGCTCTTCCGAATCCTGAGATGGGATATCTTAACTTTTTTATTAAAAAAAAAAAATTTCATTTCTTATCAGATAATCTTATTATTAATAATTTGTTCACTATTTTACAAGTTGCTGTTATTATTATTATTGTGGATTTCTTAACCCAATAACGTATATGCAGTTTCCAATATGATGAGAAGTTTGCTGTCCTTTTGGAGGGCTGTAATTTTCTTTTACTATTTATCCCCTTTTTCATTTTCTTTTGTTTCCACAGATTGATAATGTGGTATTATGGTTTTTTCAACATTTTCAGAAAATAGAAGTCTTCTCGTCTTGTGTACGTCTCTCTCTTTCTCTGATGCAGTGGCGAAACCAGAATTTTTAGTCAAGGGACGAAAATTTGCATCTTCTTATATTTATAAAATATTTTAAGATATATTTTATTTATAAAATATTAACTCATTAGTAATAAATAAATATATATTTTTAATAAAATATAATTGTGTGAACATTTTATATGTGAAACTTTGTCTTGAAATGAAATGTATTATGTCATTTTATTATAGCCTAATAAAAATTGATAAAAATACTCATTCACTAATTATAAGTAATTGTTAAATGTAATAATCTCATTAAAAGATTTTGAAGTTATTTTTTAATAAATAATTAAATAATTATAAAATTTTTAATATATTCTAGATCAAATTTTTAGTACTCTCATATGTTAATTTTTTATAGATTAAAAAAAAAATCAATAGGACATTAAATAATTATAAGACATTGCTCACACTCTGATCCCCCAACACATGCAGTTGTACTTGCTTATGTTTCGAAGCATAATATTTAAGAGCACACCAATTGCAGGAGCAATGAAGGCTCAAAAGAGATGGGTACTTTTTGGCACTTATAATTTGTTGACCTTGTAAAAGGAAATTTATACAAAATCTTTATCTATATGTTTGATTTTTGTACCCTATGAAATTATATTTGAATCAAATTAATTAGACAAATCTTTACTTAAAATTTTTCTTTAATTTGTATCCTATGAAAAACAAAACATAATTAAGAAAAAATGGGCGTAAACAAAATTGGACACATCATGGATATGTATATGTTTGTACTTCATGGCAAGAATTTTCTGTGGATGGCTTGGCTTTTGCTTAATTTTGTATAAATTGCTAGGCTAGGGGATTCATTCCTCATCACTGCAATTTGATTTTGACCATTATTTTTTAGCTTCCCTGATAATTTAATGTATGCGCATAGAAGGAAGTGTTTAAAATTAGAGAAATACTACCATTTGATTGACCAAGCTATAATTGGATATGGCCTTTTGTTGGGGATATCCAAATATATTAAGAATTTTTTTATAAGTTAATTGAATTTTATTAATAAATTAGGATTCTGTTAAATCCAGATTAGTACGTTTCCCTAATACACTCAACCTAAGAAGTGATATACTAGGTAAAAAAAATTCTAGTGAAAAGATACAACTCAAAAACAAAATCAACAAGTTAATAAAAGGTATTTTTCTTATTTAGACCGAGTCCACCATAGACCCAAGATACAGGATGTATAGTGAATGTAACACCCCAAATTTTTAAATAATTACTTTACATGTAATTATATAATTTTTTACTGGTTTGACGGGCCCAGGAAGGGCCATATGATGTTGATAAGATGTGGATATTGAAGATGTGTTCTAGAAGTGTTATTTGAATCATTTTGCAGGTTGGGTAGATTCTAGGTATAGGGGGAACTATGCCAATTTTTCGATAAAACTTAGGATGTCCTTTGATTCTTCAAAGTTTTATTTTAAGTAAATATTAATTAGTTTGCAATGTAATTGTTTAGGTGATCCGGGTTAATTCTTCTCCTCTGCTCAGCCACCTCAGTGATTGGGCTATAGAATGGACTTAAATATGGGCTTTGAGGTTGGGCTAGAGAATAGTTAGACTTACTATGAGTTTTGGAGGCCTTATACCGACTCAAGTCCTAGTGCCGGTCTGGCCAAGAATTTGAGTTGTGACAAAGTTGGTATCAGAGCAAAGTAGGGACGGCGATACGTAATGCCTACGATTCTTAGGAACTCTCACGCGTGAACTGTGGTAAAGCGTGGCTCTCCGCCTAGGGGCTTGCAGGGACGACAATATGTAACGCCTGCAAGTGCTCTAATAGGTACCCTATTTTGCCAACAAAGACAGTGAAAGTTGGTATCAGAGCTTAGGCTCCAGATTCATGGAAAATACATGTCTAAGGCTTAAGAAGAGTCTGGTTAGGGGTTGACATGCGGAGTATAGGATCCTGTTTCATCTTCTTCTGTAATTCTTTGTTTCTAGATTCTGCGTTATTTCTCGGGTAATATAATAGTGCTTCAATTAGTGTCTTGGTTTTTATGAAGTACCTAGAGATGTGAAATAGAGTTAGCAGACATGTTGAGGTCTGCCATGGGGATACGTATTTCAAAGAAATTTTGTGTTTCTATCATAGTGAGACTAAATGGTGTGCCTATCTAGTACAAGGTACGTACTTAAGGGTGAATTATGATAACATAGCTGTCCTATATGGGAGAGAGGGTACCACTGCTAATAGTCATCAGTAGATAGCCTTGTTAGAGTAAGTGTATAATATTAGTGGGTTTAAAAGAGATAAGAGGTTAGGGAAGTCTGGTATGTTGGGACGTACTGTAGTAACTATACAATATTCTCGATGTTTGTGTTGTAAGTTACAGATTACGGTACTGACATGAGATTATTGTATAGAGCTACATGCTTTCCCACGGTATTCCATGATGAGAGTGTTTACAGGTAACCTCTGGTTTGGTATAGATATGGCAGAACAGAGTTTTATATCGGCAGAGGAGTTGGGAACTCCTAGTTAGGGGTTTAAAACCCTTGAGTTAGAATATTGAAGGCCACAGTTGGGTGGTAGCTAAAGTTAGTGACTCGATTACCCTAGCATAAGCTAGAGTTATATCAGGAGTTATCATAAGATTAGAGGTTTTAGTATAGTCACAAGTAAAGGTAACACCTGCAGAGTGAGATCATCTGGTCTCCAATATGGGTTCTTGGATAGTTTTGGCATTACAATGGATGTTTTACCTAAAACTTAGTGAAAATAATATCTTCTTTGTGTGACAGCAAGACGCAGAGTATGATTTTGCTCCCCTAAAAAGGAGATCGGATGCTATGAAAGGTGTTCATAGCTTGTGAAATGATGCTTTATGGAGTTTGCAGTATGATAAGAGAGCATATAACTAGATATGGTTATGACAAGGAGACAGAAGTAGCACTTCTTTTACAGTCAGTTGTGATGTAGGGTATAATCTTATCTTTTTAAGAGAGACAAAAGGTTACTACTATTGATGGTGACTTGCAGAATAATGTCCCAAATGGGTCTGTAGAGTGTGGTAGAGAGTTGTCGGCTCATGTATCCTATAAAGGGTACAAGTTCTATTGTAGGAGCCATAAGTGATCAGATCATGATGGATGTAAAGCCTTTGATTTGAATGATGAGTTTGGGCACCCAGTATCTTAAGTTTTGGCTAAGTGAGTGGATATAAGAAAATAAAATCCCTGTAGATCCCCTCCTCGAGATATTGGAGGGTAGTATGTAGTCTAAAGGACAGAAACAGAGATCACATAGTGAATGCATGTCTACTATTCCCTGAGTTCCTCCTTAGCTTCTTATTACTCAAGACAAGAGTATACTCTAAGTAAAGAAAAGGATAAGGACAGAAATTAGCATAGATAAATCATAAAATATGTATATATATAGAAGAAGTGCAGAAGGAAAAGATAAAATAATTGGTTCAAATGTAGCAGGAGAAATAACACGAACGCCAGTGAAAGTGCTAGCTAGAGTGGTCTGAGGACCAATTCTGAATAACACCAAGGTGTAGATGATTGCTAAAAATAGTGTAAAGGTGCAAGTTTTTGGCATGATGATCAAGTCAAGAAAGAAAATAAAGCTAAAGAATAAAATAGTCAAAGTTTGATTTTGGGTAAGAGAAAAAGAGTAAGCTAAATAACAAATTGAAAGCCCAGATCAGGATAAGATTAGGAAGAGTAGAGTTAAGATACAGAGGAGGCAAATGCAGTTCTAGAGAAGGTAAATGAGGTAAACAAAAGGGTAAGGATGTGGAGAGCTTAGAAAAGGATGACATTAAAGAGAACGTTTATCATGGTATAAGACACAGAAGTGCAGAGCTCAGAGCAAGTCATAATCAATGCAGTGTTAAGAGCTTAAACTTAGAGCTCAGAGTTGTAGAATTTGGATTAGACTTTATCTGTTTTCTGTCCCTAAGGTAGAATAAGGAGAAATGGGATAAGAACCCTTTAGATTGTTGACAGTATAACGAAAGTTAAGTAAAGTGTGCAACCAAAGCAGGTAGTAGCTATAGGGTGTGTTGTGGTAGCTTAAACTATCCTATAAGGCAGAAAAGCAAAGTCAGTAGGTAGTAAGTTGAATAAAAGTCAACCTAATGGATTCAATTATGCTTGATGAGAAAAGAATAAGGGATAATGACACATAGGCTTTAGGTTAGACTATTGAGATAATGAGAAAGTAGTTAAAGATTTGTTATGAATGTTAGGTGAATGTCTTTAGTGTGATCAACATAGTCACTTTGCAGTAAAGCAGTATCATAGAACAATAGTAGGGGTAGAACAGGAAGCAATGGGTATAGGTGGTTATAAGTTACTAGGAAGTTTAAGGATCAAAACAATGATTATAAGCAAGGGTAGAATTAGTACTGGAAGAATCTATTAGTGAGAGATATCTTTCAGAATACAACAAAAATCAGGGACACAATATGAATGATAGTAGGTATGATTGAAGTTAGCTCTAGAAGAATTTGTTAATAAGAGGTATCTTCCAAAATACAGCAGAAGGCAAGGGATAAGATAAATATAGTATATCAGGTCTGGACAGTAGTATAATAGAGGGTTGGTGAAGCTAATATCTTATAGGTAGAGCATAACTTTTTCAAGGAGATGATAAAATTTGAAGAAAAAAAAACCAAGAGACATAGGTTAAATATTATTATACGAAATAGGTTAAATATTATTATACGAAATCATATGTAGTTGACTGTAGGAGGATATTTCTCCTTCTCTTCAAGTTTAGCTCGTACTTTTGGCTCTAGAGGGTTATGTAAGGAAAGGAGACTAGGTCGAGGTTAGTGACTAGGGCTTATCCTTCTCTTTAAGGATGGATGGATGATTAGGGTAATGACAGGAGTTAGATCAAGTTAGTTACCAGGGCATATAGCCCTTCTAAATTATAAGCTGGAGGGAGTGCTATCTGTGGATGAGATTCAATGGATGAAACTTTTACTAATGGGTAGATTCGAGGCTAAAGTCTAGAAAGCTATAGGCAATAGATGTGACTACATCAAGAAGAATGAATACATAAATTATCTTGTTTAGGATTATGGTACAATACACATTTCTCATTGCTATGACAGTTTAGATGGAACTTATAGGTTCAAGGATACCAATCTAACCATGTAGGGCAATTCCTTACAAAGGATAGTAGGGGACAATAATGTTTTGACCGTCATATTAGGAAGGAGGAACGGGAAGAATCATCCATGGTGAATGGCCTGTGTTCCATAAAATGAGTAGTAGGTTAGTATTATAATATGATACTATATAGTAGATGTGCAAGTGAAAATCAATCACAGAGTTAAGATTAAGAAATAATAAAAAGGTGCATTTTTTTATTCCTGGAGTGGAAGAGTTTAGCTTCGATGCTGATAGGAGTGTAGCTCCATACAACTTAGTGTCAGCTATTAGTGCCAGAAAGATGTTAAGGTATGGAAGTCAGGGGTATTTGGCATTAGTGAGGGACACATCTATTGAAGGTACTGATGTAGAAAATGTACTTATTGTCAAAAAATTTGTAAATGTGTTTCCTGAGGAGCTTCCAGGATTGCCACCGGGTAGGGACATAAAGTTCTTCATAGATATTATGCCAAGTACAAATCCCATTTTTATGTCACCTTACAGGATGTCACCAACAAAGCTAAAGGAACTAAGAAGTACATGTGCTTTTATCACAGAAAAAAGTCTTACTAACACTTCAATGGCCAAATAAGATTAGCATTGATTTCTGATAAGGTGCATGTGAAAGTAGTTATTTCAGAAGGGCGCTTAATGAGACATTATATGGCAAGAAGTGTAGATCCCCTCTGTATTGGACAGAAGTTGGAGAGACAAGAGTACATGATTTAGATCTGGTGCAGTACACTTCAGAGATGATTTCTTTGATTAAAGAACGTTTAAAGACAGCTTTCAACAGGCAGAAAAATTATACAGATCCAAGGCGAAAAGATGTAGAATTTGCAATGGGTGACTATGTGTTCTTGAAGGTTTCTCCTATGAAAGGGATCATGAGATTTGGAAAGAAAAGCAAGTTTGCACCTCGTTAAATAAGATCTTTTGAGATCACGGACAAAGTGGGAGCAATTGCTATCAGATGAAGTTGCCACCAAACCTTTCTCATGTCCACCTAGTATTCTATATTTTTATACTTAGGAAGTATGATCCCAATCATTCTCATGTGCTACAACCAGACATAATGGAGTTAAATGAGAATTTAACCTTTGAGGAGCAACCGGTAGCCATAGTAGACTATCAGATGAGACAGCTTCAGTCAAGGCAGATCGTTATGGTTAAAGTCCTATGGAGGAGTCAATCTGTGAAAGAATGCACTTGGGAGTCAGAGCGGGATATGTACAGTAAGTACCCATTTTTATTTGATATATAACTCTATGTCATTGTTCTGTCTTGTGTAAAATTCAAGGATAAATTTTTTGTAAGGAGAGAAGAACGTAACATCCTGAATTATTAAATGATTATTTTATGTGTAATTATATAGTTTTTTACTGGTTTGGCGAGCTTAAGAGGGGCCATATGATGTTGATGAGATGTGAATATGGGAGATATGTTTTAGAAGTGTTATTTGGATCATTTTGCAGGTTGGGTAGGTTCTAGGTATAGGAAAAACTCTGTGGTATTTTTTGCAAAACTTAGGATGTTCTTTGATTCTTCAAAGTTTTATTTTAAGTAAATATTGATCAGTTTGTAATGTAATTGTTTAGGTGATTCGGGTTAACTCTTCTCGTCAACCCAACCACCTCAGTGATCTCCAGTTAATCTGTGAGTAGATATTGATTTTACTTATAATTTCAATAGTATTATGTATTCAAGGTATATTCATGCATCACTTATAGATATATGTACATAATTATTTGCTAGGCACGCCTTGTATTGCATTTATATTTGATGATGTTGTTGTGATTATTGCTTTATGGTGATCTGGAGCTGTGTGTATGGATATGGATAGGACGGGTAGACACGGCGGGAACTTGACTCGTTGGGACCCGATCCTTATTATGGGCAAGTCGGGCTAGGTAAAACTTTTAATTGATCTCGCTGGCCCCCGCATTTGGATATTAAGATAAAGTCCGGCTTTGAGTTGATCTCGCTGGCAAAGGTTGGAACTAAGAGAGCTGTATAGGGGATCAACTCCCATATATATGTGTGTGTGAGTATGGATTGACACACAGATGTGTGAGTGCTCCATATTGCCTTTGATTTGATTATGGCTTGACCTGTCTAAACTGTGTGAAGGTATTGCATTCATTCTTAAGAATGCACTAGACTTTGGTAGTTATAGAAATTATTTGTAAAAATTAATATTTTACTCTATGAGTCGAATGCTCACTTCTATTTACTATTTTTTTTTTCTAGGCTACAAGAGGACTCTCATTGTGTTTAACCTGCTTCCTACCTCGCAGGTCTCTTAGTTGCTCTATCTATGTTTGTGTTGCAAATTTTAAAAGTTTTAGAACTTCGCATGTGTTAGAAGATATTTTATTTGACTTAGGACTGTAATAGATTATTATTTGAAATCTGTAACTTATTGATTCTGTATATGTTGACTTGTGGATTAAATTGGTTATGTGGATGAGGGGGCTGAGCTGCTTGTGATCATATTGAGTTGTTGATGATTGTATGGGTGAGCTGAGCTCCCCAAATGATTTTATTTTATGATCATAGGTCGGGTACGCCAAAAACACCCTGTTGGGTAGTCCAGTTTATGGCCAGACTTTGTTCGGTTGATTTCTTGAAAATAGACTTGAATATGGGCTTTGAGGTTGGGCTAGAGAATAGTTAAAGTTACTGCGGGCTTTAGGGGCCTTGTGCTGACCCAAGTCATAGTGCTGGTCTGGCACAAAATTTGAGTCATGACTGTGAGACTCAACTATTAAGTATATAGATCCCACATGTTTATATCTTAAATCATTGATAAACTCGATTTAGGTAAGAATTTCTCAAAAGATGAGATAACACATAACTGATAAGCTTCCCAAAGAGTAACATACAAGGCGAAACTTCTTTATGGTAAGAAAGAAAGGAAAAGAATTTTTATATGGCTAAATAATTAAATTAATAAAAAATTTAAATCTTAATTGTAAGTGAGTGTCTACTTATTGTATAACAAATAATAAATTACAAAATTCTAAAAATAGACTTATCTTTAAATTATCTCAATTATATGTTTTATGATAAGAATAACAAAATATTACAATTTCATATTTTAATGAAAAATTATATAAAATAATGATTTATTATATTTATCGGATCAAATATTAATTTTTGCATATGATTTTATAATAAAATAAAAATTTTAAAATAAATAAATTTTATATATTTATATTTTAAATTTATATTCTGCACACATATCAAAGCTTCAGAACCCTCTTTTCGGCATTAAATCATAATTGACTTGAAACTTTCAGCCAGAGTGGTCCGTCAACCCACACCTTTCGCCAATAAATATACATAGGTCTCGCAAAATATGCGATGCTATGGAATCAAAATAGTATTACATATTAATAATAAATTAATTTCATGATAGCCTAATTTACTCCAAATTATTAAGTATGAAAATAAATTGTTTATGAGGCAAAATTATTATAGCCTTATTAATTACTTATATTATTAACAGGAGTTTTGAATCGAGTAAGATCATGATAATTGTATATATTTTTTTTGGTGAGATAATAATTGTATTTTTAATATATGTATTTTTAATATATATATATATATATATATTAATTAATTATTAAAATTTATTTACATTTTTGCTGATTTCCAATTCTTTAAAAAGAATTCGATGAATTCATAACTAAAAGATTAAGTAATATTAACTATTAAAAAAAAAAGCAATAATTATAAGATAAAAATAATTATTTATAGATGTATAGAAAGATGATTATCAAACTAAAAAGAATGATTATTGAGAGACGTGGAGGAAGAACCCTTGTGAGAGATTAGAAGATATTTTACCATTGCCAATAACGACGCTATCAGAACCATATAAAGTACGAAGTGGAGTTGCTGGTTTCTGTTCTCAGTATTAAGATGATAGTTTGCTCTAGAGTCAACTGTCCAGGCTTGCACTTGATTATTAGTGGTAGAGGATACTAGCTGTACTATAGTTAGAGTTGGAATAGGATACAACCACATGATTTCCATGGGCATCCTTATCACTTTCAATGCTGTACAAATGGGTATCGTTATCACTTTCAATGCTGTAGAATTATATCCAGCTTATTTAGGGATGGCGAGAAAGTTCCCTTACTTGATTCGATCATTTTTTTGGGCTCCGTTCTGATCTTAATTTGTGTAGGGTAAAAACAGAAAGACATTTTCTCATCTTGAAATTTCATAATTCGTCTCACACAATAATATATTATTATTTTTTATTAAAAAATAATTTATTTTTATATATTTAATATTATAATTTTAATAAAATATATAAATATATTATTAAAATAATGTATAAAACTTACATTTTTAATTATATTTTATTTTTAATAAATAAATAAATTTATATTATATACTAATAAATTAAAATAAAAAAAATAAAAAAACTTTCCTCAAGAAAATCTTCCCTGAGGAAACCTGTCCTGCCTGTGCTCTGACGGGAAAGTTCTTGCCCTGACCTCGAACTCTTGTGAGGTGAGAACGAGAGGAGCGATCCTCGCCTTTGACCTGCTCATTGTCATTTCTAAGCTTATTTGATGATTTTATATTTTGTGATTATTAACTCAAATTTTCATATTTATATTAATATAACAGTAATATTACTACTAATATGTTTTGGTTCCCTAAGGAATAGAAAAATATTAGTAAAATATAACTATGCAAAAATTTTTAATTATATTACATTTCTTATCTCTTATCAATATCAAATTTTTTTTTATTTCTATCAATTATCATTGTTATAAGGTTTTATGTAAATTTTCTAAATGCCATAATTTTAATATTTCATTTTTTTACCTTCTCAAAAAGAAAATATTAAAATAATTAATTATTTGATAATTTTTCATCCATATTAATTGACATAAACTATGATATTTCACTTGTTACATTTTAAAATTTAATAAATTTTTAATTTTTTAGATAAATTTTATCCATTATCACCATATTTTAGTCCTTAGAATAACACAATTTCTTGAATTTTAATTTGTAAAATATAAAATTCTGTGAACATCGAGTCTTCAAATTTATTAATATAAAGCGATTTTTTATTTTACAACGAGAGTTATAGAAGAGAAGAATTATAATGTAATTCATAAATGTTAGTGCAACCATATAATATTGAGGTGTTGCATATTCATTTTTATAGAGGTTAGTTTGTTCTTTTAAGCTTATGCTAGCTCTTCTTTTTCTATAAAATAATAATAAAAGAAAAAAAAAAAACTCTCTCTAGAAACCCTAATCATATAAGTTAATATCCTTAATCTATTACTGCTATAACTGTTATATTTACACACTCTGTTGTAAGCATATTTGTTAAAGCCAATATATATAGGAAGAGTGACAGGCGAACACCATGTGCCACTGCATGTTGTTGTGTTGCTGGTTTGAAAATGAAAGCATTCAATAATTAACAGGCTTGTTGAGTGGTTGGATCCTAGCCTGGCTTACTAGCTGTCATGGTGGATGTTTTCTTTGGTCTCCTCAACAGGCTTCTGCCTCGCATGGCCTTGTTCTTCCCTGTGTGATTTTAGATTCCCAGTGGCGCTCTGTGGGCAAAGTAGGTGGCGTTAAAGCTGCTGAGTGTCTAACTAGTTGATCTGCCTTAAATATGGTTTTGATTTTGGGCTTGAGCCCTCTAGTGGCGAGATGTATGGGGTCTTTTGTTTTAGAGGATTGGGTTGGGTCATTTGTGAGCTTGGACTTAATTTTGTTGTGTCTGCTAGTCATGCTTAGTTTTTAACCTTTTGTATTTGGGCTTTAGCCCAAGTACCATTTTCTTTTTGATGAAATGTTACCTTTCCATAAAAAAATCAATTTTTTAAATCAATTTATCCCAAATATAAAAAAAAAAAAAGAAATTTAGCTCAAAAATTAAAAATTTGGTCTAAATTAAGAAATCAAGAAATTTAGTCAAAAACTTTAATTTAGAGATAAATTAAATTTAAATTAAAATTTTAAAGTTAATTTCAATAAAAAATTAAAAATTGGATAAATCAAAGATGCCTTAATTTTAGGGGTGAAACTGAACATTTTACCGAATCTAAGTGGTGTTTAGATTAGAAGTTTGGAGTAGTTTATGGAGATTTCATATCCAACATTCAGATCAAACCCATTTGGTAAATATATCGAACAGTTGCTGCTGTTCTGATATATCCTTGCACTGTTACATTTCAAAAAGTTACTTGATCCACATTCCTAACATTTTGCCAGATGTATAGAATCTGGAAAGGAACTTTTGCATCCTCTCTTTTGGTTGTGATCAATGGTTGCGGCTATTAATTCTGTGATGCATGTTTTCTTTTGGACATTATGGTTTTGGAAGCATTATGGGTAGTCATTGAAAATTGACTCGCTACAAGAAGTCATTCTGAATGGTCCCAGTCCCCAGGCTTATGCTCCCCTCAAATTTATTGCTTGAGCCATATTTCTATTAAATGTTAATGCATGCATCATTCTGCCAAAAAAGATTGCAGGGTTGTGATAAGAGAGTCCCCCAAATTAAAGAGCTGCATCTTTAAAGCTTCTGCATTTGAGAAATATCATCCCACACCCCTGCTTGCCTTGAAAGTTAATAATGCAATTCTTTTACCTTGATGGATTGATTCTCTGTAAATAATCAAATTTTGACAAATATATATATATTTATCAAAATTTTACTCCAAATTGATTATATATATATATATATATATGTACATGGTATTTTTTTTCCTAGTATTGCCACATAATTAACACGTGGTATTCTCTTTCATAGTGTTATCATATAACATTCTTTATTATATATAAGTTATAAATTATTTAATAGTTACTGTTTATATCAAAATAATTAATTTATTTATTAATTATTTTTAAGCCTAAAGATTAATTCAATTAATTTTTTATGAAATTAATTTAATTAATTTTGTTTTATTAATTTAATTAATTAATGACCTAAGATAATTTATTAAGTAAATATTATTTGATAGTTATCTAAGATAAGGAGGTTGACAACAGTTTCAAAAAGTGAACAGGTAACTATTGGCAATTACAAAACATGAGAAGATGCCTTTCAGAGTTTTATAGTACCTGCAATGAGAGCTAGAAAAATCAAATATACAGCAACAACGTGAAAAAGACGTCTTTCAGATGCTTCTACATACCTACGAGGAGAGCTATAAAAATTAAATATTCAGCAAAATGAAGAACTCCAACCAAACGATTCAACAACAATAATAGACTCTATCAATCTATCTATCTTTAATTTTATCTGTTGAACTTAAATTTAAAACTTAACTCATTAATAAAATAAATGAATTTTAAAATGAGTCAAGCTTCAATTGAACTTAAATTTAACATATTTCAAATGAGTAAAGTTCAAGGCTTAAAATTAAACCCAGCCCACAAATAGACTCTTCCCAACCTAGAACTCTAGGGTTACAAAGAAGACATTTGAACCCATGCCATCCGCTGCCCATGTTGCTGACCACTGGAAGAACCGAGCAAAGATTGGAGTCAAACCAAGCAACCCTGCAATACAAGATGTATCCATAGACATCCAACTTCGCACAGCCAAACCATCAACCAGTATAGACCTCCCAAATCATCTCAAAAACATGAAGGTTAACTCTACGCCATGACAAGTTGCTGCCGCAGAACTCAAGGTATTTGTGAGCCAAACGGGATGGCCTTTCCAACCGTAGTGAAGAAGCAGATCCTGAAAATACTAAACAACCAGATCTAGAAAAGCCCTCTCAACCGCATGGAGAAACCTACTTGAACTGAACCATTACCCACCTTTAGGTCCAAGAACCCAACTTCTTGTAGATGGAAAAAGATACCCCCATAACTCCTTTGCATCGCTGCCTGGTCTGCTCCCATTACTTCTGCTCAAGTACAAACAACTCAGCACACAAAAGGTTTTTAAGCAAAGACCCTCACACTGAAGCGCAGACTAACATGCAAACTAGTCTAATATTATTAAATTAAAGTCACTTTTGATTTGATATTGAAAATTATGATTCAATGAAGTTAATAGCTTTTTTTTTCCCCTTCTTCAAATATTACTAGAAGCTTTGACGTTCAATAATCTTATGACAAGGACGGGTTTCTGATTTCTAGCTTCTTTATGAATTTACATGGGATTTTGCTGCTTCATTGTCTTTGATGATCTAGGCCGTCTCATGGGTCAGACTCCCACACCTCCCTCCTTAATTGCCTTTAAAGGACCTCACCAGAAATTCTACTTAGGTTGGGTTATTAGAAATTCAGTACTATTTCAACATCTCTTTTTTGCTGACAAGTTTAGGCGTCAGGTCCCAGGCATTTACATTTACTCACATTTTAAAAAAATCAGTCAATGATCCTTGCCATCAAAGGAATACTGTTCCACAAATAGAAGAGGGGAAGGACAATGAGTTTGGGTGGTCTAAATTAATTTTTTTTAATAAAAGTATTATTTTAAATATTATTAAAAAAATAATTTAAAATTTTATTTTATTATTATATTATTTTTATTATTAAAATTTATTAAATTTAATTTTAAATTATTTTTAATATTTTTTAATTAATATATTTAAAAAAGTAATTTTCATTTTCAAAAGTAATATTAAAAAAGCCCTTAGAATTATTGTTAGGTTTGCTTTTAAAAAAATATTTTTTAAAGATATTTATTAAAAAATATTAAAAAATAATTTAATATTAAATTTAATAAATTTTGATAATAAAAATATTTAAATAATAAAACAATTTTTTTAAATTAATTTTTTCAATAACATTTAAAATAATAAACACGCAATTAATTACATTCAATGATCTTAATGGTGGTGAGAACAATCTGTATCAACGATCAGCCTAAGTGTGTACAAAAAATTATTTGGTATTAATAGATTTCATATTCTCCAATGTGGACTGCAAATATAATAATAGTCGTAAGTTTTACTGTAAATCTCTAGTGACATGTAGGACTCTCCTTAAATATTATAATTTGAAATTTGATGAGTGTGGACATAATAAGGATTAATGAGTAGTTAGTATACTTTGTCATATTAAATATGATTTATTAACATTTGGTTTGACCTTAAGCATGATAATTTTCATGGTTAGATCATTGGTGTTTTCTTGTTGACAAATTTTGAAAATTATATGTAACTCACTGTGGAGGTAGACAAATCTTTTAAGAGTTAAAATATTAAAGGATTTAAAAAAAAAAAAATTAGAGTTTCAAAAGTGATTGTTGAGGAACTTCTTTACCATTAGAAATATTTTTTAATTTATTTTTTTTTCTTTCCTTGAAAATTAATAATTAAAACCATTGAATTATTGAAATATATAAATATATTAATTTTAATAGTAAGTTATGTAAATAAAAATCTAAACCTTACTCTCTAAATATTAAATTTGTAACACCCCAAGAATTTTAAATTTTATTATTTTATGAGTATTATTGATATTTTAATTTTATTTAAATTTTAAGAAATTTTTTGAAATTTTTCGGATTTTAAAAATCGGGTTCGATTTTCTAAAAATATAAACTTTGATGATTTTTAAAAATTTATTTAAAGACCACGTGGTAAAACTAAAAATATATTTGGAGTCTACGTATTTTTCTGAGTTTTCTGAAATTTTTTTCAGAATTTTTGGACCTCGTTTTCGGTCCCAAGGTAGAGTAAAAATTCAAAATTTTGTATCCTGAATCGGACCGGCCTTTTCTTTTTCTTCATTCTTCCTCCCGCGCGCGTCTGACCTCCTCCCCTTCTCTCTCTCTTTTCTCTCTCCTCTCTCCTTCCCTTGCCGTGCCGCCACCTCCCCTGCCTCCCCACCTCGCCGGCGCCCCACCTCAGCCCTCCCCCACGGCCGGCCGCCGCCTGGAACGCCGGAAAATGGCTCCAGAAACGACGCGCCTGGCCAAAATCCGGCCGATCCGGCCACCAATCGGACTGGGTCTTGTGTCTAAACTCATCTACTCGTCGAGAGCTTTCCATAGACACCAAGAACACCGAAATCCATCGAGCGGTTTGTCCAATTTTTGCCCGGAAAGTTTTAGCCCATTTTGACTTTCGGGCTAGATTTCTCGCAAACCGTGAACCCCAAGAGAAAACCAAGAGCACCAGAGCGCTCCACTCGTCGAGAGCTTCGCGGCGACATAAATTTCGAATTTTTTTGACACCGTTTTTCGGTGGGTCCCACGAAACTTCGCAGTGTTTTTCCGAGCATTTAATGAGCTTAGAAAATTCTGAAAAATTTATGTACTAACCCCCGTGTTGTGGGCTTCGTGTAGGTATCCTCAATTCACGAAAATTCGACAGTTGTCCGGGTCTGTGAATTTTCGGCCAGACAGACCCATTACCGGAAAAGTCTCCGAATTGGATCGAGGTTTTGGCTACCCCCCCCCATTGTCAGACGTCCCGAACGCGTCCCCAAAGTCGGAATTGGCAAAGGTAAACCCGAACCTTGCCTTGTCGTAATTTTCTAGTGCTTAAATAGGATTAAAAATCCATAAAATATTCGTGGTAGCTCAGAAAATTATGATTCTTTTTGCAATAGCCTAGTAATATTACTAAGGACCGCAGGGCAAAGTTTTAGAATTTTTAGATCTTGTTTAGGCAGTTTTTGCAAAAATGATCAATTATAACGACTAAATTGAAATTTTACATATTGTGATGAATGATTGATTTGATGGGCCCAGGAGGGGCTGTGTGATGTGATTGAATGGTGGATATATGAGTTGCGAATATAGAAGTGTGTTTTGAGCCCTTTTGCAGGTTGGGTAGGTCCTAAGTATAGGAGAGACTCTGCCGGATTTTCGGCACAACTTATGACGTATTTGGTCTTTCTCTTGGTTTGTATTGAGTCTATGTATTAAATAATTGTAATGTAATTGTCAGGTGAGCCAGGACAGCCTTCTTTCTCCGCCCAGCCGCCTCAGTGACCACCGTCAAGTCTGTGAGTAAAATATTAATTTTAATTGTAATTTCACTATTATTATATGTTCAAGCATGCCCATGCATCACTTATATGCATATATCTATGTAGATAAACTTTAGGAACGATTTATGTTGCATTCATAACTGTGAAAGTGCCATGCATGTTGCTGTGGTAATTTGGAGCAGTGTGCGTGCGTTGGCGTGCGTGTGATGTGGTGTGGACTATGAATAGGACGGGTAGTCACGGCTTGAGTTCTTCGCCGGGACCCGATCCTTCGGGAGGTAGTCACGGCTTGAGTTCTTCGCTGGGACCCCCGATTTGGTTTATTAAGCGAAAGTCCGGCTTGAGTTCTTCGCTGGCACCAGGTTGGATTTAAAAGAGCTGTATAGGGGATCAGCTCCCATATATTATGATTGATACTACAGGGTGTGTGAGTGCTCCAAATTACCTTTTTGATGTTATGATTTGAAAATGTTGTTGATGTTGCATTTCACTCTACAGGGTGCATTAGTTTTAGATAGTTATAGAGATTATGGTTAAAATTGATATTTTACTCTCTGAGTCGAACGCTCACTCCTGTTCAATAT
This sequence comes from Hevea brasiliensis, assembly GCF_030052815.1. Classification (NCBI taxonomy): domain Eukaryota; kingdom Viridiplantae; phylum Streptophyta; class Magnoliopsida; order Malpighiales; family Euphorbiaceae; genus Hevea; species Hevea brasiliensis. The sequence goes on along the minus strand of NC_079493.1, from coordinate 4,772,984 downwards.
TTTTCAGGCTACAGGAGGATTTTATTGTGGTTAACCTGTTTTTCTCCCTCGCAGGTTGTTTATCAATATTTGTGTAATTTTAATTACTCCTAGAATTTTCGCATGTGATAGAAATATTATTTGAATTGGGTCTGTAAACTAAATTATTATTTTGGGCCTGTAAACATAATATTCTATGCATGATTGATGGATTGGATGAGGGAGCTGAGCTCCCATTCATTTTTATGATGATGAGTATGTGGAGGGTGAGCTGAGCTCCCCAATTGATGTTATATTTTGTTTACAGGTCGGGTGAGTCAAAAACTCCCCGTTGGAAGGTCCATTTTATGGCCGGACTCTGTCCGGTTGTTTTCTTGAAATTGGGCCCAAATGGGCCGTAGAGTTGAGTTAATGAATAGTTAGGCTTACTACGGGCCTCGGGGGCTTTAGACTGGCCCAGGTCCTAGTGCCGGTCCGGCCCATAGGTTGGGTCGTGACAAATGTGGTATCAGAGCCAGGTTCCAGATTCTTAGGGAAAAATTGTCTAAGTGTTGGGAAGAGTCTACTAGGAGTCACATGCGGAAAAATAGGGTCCACATTCGTCTTGCATTGTCATCTTTGCTTCTAGTTTCTGCTTCATATAATTATGTATAAATATGAGTCAATAGAGCTGTGTAATGAGTAATTTTGAATTTTGTGGGCTAATGCTGCTGAATTTCAGGAAAATGCGTAGAAGGTGAGAGAGGCGCCATCGCACTGAACCAGATGTGCCTGACGAGGTGTCAGCACAGGATGAGGCGCCTGCCCCGAGGAGGCGGGGTAGGAGGCCTAGAGCTGCTCAAGTAGAAGAGCAGCTGCCAACAGTTCAGGATCAGTCTTTCATGGCACAGGGTCCCATGGACCCCATGGCAGCTACTCTAGCTGGTTTGCAGAGGACCATCGATATGATGGTGCAGTATATGGTCCACCCTCCACAGCAGCAGCAGTCCACCGCATCAAGAGGGGAACCTTACAAACAGATCATCAATTTCAAGAAGTTGGTGCCTGGTATTTATGATGTGTCAGACGATGCATATCGATTTTTGGATTCCTGCAGACAGGCAGGAACATAATTGCAGTTGAATGATAGAAGACTAATAGAGTGTATACAGCATGTCATGGGGCGTATGCCTAGACAATGGATGAATGACTACGTGTTACCTCGGATGGAGAGTTTGTCGTGGGCACAGTTTGTGGAACTGTTCATCAATCGGTTTGTGCCAGAAAGCTTCAGAGATCAGAAGCAATGGGCCTTTGAGGCCTTAAGACAGAATGGCAGGTCTGTAGATGAATATGCTACAGAATTTCTGGAATTGAGCAGATATGCCCCTACAGCAGTAGCTACAGAAACTATGAAGGTGAAAAGATTCCTAAAGGGGCTTGACAGGAGGTATGCGAACCTGGCCATAATGTCTGATCAGTCTTTTGATGTGGTAGTTGATCGAGCCAGACAAATTGAGATTAGCTATGCTGTGGATGACAGCAGAAGAGCAAAGAAAAACAGAGCAGAGGGTTCTACCGGTGTTCCCCAAATGGGTACTCCAGACAGTGGTGGCCAGAGTAATTTCAGAGATGGTTTCTTTAATCAGGGAACGATTGAAAACAGCTTTCAGTAGGCAGAAGAGTTATGCAGACCCCAGACGGAGGGATGTGGAGTTTATAGTGGGCGACTATGTATTCCTGAAGGTTTCTCCGATGAAGGGAGTGATGAGATTTGGGAAGAAGGGCAAGTTGGCACCTCGGTATATTGGACCTTTTGAGGTTACTGATAGAGTTGGAGCAGTTGCCTACCGGTTGGAGCTACCACCCAACCTTTCTCACATTCATCCCGTATTTCACATCTCCATACTCAGGAAATACATTCCAGATCCTTCTCATGTACTACAGCCAGATGTAATAGAGCTAAAAAAGAATTTGACATTTGAGAAGTAACTTGTAGCCATAGTGGACTATCAAGTGAGACAGCTAAGATCAAAACAGATCCCTATGGTTAGGGTTTTGTGGAGGAGCCAGTCAGTGGAAGAGTGCACCTGGGAGTCAGAACGGGACATGCGTAGCAAGTACCCTTATCTGTTCAATGTGTAATCCTGTACATTATTCTACCTTGTGTAATAAATTCGAGGACGAATTTTCTGTAAGGGGGGAAGAATGTAACACCCCAAGAATTTTAAATTTTATTATTTTATGAGTATTATTGATATTTTAATTTTATTTAAATTTTAGGAAATTTTTTGAGATTTTTTAGATTTTAAAAATCGTGTTCGATTTTCCGAAAATATAAACTTTGATGATTTTTAAAAATTTATTTAAAGACTACGTGGCAAAACTAAAAATATATTTGGAGTCTACGTATTTTTCTGAGTTTTCTGGAATTTTTTTCGAAATTTTTGGACCTCGTTTTCGGTCCCGAGGCAGAGTAAAAATTCAAAATTTTGTATTCTGAATCGGATTGGCCGAATCGAACAGGACCGGATCGGACCGGTCGAATCGGACCGGCCTTTTCTTTTTCTTCCTTCTTCCTCCCGCGCGCGTCTGACTCCTCCCCTTCTCTCTCTCTTTTCTCTCTCCCCCCTCCTCCCTCCTCCCTCCTCCCTTGCCGCGCCACCTCCCTGCCTCCCACCTCGCGGCGCCCCACCACGCCTCCTCCCACGGCCGGCCACACCGAACGCCGGAAAACGGCTCCAGAAACGACGCGCAGCGCGTGCGCGACTCCTTGACTTCCCGGCCAAAATCCTGCCGATACGGCCACCAATCGGACTGGGTCTTGTGTCTAAACTCATCTACTCGTCGAGAGCTTTCCATAGACACCAATAACACCGAAATCCATAGAGCGGTTTATCCAATTTTTGCCCGGGAAGTTTTAGCCCATTTTGACTTTCGGGCTAGATTTCTCGCAAACCGAGAGCACCAGAGCGCTCCACTCATCGAGAGCTTCGCGGCGACATAAATTTTGAATTTTTCCGACACCGTTTTTCGGTGGGTCCCACGAAACTTCGCAGTGTTTTTTCGAGCATTTAATGAGCTTAGAAAATTCTAAAAAATTTATGTACTAACTCCCGTGTTGTCGGCTTCGTGTAGGTATCCTCAATTCACGGAAATTCGATATTTGTCCGGGTCTGTGAATTTCCGGCCAGACAGACCCATTATCGGAAAAGTCTCCGAATTGGATCAAGGTTTTGGCTACCCCCCCATTGTCAGACGTTCCGAACGCGTCCCCAGAGTCAGAATCGGCAAAGGTAAACCCGAACATTGCCTTTTCGTAATTTTCTAGTGCTTAAATAGGATTAAAAATCCATAAAATATTCGTGGTAGCTCAGAAAATTATGATTCTTTTTGCAATAGCCTAGTAATATTGCTAAGGACCGCGGGGCAAAGTTTTAGAATTTTTAGAGCTTGTTTATGCAGTTTTTGCAAAATGATTAATTATAAGGACTAAATTGAAATTTTACATATTGTGATGAATGATTGATTTGATGGGCCCAGGAGGGGCTGTGTGATGTGATTGAATGGTGGATATATGAGTTGCGAATATAGAAGTGTGTTTTGAGCCCTTTTGCACGTTGGGTAGGTCCTAGGTATAAGGGAGACTATGCCGGATTTTCGGCACGACTTAGGACGTATTTGGTCTTTCTCTTGGTTTGTATTGAGTCTATGTATTAAATAATTGTAATGTAATTATCAGGTGAGCCGGGACAGCCTTCTTTCTCCGCTCAGCCGCCTCAGTGACCACCGTCAAGTCTGTGAGTAAAATATTAATTTTAATTATAATTTTACTATTATTATATGTTCAAGCATGCCCATGCATCACTTATATGCATATATCTATGTAGATAAACTTTAGGCACGATTTACGTTGCATCCATAACTGTGAAAGTGCCATATATGTTGCTGTGGTAATTTGGAGCAGTGTGCGTGCGTTGGCGTGCGTGTGATGTGGTGTGGACTATGGATAGGAAGGGTAGTCACGACTTGAGTTTTTCGCTGGGACCCGATCCTTCGGGGGGTAGTCACGGCTTGAGTTCTTCGCTGGGACCCCCGATTTGGTTTATTAAGCGAAAGTCCGGCTTGAGTTCTTCGCTGGCACCAGGTTGGATTTAAGAGAGCTGTATAGGGGATCAGCTCCCATATATTATGATTGATACTACAGGGTGTGTGAGTGCTCCAAATTACCTTTTTGATGTTATGATGTGAAAATGTTGTTGATGTTGCATTTCACTCTACATGGTGCATTAGTTTAAGATAGTTACAGAGATTATGGTTAAAATTGATATTTTACTCTCTGAGTCGAACGCTCACTCCTATTCAATATTTTTCAGGCTACAGGAGGATTTTATTGTGGTTAACCTACTTTTCTCCCTTGCAGGTTATTTATCAATATTTGTGTAATTTTAATTACTCCTAGAATTTCCGCATGTGATAGAAATATTATTTGAATTGGGTCTATAAACTAAATTGTTATTTTGGGCCTGTAAATATAATATTCTATGCATGATTGATGGATTGGATGAGGGAGCTGAGCTCCCATTTATTTTTATGATGATGAGTATGTGGAGGGTGAGCTGAGCTCCCCAATTGATGTTATATTTTGTTTACAGGTCGGGTGAGTCAAAAACTCCCCGTTGGAAGGTTCATTTTATGGCCGGACTCTGTTCGGTTGTTTTCTTGAAATTGGGCCCAAATGGGCCGTAGAGTTGAGTTAATGAATAGTTAGGCTTACTACGGGCCTCGGGGGCTTTAGGCTGGCCCAGGTCCTAGTGCCAGTCCGGCCCATAGGTTGGGTCATGACAAATGTGGTATCAGAGCCAGGTTCCAGATTCTTAGGGAAAAATTGTCTAAGTGTTGGGAAGAGTCTACTAGGAGTCACATGCGGAAAAATAGGGTCCACATTCGTCTTGCATTGTCATCTTTGCTTCTAGTTTCTGCTTCATATAATTATGTATAAATATTAGTCAATAGAGCTGTGTAATGAGTAATTTTGAATTTTGTGGGCTAATGCTGCTGAATTTTAGGAAAATGCGTAGAAGCAGGAGAGCTGCCACTGCACCAGAACCAGATGTGCCTGACGAGGTGTCAGTACAGGATGAGGCGCCTGCCATGAGGAGGCGGGATAGGAGGCTTAGAGCTGCTCAAGTAGAAGAGCAGCTGCCAACAGTTTAGGATCAGTCTTTCATGGCACAGGGTCCCATGGACCCCATGGCAGCTACTCTAGCTCTTTTGTAGAGGACCATCGATATGATGGTGCAGTATATGGTCCACCCTCCACAGCAGCAGCAGTCCACCGCACCAAGAGGGGAACCTTACAAACAGATCATCAATTTCAAGAAGTTGGTGCCTGGTACTTATGATGTGTCAGACGATGCATATCGGTTTTTGGATTCCTGCAGACAGGCAGGAACATAATTGCAGTTGAATGATAAAAGACTAATAGAGTGTATATAGCATGTCATGGGGCCTATGCCTAGACAATGGATGAATGACTACGTGTTACCTCGGATGGAGGGTTTATTGTGGGCTCAGTTTGTGGAACTGTTCATCAATCGGTTTATGCCAGAAAGCTTCAGAGATCAGAAGCAATGGGCCTTTGAGGCCTTAAGATAGAATGGCTGGTCTGTAGATGAATATGCTACAGAATTTCTGGAATTGAGCAGATATGCCCCTACAGCAGTAGCTACAGAAATTATGAAGGTGAAAAGATTCTTAAAGGGGCTTGACAGGAGGTATGCGAACCTGGCCATGATGTCTGATCAGTCTTTTGATGTGGTAGTTGATCGAGCCAGACAGATTGAGATTAGCTATGCTGTGGATGACAGTGGAAGAGCAAAGAAAAACAAAGCAGAGGGTTCTACCTGTGTTCCCCAAATGGGTACTCCAGACAGTGGTGGCCAGAGTAATTTCAGAGATGGTTCCTTTAATCAGGGAACGATTGAAAACAACTTTCAGTAGGCAGAAGAGTTATGCAGACCCTAGACGGAGGGATGTGGAGTTTGCAGTGGGCGACTATGTATTCCTGAAGGTTTCTCCGATGAAGGGAGTGATGAGATTTGGGAAGAAGGGCAAGTTGGCACCTCGGTATATTGGACCTTTTGAGGTTACTGATAGAGTTGGAGCAGTTGCCTACCGGTTGGAGCTACCACCCAACCTTTCTCACGTCCCGTATTTCACATCTCCATGCTCAGGAAATACATTCCAGATCCTTCTCATATACTACAGCCAGATGTAATAGAGCTAAAAAAGAATTTGACATTTGAGGAGCAACCTATAGCCATAGTGGACTATCAAGTAAGATAGCTAAGATCAAAACAGATCCCTATGGTTAAGGTTTTATGGAGGAGCCAGTCAGTGGAAGAGTGCACCTGGGAGTCAGAACGGGACATGCGTAGCAAGTACCCTTATCTGTTCAATGTGTAATCCTGTACTTTATTCTGCCTTGTGTAAAAAATTCGAGGACGAATTTTCTGTAAGGGGGAAAGAATGTAACACCCCAAGAATTTTAAATTTTATTATTTTATGAGTATTATTGATATTTTAATTTTATTTAAATTTTAGGAAATTTTTTGAGATTTTTCGGATTTTAAAAATCGGGTTCGATTTTTCGAAAATATAAACTTTGATGATTTTTAAAAATTTATTTAAAGACCACGTGGCAAAACTAAAAATATATTTGGAGTCTACGTATTTTTCTGAGTTTTCTGGAATTTTTTTCGGAATTTTTGGACCTCGTTTTCGGTCCCGACGCAGAGTAAAAATTCAAAATTTTGTATCCTGAATCGGATCGGCCGAATCGAATCGGACCGATCGAATTGGACCAGCCTTTTCTTTTTCTTCCTTCTTCCTCCCGCGCGCGTCTGACCTCCTCCCCTTCTCTCTCTCTTTTCTCTCTCCTCCCTCCTCCCTTTGCGGCGTCGCCACCTCCCCTGCCTCCCCACCTCGTCGGTGCCCCACCTCAGCCCTCCCCCATGGCCGGTCGCTGCCTGGAACGCCGGAAAACGGCTCCAGAAACGATGCGCAGCGCGCGCGACTCCTCGACTTCCCGGCCAAAATCCGGCCGATCCGGCTACCAATCAGACCGGGTCTTGTGTCTAAACTCATCTACTCATCGAGAGCTTTCCATAGACACCAAGAACACAGAAATCCATCGAGCGGTTTGTCCAATTTTTGCCTGGGAAGTTTTAGCCCATTTTGACTTTCGGGCTAGATTTCTCGCAAACCGTGAACCCCACGAGAAAACCGAGAGCACCAGAGCGCTCCACTCATCGAGAGCTTCGCGGCGATATAAATTTCGAATTTTTTCGACACCGTTTTTCGATGGGTCCCACGGAATTTCGCAGTGTTTTTCCGAGCATTTAATGAGCTTAGAAAATTCTGAAAAATTTATGTACTGACCCCCGTGTTGTGGGCTTCGTGTAGGTATCCTCAATTCGCAGAAATTCGATAGTTGTCCGGGTCTATGAATTTCCGGCTAGACAGACCCATTACCGGAAAAGTATCCGAATTAGATCGAGGTTTTGGCTACCCCCCCATTGTCAGATGTCCCGAACGCGTCCTCGAAGTCGGAATCGGCAAAGGTAAACCCGAACCTTGCCTTTTTGTAATTTTCTAGTGCTTAAATAGGATTAAAAATCCACAAAATATTCGTGGTAGCTCAGAAAATTATGATTCTTTTTGCAATAGCCTAGTAATATTGCTAAGGACCGCGGGGCAAAGTTTTAGAATTTTTAGAGCTTGTTTAGGCAGTTTTTGCAAAAATGATCAATTATAAAGACTAAATTAAAATTTTACATATTGTGATGAATGATTGATTTGATGGGCTCAGGAGGGGTTGTGTGATGTGATTGAATGGTGGATATATGAGTTGCGAATATAGAAGTGTGTTTTGAGCTCTTTTGCATGTTGGGTAGGTCCTAAGTATAGGGGAGACTCTGCCGGATTTTCGACACTACTTATGACGTATTTGGTCTTTCTCTTGGTTTGTATTGAGTCTATGTATTAAATAATTGTAATGTAATAGTCAGGTGAGCCGGGACAGCCTTCTTTCTCCTCCCAGCCGCCTCAGTGACCACCGTCAAGTCTGTGAGTAAAATATTAATTTTAATTGTAATTTTACTATTATTATATGTTCAAGCATGCCCATGCATCACTTATATGCATATATCTATGTAGATAAACTTTAGGCACGATTTATGTTGCATTCATAACTGTGAAAGTGCCATGTATGTTGCTGTGATAATTTGGAGCAGTGTGCGTGCGTTGGCGTGCGTGTGATGTGGTGTGGACTATGGATAGCACGGGTAGTCACGGCTTGAGTTCTTCGCTGGGACCCGATCCTTCGGGGGGTAGTCACGGCTTGAGTTCTTCGCTGGGACCCCCGATTTGGTTTATTAAGCGAAAGTCCGGCTTGAGTTCTTCGCTAGCACCAGGTTGGATTTAAGAGAGCTGTATAGGGGATCAGCTCCCATATATTATGATTGATACTACAGGGTGTGTGAGTGCTCCAAATTACCTTTTTGATGTTATGATGTGAAAATGTTGTTGATGTTGCATTTCACTCTACAGGGTACATTAGTTTTAGATAGTTATAGAGATTATGGTTAAAATTGATATTTTACTCTCTGAGTCGAACGCTCACTCCTGTTCAATATTTTTCAGGCTACAGGATGATTTTATTGTGGTTAACCTGCTTTTCTCTCTCGCAGGTTGTTTATCAATATTTGTGTAATTTTAATTACTCATAGAATTTCCGCATGTGATAGAAATATTATTTGAATTGGGTCTGTAAACTAAATTGTTATTTTGGGCCTGTAAACATAATATTCTATGTATGATTGATGGATTGGATGAGGGAGTTGAGCTCCCATTTATTTTTATGATGATGAGTATGTGGAGGGTGAGCTGAGCTCCCCAATTGATGTTATATTTTGTTTATAGGTCGGGTGAGTCAAAAACTCCCCGTTGGAAGGTCTATTTTATGGCCGAACTCTGTCCGGTTATTTTCTTGAAATTGGGCCCAAATGGGCCGTAGAGTTGAGTTAATGAATAGTTAGGCTTACTACGGGCCTCGGGGGCTTTAGGCTGGCCCAGATCCTAGTGCCTGTCTGGCCCATAGGTTGGGTCGTGACAAAATTCTTATTATTTTTATATATCAACTCATATAATAACAAAAGAAATAAAAATATTATTTAATTAGAATAAAATAAATTTGCTTATGGAATAGAAGAAAACAAGTTGCTCGCGAAATGGGTCCAATTTATGTAAAAAATTTAAGCAAAAAATTTCGAATTGGAGTGATCAAGCGTCGGCGAAACGCTTTTTTTTTTTTTTTTTTTTTTTATAAAAAAACTTATTTTTGAGCAAATATTTTCTGCTACAATTAGGAATATATGGAGAAAAAAAAATCTATTTAGGCTTTATTTATTTTGTAAAAATAGTTTTTAAATAATAATTTTTGTATTTTTTAGCATTTGGACACAGAGAAAATAGATTAGTAGACTTTTTTAATTAAAAAAATTAAATTATTTTTCAAAAAAATTATTTTCTCTATTTAAAGGTGAGAGTTATTTTTTAAATTTTAATATTTTTTTTAAAATATAAAAATATTTATATATGTATAATATAAATATATACTATTAATTTAATATTATAATCAAATAAAAAATATTTTATTATAAAATAATTTTTATAAAAAAATATTTTTTACATACAAATTATTTTTTACAAAATAAACAGAGTTTTAAACTCTATTTATTTCAAAAAAAATAACTTACATATAAAAATTATTTTTCTTGAAAAATATTTTAAGTAAAAAATATTTTTCATAAAAATATTTTATATTATTTAATTATAATACTAAATTAATATTATATATTTATTTCACACGTATATAAATATTTTCATATTTTAATAAAATTACCAAATCTAAAAAGTGAAAATCACTTTCTATTTTAAAAAAGAAGTCTTTTTTTTTTTAAATTAACTTAGTTTTATCTTTAATTAAAAAATAGTTTTTCATCAATTTTTCTAAGTGTTTTAAATATTAAAAAATTTAAAAAATATTTTTTTAAAATATTTTCCTTCAAATAAAAGGAACCTTAAAGTTATAAATAAAAATACATTATATTTTAAATTTTTTAATTGATCATTTCTAATTAATGAATATTATTTTTATAAAATAAAATTTTAATTATTTTCAAAAATACACGTTAATGGCAATAAAGTGGTTATATATATATATATATAATTTTCTATTATATGAAAAAAGAAAAAGAAAATGAAGCCTCCTTTATAGACTATGTTCAATTCGTATTAGTGATTAAAATAAGTAATGAAAGTATACTTTTCTTTCCCTTCCATAAACAAATATTAATGTCTCTCTCTAATTATTTGAACATAAAAATTTCAATTTTAATCATTAAATTGTCGATTTACGGAAGCCATAAAGAAAATATTATTAAAAAAATCGAAGGAATCCAAATAATTAATTCACATAATCATATAATCAGCCGCCAACCTCATAATCTACATATATATATATAATAAGTTCTGTTTTATCTTTATTTTTATATTTTTTATATAAAAAATTAATTTATTATATTAAATATTATTTTTTTATCTAAATTTTTTCAAATTTTAACTACTAAAATCTTGTCTCATACGAAAAATAATAGTTATCTAAAATTCTTTTTATTGCATTTTCTGAAAAATTTTAAAATTTTAAATTTATAATTTCAAGTATTAAATAATTTTACTCATCATATTTTATATCTATAAAAATTAATCTTTTTTAATTACATTTTCAATTAGACTAAGAAGTTGTGATTTATTTTTTTTAAATTGTACTAATATATATTTAAATAATTATTCATTAAAAAATTATTAATAAAATTTGAAAAATTATTTTTTAAAATATTTATTATATTTAAAATCTAAAAATTTTAATAACGATATTTCTAAAATCACTAGGATGTGTATGTGTTTTTTTTCTAATTTTTTATTCTTTTATTGATATATGATAATTTATTTTTTAAAAAAATTATTAATAAACTTATTTCAAATATTAAAATATAGTTTTATATATATATATATTTCTATATTTTTTATCAAATATAAAATTATATAGATTACAACTAAAAAAATTTAGTTATCAGAAATAAAATTACAACTAATTAAAAATTTATCACCAATAAAATTTTATAATATAATTTTAAAAATATAAAAAAATATTAAATTATATAATTAAAATAAGATAATAAATAGTCTACGCAAGTGTTAAACCCAGCATTGTCGTGGCTGGGCCTTTTGATGGATGAGAACACGATTCTGAAAGTATTTCGAAATCGCAACATCACAATTGAGACTCGCCCATGACCAGTGACCATTGCCTAGACTCGCTTGTGACCAACAACTGTCACCCAGCCTCAAATTTAGAGATGACAACGAGTACCAGTGTGCTCGCAAAAATTGCTCCATTTAAATTTAAATTTAATTAGTATTTTTTAAATTTAATTTTATCTTAAATTTAATTAAAATTTATCTTTAATTATTTAAATTAATTTTAAATTTAATTATTATTATCCGATAAATATTCGAATTCATTTAATTTTATATATTTTATTCAATAATATGTATAAAAAATAATTTTTACAATTTACACTTTAAAAATTTTATAGATTTGTAAAATATTTCAAATTTATTTTATATAAAATAAAATATATAAAAATTATTATAAAAATATATATTTTATATTTAATTAAATATTTAAATAAATAAAATCGGATAACAAAAACAACATGTAAAATTCATATCCGATTCGAATCCATTATAATATTAAATTTCAAATTTAAATGTGTCACAAACCTAATTATATACTAATCAAACCCGTTTTACTAAGGTTTGATTGAATTGGATACTCATAAATATTTAATCCGTTGTCATTCCTAATCAAATTAGTTAAAGAGAAGAATAATAATTTTGATCACGATATGGTAAATCAAATATACAAAACGAAGCTAAAGGTAACCGAAGTTCAAGATCGTTGATTGTGATTCTTGAGCTGGGGTTTGTGATTTCTAGATTGATGAGATTCTGTTTTGAGCTGGGATTAATAGATATTTGATAGAAAGAGAAGAAAAACCCTAGATTGTTAGATTAGGGTAGATTTTTTTTTTTTTTAAGTTCATATTTGGTGGACTTTTTGAATTTTTTATTTTTTATTTTTAATTGATTATTTAAAAATAAAAATTAATGTTTTATATTTTTATAATAAATTACAAATATTTTTTAATCCATTGAATTAAACCTTATTCTGCTCACATTGAAAAAGGCCTAGAAGTAAAGTATTTTCAGTAAGAATTTTTTTAATTGATCGAATACTTAATTTTATTTAGAAAATATAAAATCTTTTATTATTCTTATCTATCTCTTTGATGAAATAAATATTTTATTATTAAATAATTAAAAATAAATTTTTTATAAAAAAATACATTTATTTTTTATTAAATGAAAATTTTGGATTAATTTAGTTCAAAATTATTTTATTTAAGTTTTATTCCATTAGAATTTTGAGGCCCTTGTTTTTCACTTTAGTCAACTGTGGAGAGAAAGAGAAAGAAAAGGGGTTTTGGAGTTATTATTTAGCAGGAGAGTTGATGTTGATGGTCATTGGGTTCATGCACTTGCCAATCATCTCTTACTAACATTGTTTGAGTGGGGGAAAGAAATAAATTATAAAAAAATTATTATTATTTAATATTTATATTTTAATAAAATTAATTATTTAATTTTTATATTTTTAAAATATATTATTTAATTCATATATTTTAATTTTATTAATTTATTTAATCTTTTGATTAAATTCTTCATTTATCAAAGATTTTATGTCAATTAAAATATAATTTAATTTTTTTATTTTAATAAATTAATTAATTTTTATATTTTTAAAATTAAATTAATTAATTTATATAATTTAATTCCTTTAATTCCCTTTAATCCCTCCTATTATTTGTTTATATCTAAATTATTTTGAGACTCTCACTCTTATTTCTTTATTGTTCACTGTTATTTTCTTTTATTTCTTTTTTTTCACATTTTTTTGGTTTGCACCCATAATTTTTTCTCACTCATTCTCTTTATTTTTCATCTTTTGATAAAAATTAATACAAGCTATACACAAAAAAAAGTTAATTAATTCTTTTACATCTCAAGTAGTAAAGGCAGTAATATAGAAAATTTGTTTTCTAATAGAGAAAATATAAAAGTGAAACTCAAGGAATTGAATGTAAATATTTAAATAATTAAAAAAAATATAAATTCATATTTAAGCTCTATAACGTAGAATTTTTATTTTTATTAAGGAATATCTTTTTCAATGTAGAAATTAATGAATTAGTTTTAATAAAATAAAAGAATTAAATAATAATATTTTTTAAAATATAAAAATTAATTAATTAATTTAACTAAAATAGAGAGAAAATAGTAATTTAACTTGATAGACTTATAGAAAATTTGACAAAAAAATTAAATAATTGAATTAAAGTAAAATATAAAAATTAAATAATGTATTTTTTAAAATATAGAGATCAAATAATTAATTTTATTAAAATATAAAAATTAAATAATAATTTTTTTCAAAATTATAGTTGGATAAAAGCTATTTTTACCCTGAACTTTTTTTTTTTTCTAAACTTCTTTACAAAATTTCCTTTTTTTCCTTTAAAATTAAGGGCTAACTTGTTAATTTAAGGTAATACTTAGGATTAAAGGCAAACTCTATAAAAAAATATGCAGAGCGTCCAATTTCAAAAAAGTGGGCTGCAAATATACTTATTAATTGTTAGGTAAGAAAAAATTGATAAAATAATATAAAATGTTAAATTAAAATTATGAATTTTTTAAACACAAATAGCAATAATACAAAAACATCCATAAAGATGATAGAATTTTTCTATTTGTGAAATATGAAAAATATAGTATTTAATTTATTATAAAAATAATTATTTATGACAAATATAAAAAGATATTAATTTTTCTGAAATAGGAAAAATACTAATTTTTTGTAATTAATAAAAATAATTATAATAGTTTTCATGATATTTTATTAGGACAATTAAGTTAAAAAAATCAAAATTATATTTAAAAGTCATAATATTAGCTATTTTAATTGTGAAAAATATATTTTTAAATTAAAAAATATTTTCTGTTATTATATAATGAAAATTATGTAAGTTAAATGTTATAAAAAATTAAAATTCCTTAGATTAAAGAATGTTATTTATTTAATATGATTTGACGTGCCATTTTAAATAATATTACATTATATTCATAAAAAAATAATTATATATTTTCATTTGTAATTTAGCAGCAAACAATAGTACATATCCTCGTCAAGAAAAATACATAAAAACAAGAAAAGTTGATAAACGGCCAAGAAGTGAGTCACCAAACAAGCCATAAGGTAAAAACAACTACATCATACTCGCTCTCTGGTACGCATTTACGGCCTTGGTTCTGTTATTGCCGTTGCCGTCCATTATCCAACACCACTCCTCTGGTTTTTGCCTCTCTCTCTCTCTCTCTCTCTCTCTGCCTTTTTCTTTCTCTCTCCAAAAACAAGAAAAAGTAAATCATATTAACGTTCTGATAATTATAATAACCATTGCAAAAGTCTAGCTAAGATTGATTCCTATAATACTGTGTATCTGAGGATTTGGTTTCTTTGATTCAAATAAAGTTGTTGCCTACACGTGCGTTTCATGTCTCTTTGGCCTAATGCTTGTTGTTCTTATATAATTGTTATTCCTTCTTTGCAATATTGAATAATCTAACCCACTTAAACGTTTGTGTTTGTTATGTTTCGAAAATGCATTGCAGAGTGTTTCGATTCTGATTGAGTTTTCCCTCTAGAAAGTGGTTCTAAACTATATGGATTCTTTGGCTTTTGATGGAGGAGAGCAAAACAAGCTCTGTCCTTTCAACCCAGGTAAAAAATGGCTGTCTTTTTCTTTATTTTCATTTTCTTTATTCAATCTTCTGTTTTGAGGGGAAATTATGGTTCGTTGTTTTTAAGCCTTTTTTTTTTTAATGATATGGATGAGCTGGTGTAGCCATTGGCATTGATAATGGGAGAGAAGATGTGGGCTTTTTTTTTGGGGGGGATTACCGATTTATATAAGGTTTCACCAGAATTGAAACTCTAGTTTTTTTTTTTTTTTTTTTTTAAAAAAAAAAAAAAAAAAAAAACAGGCTTGTAATTTAGTATGCGAGAAAGTGCAGAGCCAATCATGGGAGGCAGGAATAGGCCGTGAAGAATCTGCAATTGTTGAATTGCAGAAGAAATTCAATATTTTATCATTATCTGGGTCGCTTTAAATCAATAATGATTCTTGATTATACAAGATGCAAATTTTGATCTGGGTTTTTACTGGAAAGAAGAAGAAGGCCTGAGTTACTGACTATTGTTAGAAAGAGGAGGTGATCAGTGGATCCAAAATGGAGCCAACAGCTCCTCTGCATAATCCAGCTCCTCGGAAAAAGATGACCAAGCAATTGACAGGGAAAAAAGATGATACACCAATGCATTCTGCAGCTAGAGCAGGAAATCTGGCTGCTGTAATGGAAATCTTTTCTGATACCTTGGGGGAAGAATTGACGGAATTGTTAGAGAAGCAAAACCAGTCAGGAGAGACTGCCCTTTATGTAGCTGCTGAATATGGTTATGTTGATTTAGTTAGGGAAATGATTAAATATTATGATCTTGCTGGTGCTGGTATCAAAGCAAGAAATGGGTTTGATGCATTCCACATTGCTGCCAAGCAAGGTGATTTAGGTATGTTCCAATAGTACAGCTGTTTGATTTTGTTTTTTTTTTTTTTAATCTTTAAGGAAGATAGGATTAGTTCTGCCTTTCTGTTTTTTTCCAGATATGTTGGCAATTCTAATGGAGGCCCATCCAGAATTGGCTATGACTGTTGATTCATCAAACACTACGGCTTTACATACGGCTGCGACACAAGGGCATATAGAGATAGTGAATTTTTTGTTGAATGCAGGGAGTAGCCTGGCAACCATTGCTAGAAGCAATGGGAAAACTGCCTTGCATTCTGCAGCTAGAAATGGACATTTGGAGGTTATTAGGGCACTTGTGGCGATGGAGCCTGGGATAGTGACAAGGATAGATAAAAAGGGGCAGACAGCACTTCACATGGCAGTGAAGGGGCAAAATGTTGAGGTGGTACAGGAATTGATAAATGCAGAACCTTCATCGGTGAACATAGTTGATACCAAGGGCAACACAGCATTGCATATAGCAACTCGGAAAGGAAGAGTTCAGGTGAATGGATTCTCTCCCCTAATATATAAAAGGTGACTTTATTCTTGTTCCGTAGATCATTTGGTATACTTACCCAAGGAGTTGAATGCCAGTGCTGAAATTTTGGGTTTATATCAAATTGCTCAATTATTTAATTTGATTGCCTTATACTTTGCTTAGCTGCTAAGAACATGTGACTAATAAGAAACTGAAGAGGTAGTATTCAAGGCTAACTGCACTGTAGAAAGATTGGGTTTTGCTTTACCAAGAATTGATAGTGAAACAGTGTTAGTTCAACAAAATTACTTTGACCTCCTCATGATTTGAGAGATCTATGTACTGGCGAAGTTTTGCTCTGTCAGGCTCAGCAATTCACTTGGCTAATTGTTATTTTGGTCAAATCCTCTTAATAGCCTGTTAAATTTTGGCATATTAAGGAACAAATTCCTCAACCGTGTATGTTATTTGTAAGGCTGTATTTTTTCAATGCTATGCATATCGCATAATTGTTGTTTCTTCTAATATAATATGGATAAACGCTTTTCATGTCGGTTGTTGAAATTGCATTGCCTGTTGACTTCTATACAAGAGCCTGACATATCTGACAACTTGCTGCAATTAATTGAACTTAGTGGAAACTATAATATAGTGAAAATGGTTATAAAGTCAAAATTGGAAGTTTGTGGGGTTGAGATTCTGATTATTTAAACCTCAAGCTGTGGAATGAGAACTTGAAAATTGCGATCCTGATGTCAGCTTGCAGAGTTTGCTGATTTAAATATATACTGTTAGCTCTTCTAGATTGTTCCTTAATTTGGAAGGATTTAGTTTTGGAAACCTGTGCTGTTGTCCTGAAGGTGCTTACTAAAGCACTAAAAAACGTATCTTAATTGTTACAAAGTTTAGTATATGAAAATTGCTCTTCTGGTGTTGCAACGGAGACTTTAAAAAAAGATATACAAGTGGCTACTGAAAGTTTTGAACCTATGCCAAAGTACTCCATGATCTGTGGTCAAACAAATAAGGTAAGCTAGTGTCCTGTGTATATGTAATAGCCGAAATCCGAATACCATTTATGCCTGAAAAAATGAAATGGATTAATAGACATGGTAGTGTTTTGTTTGTGCAGATTGTGCACTTGCTACTCAAGCACAACGAAACAGACATAAAAGCTGTCAATAAGACTGGTGAAACTGCATTTGATACTGCTGAGAAAACTGGACACCCAGATATTGCAGAAATTTTGCAGGAACATGGGGTTCAGAGTGCCAAATTTATTAAGCCACAAGCAACAAATCCTGCAAGAGAATTGAAACAAACTGTGAGTGACATAAGACATGAAGTTCACAACCAGTTGGAACACACCCGTCAAACTCGCAGGCGAGTGCAAGGCATTGCTAAACGCGTTAACAAAATGCATGCAGAAGGTCTTAACAATGCCATCAACTCGACAACTGTTGTAGCCGTCCTCATTGCCACAGTAGCCTTTGCTGCAATCTTCACTGTCCCTGGCCAATATGTCGATGATGTGAATGATATTCCCCCAGGACAATCTCTTGGGGAAGCAAATATTGCTCCAAAAGCTCCATTTATAATATTCTTCATCTTCGATTCTATTGCTCTCTTCATTTCTCTAGCTGTTGTGGTGGTGCAAACATCAGTTGTTGCAATAGAAAGCAAGGCAAAGAAGCAGATGATGGCGATTATTAACAAGTTGATGTGGATAGCTTGTGCACTTATATCAGTAGCATTCTTGGCTCTGTCATTTATTGTGGTGGGAAAACATGAGAAATGGTTGGCAATTAGTGTTACAATCGTAGGAGCAAGTATAATGGTTACAACTCTGGGAACAATGTGTTACTGGGTAATAAAGCATCGGATTGAAGCCTCAAATATGAGGAGCATACGAAGATCATCATTCGGAAGCAGGTCTCGTTCACTTTCAATGTCAATGATGTCAGATACAGATATCTTAAACAATGAATATAAGAAAATGTATGCAATTTAATACTTCCCATATGTGATCTTCATTTTGCATACTGCATCTTTCATTTTTTTTAATCTTTTTATAAAGTTGACTTCTAAATCTATCGGCTTTCAGAGTGGTTAGGCTTGTCCTTCTAAATCTTTCTCTTTAGTTCGATTTAATTTAATTTGTTAAAAATTTTAATTTATTCAATTTTTTAATTTTTTTTAATTTTTTTTAATTTTTTTAACCCAACCAATCAATGCTCACACCTGCCGGTAGTAAGTAGAGTGATGTCAAAATTGTAATGACTTTTGTCCCCAAAGGTCCATTTAGCCAATTCACTACATTGTAATGGGTTACTTATCAAATGAGTGGGATTTTACCTTTCCAAGTTTCATGTCAAATTAATTAAAAAAAAAAAAAAAAAACCTATCTTTTGTCCACCTATGTCTACATGCAAAGGATGTAAAATTTTCTCTTGTGGGATCCATGTTAGATACGGCCATGATATGGTCTTCTAGAGGAGTAATTATACAGAATATTCGTTATTCCATTTAAAATATCTTAGTTAAAATGGTAAATTAATAGAGAGTAAGTATATATACATAATTGGACTCTATAAAATTATAACTATCAAGTAATTTTTATTTTTTTAAAATTTAATATTTAAATTTATATATGTATTAAATTTTTATTGGCTTATTATTTTATGTAATATGGCTATATTGAATAATAACTTTATAATATAATTTCTCCCTGTAGAGGATCTTAGGGGTCATTCGAGCCCACTAAACGGTGCTCTGGGCTCCAAATATTCTTGTTTGGTACATATAATTAATTGATCAAGGCGAGCATGGTGGGTGGCGGCGTTGGTGCTTATGAGGTTGCTCTTATTTCCCTAGGAGTTTAGGGGAGGGATTGGTTTGGTTTGATTTGATCAGAACGGATGTGGGTCGATTTGATTAAATATGAGTTTAGATTAATTTGCTTAGATGGATTAGACTTGCTGTTGGTCTTGTATTTGGGGATAATAATTGATAGGGTTTTTGCAAGTATTCGGTCTGATTGCATCCTATTAGCACAGGTTTGAGTTTGAAAAATGATGCTTGTAACGATTTAGATTAGGTTCGGTTTTATATGTTAGATATCCGTTTTTTAATTTGTTTATATAAATACTTAATTAAATATAAAATATATATTTTTTCATAATAATATTTATAAATTTTTACATATTTTATTTTAAATAAAATAGAATTTAAATATTTTATAGAATTATTAAGTTTTTAGAACAAAAATTATGAATAAAAAAATATTTTTTTATGTAGATTATTAATTAAAATATATAAAATTAAATGGATTTGAATATTTTTCGGATAATAATAATTGGGTTTGAGACGAATTTGGATAGTTAAAAATGAATTTTAATTGGGTTTAAAATGGATTCAAATTTTGAAAATATTAATCAAATTAAAATTCAAATAGAGTAATTTTTACAGATACCATACTTATTTGTAACAACCTAAAAATTTTTAAATTATAAATAAAATAAAAAGGAAATATTATGTCATTAATATCATAGGATTTATTTGAACTGATTTTAAAATAAAGAAAGATAATAATAATAATAAATAAAGTAATAATAATTAAATTAATTAAAGTT
Source organism: Hevea brasiliensis (assembly GCF_030052815.1). NCBI lineage: Eukaryota > Viridiplantae > Streptophyta > Magnoliopsida > Malpighiales > Euphorbiaceae > Hevea > Hevea brasiliensis. The sequence goes on along the minus strand of NC_079493.1, from coordinate 4,753,037 downwards.
AATTTAGTAAATGAGAATAAAATAATTAAATTTTCTTAGACTGTATTTATTTTTATCATTTCTAGAATTTTATTAAACTTTAACATAATAAAATAATTTTGGACCTAATTGTAAACCCCTAAAAAGTTGAGGGACTAATAGTGTAATTAGAAGTAAAAAAAAAAACACAGAAAAAAAAAACGCAGCAGCCCACTCTCCCCTCTCTCCCATGTCACCCTCTCCCCCTCACATTCTCCCTCTCGCTTTCGACCAGCACCAGCGCCGGTGAGCACCGGTGGCACTCCCCCGCCTCAGGACGACGTCAGGTGGCAGCAGCCACGGCAGTAGGCGGCAGGGAGGAAGACAAAGATAGAGAAGAAAGGGAAGGAAAAAGAAGAGAGGGAGAGAAGGAGAAGTTGGGCTATTTTCGGGGCGATTCTGACCACCAACGCCGGCGATCCAAGGTGCCACCAGCTCCCCACGAACCCAGCTCCATTTTCTGACCAGCCATGCCCGAAATGGTGGAGTTTCAGCGCAAGAAATGAAGAGAGAGAAAGAGGAGAGAGAAAGTGATAGCAGTGGCTTTCCGGCCACTTTTTCGGCGATCTGACCGTCGGATCGGAAATCCGAGGCCACCGATGGACTCAGGACGACGAGATCTTCGAGATAGGACCGGTCTCGCTTCGATCAGATACCGTTTGAAAAAGACGATAATCGGATGGTCCAAATCACTTTGTGAGATTTTTGAACTTTTTCGATTCTCAAAATTTAAAAATAATTTTATGATAATTATTAACACAATTTGGACTTAATTTAGGTACAATTGGATCGAGAATAGCTCACTGGCGTCGGGACCACATTTTCAGCCAGATCCGACTGTCTGACGGCACGTCTCAGAACATGGTCAATATTATAGTCAATCATAGCATTTTCAGACGTTCTAGACGTATTCCAAGTGTCAGAATTGACATAGGTAAACCAGAACTCCAAGTTGCTCATTTTTTGCTAATACCGATTTAGAATAAAATTTATAAAATATTCGTGAATGATCAGAAAATTTTAATTCCTTTTGCAATAGTATTATAATATTATTAAGGACCGCGGGGCAAAATTTTAAAATTTTTAGAGCTCGTTTGGGTAGTTTTTGCAAATGGGCTAGTTATAGGAGCTAAATTATAATTTTTCAAATTGTGGTTGTTGACTGTTTGGGTGGGCCCAAGAGGGGCCTTGTGATGTGATTGTGTGATTGGCGAATATAAAAGTGTATTTTGAAGTCTTTTTGCAGGTTGGGTAGGTTCTAGATATGGGAGAAACTCTGCTAGATTTTCGGCATGAATTAGGTTGTCTGTTGTCTCTTTAGAGTTTTATTTTAACTTAGTACTAATAAATTTATAATATAATTATTAGGTGATCGAGATCAGCTATTCTCCTCCATCCAGTAGCCACAATAGTCCTCGGTGTACTGTGAGTAAAATATTAATTTTAATTATAATTTCGATATTATTATATGTTCAAGCATGCCCATGCATCACTTATATGTATATATTTATGTAGTTAAACTCTAGGCACGTTTTATGTTGCATTCACAACTGTTAAAGTGCCATGGATGTTGTTTGTGGTAATTTAGAGCAGTGTGCGTGCATTGGCGTGCATGTGGTATGGTGTTGGATATAGACAGGACGGGTAGACACAGCTTGAGATCTTCGCTGGGACCCGGTCCTTCGGGGTAGACACGGCTTGAGTTCTTTATTGGGACCCCGTATTTGATTTATTAAGCGAAAGTCCGGCTTGAAATCTTCGCTGGCAGAGGTTGGATTAAGAGAGCTGTATAGGGGATCAGCTCCATATATGTATTGTTTGACACTCTCGGGTGTGTGAGTGCTCCAAATTGCCTTTTTGATGTGATTTGTATGAAATTTATGACGATGTTGCATTTCACTCTACAGGATGCATTAGCTTTAGATAGCTATAGAGATTATGGTTGAAATTGATATTTTACTTTCTGAATCGAACGCTCACTCTTGTTCACCATATTTTTCCAGGCTACAGGAGAAGACATTTTTCAAAATAACTTGTTCCTTTCCTCGCAGGTTATGAAAATAAAAATTATTTAACTGTATTATTATTATTATCTAAATTTATAATTTAAAACTCCGCATGTACTAGTAGTAGCATTAATCCTGTCAGGAACTACATGAATTTAAGTTTTTATATTAATAAATGAAAAATTTTTATGAGTTTTAAACAGTTTGTAAATGATGTAACAGGGTTGAGCTGAGCTCCCCTAATTTTAGTTTTTGATAATTACTAGGCTAAGTTGGCCAGAAATAAAATTATAACAGTTTAATTTAAATTATTTTATATGTATATTGGGCCTAAATTGTTGGTTTAGTCATGGGTTGATGAATAGTTAGGCTTACTACGGGACTCGGGGGCATTAAGCTAGCCCAGGTCCTAGTGCCGATCCGGCCCATAGGTTGGGTCATGACATTATTGTCATTCGTACTTGTATTGAGTCCTTTGCATTTCTTAGTCATTTGTGCAGATCCAAGGTGTACTCTTTACCCTTTTTAAACTTTAAATGCAAGTTAGTTGTAACACCCCTAATTTTTAAATTTATTATTTTATGGGTAATTATTTATATTTTGTTTTATTTAAATTTTAAAAAATTATTTGAAATTTTTTAGATTTTAGAAATCTAGTTCGATTTTCCAAAAATATAAAACTTTGATGATTTTTAAAAATTAATTTAAAGACCACGTGAAAAAACTAAAAATATATTTGGACTCTACGAATTTTTCTGAGTTTTCTAGAATTTTTTCGAAATTTTTGGGCCTCGTTTTCGGTCCCAAGGCAAAGTAAAAATTCAAAATTTTGTATCATGAATCGGACCGGACCGAATCGGACCGGTTAAATTGGACCGGCTATTTCCTTTTCTTCTTCCCTTCGCCCACGCACCCGACACTCCCTCTCTCTCTCTCTCTCTCTTTTTCTCTCTCCTCTCTCCTCCTCTCGCCGCCCCAGCCTTCCCAGCTCGCCGGTGCGCCACCCTAGCCTGTCCCCCTTGCCTGCCGTTGCCTGAGGCGCCTGGAAAACGTGCCTGAAGATGCGGGAAAATGCGCCTGAAGATGCCCCAACGCACAAAGCGCCGATTCGACTTCTCGAGCCGATTCCAGCCGATCCGGCTGCCAATTAGATCGAGTCTTGTGCCAAACCTCATCTACACCTCGAGAGATTTCCATAGACACCAAGAACACCAAAATCCATTAAGTGGTTTGCCCAATTTTTGTCCAGAAAGTTTTAGCTCATTTTGACTTTTGGGCTAAATTTCTCGCAAACCGTGAGCCCCACTAGAAAACTGAGAGTACCGAAGTGCTCCACTCGTCGAGAGCTTCGCGGCAATACTAATTTCAAAATTTTTCGATACCGTTTTTTGGTGGTCCCGCAAAACTTCGTAGTGTTTTTTTTAGCACTAAATGAGCTTAGAAAATTCCGTAAAAATTATATACTAACCCTCGTGTTGTGGGCTTCGTGTAGGTACTTTCAATTCGTGGAAATTCAACGGTTACCCAGGTTTATAAATTTCGAGCCGGGCAGACAGGCTACCGAAAAAGTCTTGGAATTGAGTCGAGATTTTGGTTACCCCATCTTTTTCAGAAGTCCCGAGCGCGTTCCCGGGGCCGAAATTAGCATAGGTAAACCTGAACCTTATTTTTTCTTAATTATTTAGTACTTGAATTGGATTAAAAATCCATAAAATATTCGTGGTAGCTTTGAAAATTATAATTCCTTTTGCATTAGCTTAGTAATATTGCTAAGGACTGCGGGGCAAAGGTTTAGAATTTTTAGAGCTCATTTGAGTAGTTTTTACAAAAGGGTTAATTATAAGGACTAAACTATAATTTTTCATATTATGATTGTTGACTATTTGGATGGGCCCAGGAGGGGCTGTGTGATGTGATTGAGTTGTGGGTGTGTGGTTTGTGGAAATAGAAGTGCGTTTTAAGCCCTTTTGCAGGTTAGTAGGTCTAAGTATAGGGAAAACTCTACCGGATTTTCAACACGATTTAGGACGTCTTTGGCTTTTTCTTAGTTTGTATTAAGTCAAATGTATTAAATAATTATAATAAAATTTTCAGGTGAGCTGGAACAACATTCTTTCTCCGCCCAGCCGCCACAGTGACTTCAGTTAAGTCTGTGAGTAAAATATTAATTTTAATTGTAATTTCGATATTATTATATGTTCAAGCATACCCATTCATCACTTATAAATATGTATCTATGTAGTTAAACACTAGGCACGTTTTATATTACATTCATAATTGTTGAAGTGCCATGGATGTTGTTTGGGGTAATTTGGAGCAATGTGTATGTGTGGCATGCGTGTGGTATGGTATTGGATATGGACAGGAAGGGTAGACACGGCTTGAGAGACACTCACTGGGACCCAGTCCTTCGGGATAGACATGGCTTGAGAGACACTTGCTGGAACCCCACAGTTGGTTTATTAAGCGAAAGTCTGGCTTGAGAGACACTCACTGGCAAAGGTTGGATTAAGAGGGATGTATAGGGGATCAGCTTTCATATATGTATTGCTTGATGGTGTTGGGTGTGTGAGTGCTCCAAATTGCCTTTTTGCTGTTATGATATGAAAATTATGATGATGTTGCATTTCACTCCACAGGGTGCATTAGCTTTAGATAGCTATAGAGATTATGGTTAAAATTGATATTTTACTCTCTGAGTCGAACGCTCACTCCTGTTCATCTATTTTTCCAGGCTATAGGAAGATTATTTATTGTGGCTAAGCTGCTCTTCTTCTTCGCAGGTCTATTAATAGTATTTAATGTATTTTGTACAACTGAGTTAAATTTTAGTCTCCGCATGTGTTAGAAGAACTTATTATTATTTTGGGCCTGTATTATAAAAGTTATGTTGGACCTGTAAAATTATTAACTGTATGCATGATGGGATTGGATGAGGGAGCTGAGCTCCAATTTAAGTTATGACATTTTGATTATGTGGAGGGTGAGCTGAGCTCTCTAATTTATTATATATTGTGTTTACAGATTGGGCGAGTCAAAAACTCCTTGTTAAATGGTTTATTTTATGTCCGGACTCTGTTCGGTTGAATTCTTGAAATTAAGCCTAAATGGGCCTTAGAGTTGGGTTGAGGAATAGTTAGGCTTACTACAGGCGTTGGGGGCTTTAGGCTAGCCCAGGTCCTGGTGCCGGTCCGACCCATAGGTTGGGTCGTGACAAATGTGGTATTAGAGCTTAGACTCCAGATTCATAGGGAATATATGTCTAAAGTGTTGGGAAGAGTCTAATAGGAGTCACATGCAAAGAATAGGGTCCACATTCATCTTGCATTGTCATCTTTGCTTCTAGTTTCTGCTTTACATAATTTTGTATAAATATAAGTCTATAGAGCTGTGTAACATGCCGTTTTGAAATTTTATGGGCTAATGCTGCTGAATTTCAGGAAAATGCATAGAAGCAAAAGAGCTGCCATTGCACTAGAACCGGATGTGCCTGACGAGGTGTCGGCACAGGATGAGGCGCCTGCCCCGAGGAGGCGGGGTAAGAGGCCTAGAGCTGCTCAAGTAGAAGAGCAGCTGCCACCAGTTTAGGATCAGTCTTTTATGGCTCATGGTCCCATGGACCCAATGGCAGCTACCTTAGCCGGATTGCAGAGAACTATTGATATGATGGCACAGTATATAGTCCACCCTCCCCAACAGCAGCAGCCCACTGCACCAAGAGGGGAACCTTACAAACAAATAATTAATTTTAAGAAGTTGGTGCCTGGTACTTATGACGTGTCAGATGATGCCTATCGATTTTTGGATTCCTGTAAACAGGCAGGAATAGAGTTGCAGTTGACTGATAGAAGGCTTATAGAGTGTGTGCAGCATGTATTGGGGCCAGTGCCAAGACAGTGGATGACAGACTACGTACTACCTCGTATTGAGGGATTAGCTTGAACCCAATTTGTGAAACTGTTTATCAATAGGTTTATGCCAGAAAGTTTCAAAGATAAAAAGCAATGGGCCTTTGAGGCCTTAAGGCAAAATGGCAGATCTATAGATGAATATTCTACAAAATTTCTGAAACTGAGCAGGTATGCCCCTACAGCAGTGGCTACAAAAAGTATAAAGGTAAAAAAGTTCCTAAAGGGGCTGGACAGGAGGTATGCAAACCTGGCCATGATGTCTGATCAGTCTTTTGATGTAGTAGTTGATCGAACCCGACAAATTGAGATTAGCTATACAGGAGATGATAGTGGAAGAGCAAAGAAGAATAGAGCAGAAGGTTCTTCAGATGTTCCCTAAATGGGTACCACGGATAGTGGTGGCCAAAGTCACTACAGAGGAAGAGGTAGAAGCAACAAGAAGAGTAGTTTTAAACACAAATCTCGAGGATTCAGACCAGGGTATGGATCCAGTAGTGGTTACAGTTCGGGTTATAGCAGTTCTGGGTCTGGTTCAGGATTCTCCTTTGCACCTTGTATATAGTGTGGAAGAGGACATTCAGGACCTTGTATGATGGGTTCAAGAGTATGTTTCCGGTATGGCCAACAGGGTCACTTTGCTAGAGAATGTCCAGTGTTCAGTGAGCCACAGATGGGGTCACAGGGTTCTATTGCAAATGTTCCTCATTAGTTATATCCTGGTGCTTCCAGCATGGCAGGTAGCCAGTTCAGTGGCCAACAGGGCCAAGGACAAGGAGGATGTGGATTTGGAGGCAGGTCAGGAGGTAGAAGTCAATATCAAGTTCTGCAACGTAGGGTAGGGGTCAAGCTCAGGTTTTCACCCTGATCCACCAGGATGCTCAAGCTTCTAATGCAGTTGTGGCAGGTATTCTTCTAGTTTGTTCCTATGAGACTCATGTTTTGATAGATCCGGGAGCTACGCACTCATTTATCTCCTCAGTTTTTGCCATGAGATTGGGTAGGAACCCTACAACTTTAGAATGCCCTTTGTCTGTAGCTACCCCGCTTAGTAACAACATAGATGTGGATATAATTTTTTCGGGTAGCCCAGTAGTAGTGGATGGAAGGATCCTCCCAGCAGACTTGGTTCCTCTACCAGTAATGGATTTCGATGTAATTTCGGGAATAGATTAGTTGGCAACTCATTATGTCACTTTAGACTGCAGGAACAAAAAGGTTTATTTCCACATACCTGGTGTAGAAGAGTTTAGCTTTGATGGTGACAGGAGCGTGGCTCCATATAATTTGGTGTCAGCAATTAGTGTTAAAAAAATGTTGAGGTGTGGATATCAAGGGTATTTAGCATTAGTGATAGATACATCTGTAGAATGTGTCAACATGGAAAATGTTCCTATTGTCAGAGAATTCATGGATGTCTTCCCTGAGGAGCTTCTAGGGTTGCCACCAGGAAGGGAAATAGAGTTCTGCATTGATGTTGTGCCAAGTACAAACCCCATATCAATGCCTCCTTACAGGATGGCACCAGCAGAATTAAAAGAGTTAAAGGAGCAACTACAGGAGCTTTTGGACAAGGGTTTCATACGTCCGAGCACTTCACTCTGGGGTGCTCCTGTTCTATTTGTGAGAAAGAAAGATGGATCATTGAGGTTGTGTATTGACTATAGACAGCTGAACAAGGTGACTGTGAAAAATAAGTATCCACTTCCTCGGATCGATGATCTATTTGATCAGCTCCAAGGGGCTAGATTCTTTTCCAAGATAGACCTATGATCAGGCTATCATCAGTTAAGAATCAGGAATAAGGATGTATCTAAAATAGCATTCAGGACAAGATATGGTCATTATGAGTTCTCGGTGATGTCTTTTGGACTCACTAGCAGTCTTCATGGACTTGATGAACAGGGTGTTCAGGCCATTCCTAGACCGTTTTGTCATCGTATTCATAGATAATATTTTGGTATACTCTCGGACAGAGGAAGAACACGTGTGGCATTTGAGGATGGTGTTGCAGACTTTGAGGGAGGACCAGCTATATGCCAAATTGTCAAAATGTGAATTTTGACTAGAAAACATCTCATTCTTGGGACACGTGGTTTCTAGTGAAGGCATTCAACTGGATCCCAAGAAAATTAAGGCTGTAACTGATTGGCTTAGACCTACAACAGTCACTAAGATGCGAAGTTTTCTGGGCCTAACTGGCTACTATAGGCGTTTTGTGCAGAATTTTTCCAGGATAGTAGCTCCTCTAACTAAGTTGACTTGGAAGAATATTCCATTCATTTGGACAGATGATTGTGAGGAGAGTTTTCAAAAGCTTAAGGAGTGTCTAACCACCTCCCCTGTGTTGACATTACCGATGAGTGGTGAAGGATATACCATGTACTGTGATGCCTCCAGAGTTGGCGTAGGGTGTATTTTGATGCAGAATGGAAAAGTAGTGGCTTATGCTTCAAGGTAATTAAAGAGGTATGAGCAGAACTACCCCACTCATGATTTGAAAATGGCGGCTGTAGTCTTTACACTAAAGATCTGAAGACACTACTTGTATGGTGAAGTGTGCAAGATATACACCGACCACAAGAGTTTGAAATACATCTTCCAACAGAGGGATTTAAATTTGAGACAGAAGAGATGGATGGAGCTTCTGAAGGACTATGATTGTACCATCTAGTACTACCCTGGGAAGGCTAATGTAGTAACAGATGCTTTGAGAAGAAAATCTTCTGACAGCTTAGCGCACATATCAACGGAGAAGAGACCGTTGATTCAGGAAGTACATGATTTGATGAATCAAGGTCTGATTTTAGATCATTCTGATGAGGGGGTATTGTTGGCCCATTTTTCAGTGAGACCAGACCTGCGAGATAGAGTCAGAGTTTCCCAGCACAAAGACCAGCAATTGATGAAGATCATAGAAAGAGTACAGCAGGGTGAAGGTGATGAGTTTGGATTTATCAATAATGGCGCCCTTATGCAAGGTTTCAGGATATGTGTGCCGGACGTGGACAATCTCAGAAATGAAATCATGTGAGAGGCACACGATACACTATACAACGTCCGCCCAGGCTCCACTAAGATGTACCATGATGTGAAAGATAGCTATTAGTGGAATGGCATGAAGAGAGACATAGCAAACTTTATGTCCGAGTGCTTGACTTGTCAGAAGGTGAAGTTTGAACACCAGAGCCAGTCAGGGAAGCTGCAAGAGCTCCCTATCTCATAATGAAAGTGGAAAATGATTACTATAGATTTTGTGACTGGGTTACCTCGTACCACGCGGGGATATGATTCGATATGGGTAATTGTAGACCATTTAACTAAATCATCTCATTTCTTGCCTATGAAGACCACATATTCTATTGCACAGTACGCTCAGCTCCATATTCGAGAAATAGTCAGATTGCATGGAGTTCCTGCTTCCATAATATCTGACAGAGGGTCCCAGTTTACTTCTCGGTTTTGGAGGAAGTTACAGGAGGCACTTGTCACACAGTGAACTTTAATACTGCTTTCCACCCTCAGACAGACGGGCAGTCTGAAAGAACAATCCAAACACTAGAAGACATGCTTCGCATGTGTGTTTTGGATTTTGGAGGTCAATGGGATGATTAGCTACCTTTGGTGGAGTTTGCCTACAACAACAGTTATCATTCCAGCATAGGGATGGCACCCTATGAGGCACTATATGGCAGAAAGTGTAAGTCTCCTCTTTGTTGGATAGAAATGGGAGAAGCGAAGGTGCATGATATAAACCTAGTGCAGTACACTTCAGAGATAATTCCTTTAATCAGGGAATGATTGAAAACAGCTTTCAATAGGCAGAAGAGTTATGCAGATCCCAGACGGAGGGATGTAGAGTTTGCAGTAGGCGATTACATATTCCTGAAGGTTTCTCCGATGAAGGGAGTCATGAGATTTGGAAAGAAGGGCAAGTTGGCACCTCGGTATATTAGACCTTTTGAGATTACTGATAGAGTTAGACCAGTTGCCTACCGGTTAGAGTTACCACCCAACCTTTCTCATGTTCATCCTGTATTTCACATCTCTATGCTCAGAAAATACATACCTGATCCTTCTCATGTGCTACAGCCGGATATAGTAAAGCTGAAGGAAGACTTGACGTTTGAGGAGCAACCTATAGCCATAGTGGACTACCAAGTGAGGCAACTAAGATCAAAACAGATCCCTATGGTTAAGGTTTTGTGGAGAAGTTAGTTAGTGGAAGAGTACACCTGGGAGTCAGAACAGAACATGCGTAGCAAGTACCCTTATTTATTTAATGTCTAATTTTGATCTTTTATTCTGCCTTGTGCAAAATTCGAAAACGAATTTTCTGTAAGGGGGGAAGAATGTAACACCCCTAATTTTTAAATTTATTATTTTATAAGTAATTATTTATATTTTGTTTTATTTATATTTTAGGAAATTATTTGAAATTTTTCAAATTTTAGAAATCAGGATTGATTTTTCGAAAATATAAAATTTTAATGATTTTTAAAAATTAATTTAAAGACCACGTGGTAAAACTAAAAATATATTTGGATTCTACGAATTTTTCTGAGTTTTTTAGAATTTTTTTGAAATTTTTGGGCCTCTTTTTTGGTCCCAAGACAGAGTAAAAATTCAAAATTTTATATTCTGAATCGGACCAGCTGAATCAAACTAGACCGGATCGAACCGATCGAATCGAACCGGCCATTTCCTTTTCTTCTTCCCTTCGCGCACGCACCCGACACTCCTTCTCTCTCTCTCTCGCTCTCTCATTTTCTCTCTCCTCTCTCCTCCCCTCGACCTTCCCTACCAAAGACACCGCCTTGACTTGTCCCCTCGACTGGCCGCTAAGGCCAGGAAAATGCTCCTGAAGATGCCTCAACACGCAGCGTGCTGATTCAGCTTCTCGGGCCTATTCCGGCTACTAATCGGACCGAGTCTTGTGCCAAACCTCATTTACACCTCGAGAGCTTTCCATAGACACCAAGAACACCAAAATCTATTGAGTAGTTTGCTCATTTTTTGTCCGGGAAGTTTTAGCCCATTTCGACTTTTGGGTTAAATTTCTCGCAAACCGTGAACCCCACGAGATAACCGAGAGTACTGGAGTGCTCCATTCATCGAGAGCTTCGCGGCAATACCAATTTCAAAATTTTTTGACACCGTTTTTCGGTGGGTTTCTCAAAACTTTGTAGTATTTTTTCGAGTACTAAATGAGTTTAGAAAATTCCGTAAAAATTATATACTAACCCTCGTGTTGTGGGCTTCGTGGAGGTACCTTCAATTCGCGGAAATTCAACAGTTGCCTAAGTCTGTAAATTTCAAGCCGAGCAGACAGTCTACCGAAAAAGTCTTGGAATTGGGTCGAGATTTTAGCTACCCCACCATTGTCAAACGTCCCGAGCGCATTCCTAGGGTCAGAATCGACATAAGTAAACCCGAACCTTACTTTTTCTTAATTATTTAGTGCTTGAATTGGATTAAAAATCCATAGAATATTCGTGGTAGCTTAGAAAATTATAATTCCTTTTGCATTGGCTTAGTAATATTGCTAAGGACCGCGGGGCAAAGTTTTAAAAATTTTAGAGCTCATTTGGGTAGTTTTTGCAGAAGGGTTAATTATAAGGACTAAACTGTAATTTTTCATATTATGATTGTTGACTGTTTGGATGGGCCCAAGAGGGGCTGTGTGATGTGATTGAGTTGTGGGTGTGTGGTTTGCGGATATTGAAGTGCTTTTTAAGCCCTTTTGCAGATTGGGTAGGTCCTAGGTATAGGGGAGACTCTGTCGAATTTTCAGCACGACTTAGGACATCTTTAGTCTTTTCTTAGTTTGTATTGAGTCAAATATATTAAATAATTATAATAAAATTATTAGGTGAGCTGGAACAGTCTTCCTCTTCCGCTTAGCTGCCACAGTGACTTCGGTTAAGTCTGTGAGTAAAATATTAATTTTAATTGTAATTTCGATATTATTATATGTTCAAGCATGCCCATGCATCACTTATAAATATATATCTATGTAGTTAAATACTAGACATGTTTTATATTGCATTCACAATTATTGAAGTGCCATGGATGTTGTTTGGGGTAATTTGGACCAGTGTGTGTGTGTGTGGTGTGCATGTGGTATGGTATTGGATATGGACAGGACCGGTAGAAACGGCTTGAGAGACACTCGCTGGGACCCGGTCCTTCGGGATAGACATAGCTGGAGAGACACTCACTGGGACCCCGCATTTGGTTTATTAAGCGAAAGTCCGGCTTGAGAGACACTCGCTGGCAGAGGTAGGATTAAGAGGGCTGTATAGGGGATCAGCTCCCATATATGTATTGCTTGACAGTGTTGGGTGTGTGAGTGCTCCAAATTGCCTTTTTGCTGTTATGATATGAAAATTATGACGATGTTGCATTTCACTCCACAGGGTGCATTAGCTTTAGATAGCTATGGAGATTATGGTTAAAATTGATATTTTACTCTCTGAGTCGAACACTCACTCCTGTTCATCTATTTTTTCATGCTACAGGAGGATTATTTGTTGTGGTAACCTGCTCTTCTTCTTCGCAGGTCCATTAATAGTATTTAATATATTTTGTACAATTGAGTTAAATTTTAGACTCCGCATGTGTTAGAAGCACTTATTATTATTTTGGGCCTGTATTATAAAAGTTATGTTGGACCTGTAAAATTATTAACTGTATGCATGATGGGATTGGATGAGAGAGCTGAGCTCCCATTTGAGTTATGACATTTTGATTATGTGGAGGGTGAGCTGAGCTCCTCAATTTATTATATATTGTATTTACAGGTCTGGTAAGTCAAAAACTCCCCGTTAAATGGTCCATGTTATAATTTAAATTATTATAATTTATTAAAGTTAATAATAAAACAATTTGAGAGTATTAATTAAGTAGCAATGGTGGGTATAATTTAATGATAGCGGTATATATATTAATTTGTTTCCCATAGCTCCAAAGAAGAAAATTCCACCTTCTCCTTAGCATGAATCTATTGCTTCTTTCCCTAATTCCAAGCTTTATGAATTTTGTGTTTTCTTATCACTCATGATACTGACATTATATTTGTCCATGAGATTATTATGGATTCCTGATGCACCTACTTTCTCTCCCACAAAATATGACACCCACTGCTCTTAAATTTAGAAAATTATTGTTATTATTTATCTATGGGAAGCTCTATTTTTAGTGCTCTTAGTGCATGCAATAAATTTTCTGATTTGCCAATTACATTGGTTTCAAAATTCCTACATCTATTTCAAATTGCATATCCTTAATTCTAAGAGAGCAAATTGCATTTCAGAATAGAAAGGCAGAGTCTCCATTACAAGATTTCAAAACTTTTCGTGTCAATCAGTAGACATGCAGGTTTGGGGTTGATGGAGAGGGTTTTTTGTAACCTACTTTGTCTTTGTATCAGTGCTTAGCAATGGACACTTCGATTAGTACCTATGATGCAACTGGATAGGGCTTGGCTCTAGGGTTTTGAGTTTTAAGTGTATATGGTACCGTTGGGGACAATCCAAAATGCTTGTTGTTTGCATCTGGTCCCTTAACGGCCTGAGAATGCCAAAAGGGCTCTACCATACCGACTCAAAGAGTCTAGAAGCTTGATTCCTTATAGCTTGATTTGAAGCTTTGCGTCATTGATCCTTTCTTAGGGAATCTGTTGTGATCTCTTTTAGACTTCATTCGGTCTTTGCACTGGTGTTTAGTAGCGTAACGTAGTAAAGAATCAACACACAATCAAATCATCAAATAAATAATAAGATTCTAGAATCTTAAGAACACAATAAACAAATTAAAGCACAGCTTTATTTGAAAGAATTTAAATTATGATAATTATGAAATGTTATAAAAAAATTTCTCATAGAAAATAAAGTGTTGATATAGATTTTTACTAAATAAGGAAAAAAAAACTTCAAATTGAAGTAGGAAAATAAAGCTAAAAAAGAAATAAACATGCCTCCTAGAATTAACTTCTCACACACACGGCCATATGACTATGTGGCTTGGCCATGTAGTCTACTAGATATAGAAGGATATATATTTTTTTTCCAAAGATAGAGATTCATTGCAAGCCTTTAAATAGGCAAAGAAGATATTACAAAGTTGAATTATGTTCATCAAGCAGACATTTTTTTGCCAAGCAATGAGCTGTCATGTTCCCCATCCTATTGACATGAAGAAAAGTAACATGTTCTAAAGTTACAAATAGTTGCTTAATATCTAGAATTCTGCCTTTGATTGCTAGAAAAAGAGTTGACTCCTGAATAGCTTGGATGACAAATAATGCATCTCCCTCGATTAGAGCCTCCTGAAAGTCTTGCACACTAGCCAAAAGGACTACCTTTCCACATGCGGGGGTTTCTAAGATTAATTGTGGAAATCCATATACATTTATTATTATTTTATTTTAATTAGCTAACAATAATTTAATATACTTATAAAAAAAAAATATATATATATATTTTATTGGATAGTCTGCTTATTTAGTTTTAGATATATATATTATTTTTGAAATTAAATATATATCTATAATCTGAACAACCAGTTCAATAATAACTCTTATCCCATTCTACACCTAATAGAACTCTTGAAATATATATATATACCCTAATCATCTCTTCTGCTAAACTTTGCTCTCAAAACCTGTTTGTCACCTCCTTTTCCTACCAAATACTCTCAACAGGTATTTTCATAATCTTTTATTTATTGTTATACGTATATATATAAAATAATCTGATGTGTGCAGATAATTCTTAAATTTTTATTTCTCAAATCATCACCTTTGATTATGTTTTCAAAATAAAAATTCTCGTTTTTTGTTCAATAATGAGTGAATTAGATTTTATTTTCTCTCCTTAAACCGTTACAACTACTCTATAAATTTATTTTTCTTCTCTTTGACTGTTGGTACTGAATTGGGTTAATCATAATTACTGTGAGACAATAACTTTAAATTTATATATATATATATATAGTTGGCTTCCATGTGTCGCGTCCTGCGTTTCTGCATTTCCTGTTCACCTGCGTCCCTGTTCATTCCTCTGTGTGTATATATATATATATATTAAAATCATTTTATTTTACTGTTATTTGATATTTCCTCTTTAATATTTTGGGTGTGTAGGAGATTCGAATATTCAATCAGTCAATTGAAATTATCTCTCTTCCATTGAAAATAACTATTGTCTTGAAGGTTCCAGGTGAGTGGTAATTATAGTACATGGCACCGTTTTAGTCCCTTTTAAAATTTCTTAGCATTAAGTTTATTATTAAATGAAATTTCAAATCAATATTTTAACAATTATTTTATATATGATTTTCTAGAGTTTTATTTTATTATTGAATTTTATTTTGATTTTGATTAAATAATTGATTTTGTCAACTATCTCTGCATTAGACCCATTAGGATTCCGGGAACAGGCCTTTAATGTATTTATATTGATTGATATTTGATTATAAAATTTACCGATGGGTTATACTGAATTGATTTGAGATTGATTTGATTTTATTGACTCTCTGAAACTATTGAAATACACTATTGGAATTGCACTATCAGTTATTATTTGCTATCTGAAATTTTTTATTGATTTTGATTGATTTGTACAAATTGATTTTCTATTTTGAATTGGTACCTATGCCCAGTGTCTGTTTCTGTTATCTGGCCCCGCCGTGTGGACTATCACGGTATTAGGTTGCATTATCGAGTCATGCATCATTGCAGTTTATGGTTTGCATTAGTATCATATGCATTGATATCTGAAAAGGAGGAGGAAGGTATCTGATATCTGGTAGCACGCTTACCATCTGGCCTTTGGTGATGTGGGGTATCATCACCCTGGTGCACTGTACCATAAAATTTTTATTGAATGAATTTCTTTTATATATATGTTTTATGAAGTTATTTTATTAATGATTTTGACAGCATGAGCATGATTTTATTGAATAGAAAATTTATTGTGAAATTAATCAAGCGTCTGCCTATTCCTATTCCTATTCCATTGTGTGCTATAATTATCATTCACTGAGCATCTAGCTCAAACCATATTTTCTCTGTCTGTTACCTATTTCAGATCAGTAGAATTCTGCAGCTGATCCAAATATTCAGTCCATTTTCTGGAGAGGGACAACTTTGATTTGTTCTCATGGTATGCCCGAATTCGTGTTCTCTCGGGCTAATAATTAGTTTGGTTTATTGAACAGTTTAAGTTTTTATTGAAATCTGTAGAGATTCTGCAGTTTACCTATGGGATATTTATGATGTTTATTCAGTATTTTGTTTATTTGGATTTTCTCTATTTTTGAGATTAGTAAGTGACAATATATTCATTCAAGATACTCTGATAAGGCTTGCATGATTTAAGAATACTTAAATTATGCGCCGGTCACGGTTCAGAATTTTGGGTCGTGACAAAGTTGATATCAGAGCTCGGTTAAGGTCTAGTAAACTTGCGGAGCATAGGATCCTTAACGTCTTTTCAATTTATCATTGCTTTAGATGTCTGCGTACTTCGTACCTTTTTACCTGTCTTAATTTGGCTCACATTTTCAAATTTAATGCTTGTTTACTAAAATGAATAGGTGCCTGGGTCTGTTAGATGTAAGAGGAGAACTAGGGCCAAGGGTCTTAATGGTGCAAACCTTGATCCAACAGGGGTGGTACCACCTCAAACTATTAATTAGACATCTGAACAGACACCTATGGTTAAGACTGGGGCACAACCATTCTTTTGTTTCTCCATACTTTTCCATGATATTTAGTACACCACCTACTTTGTTAGAGTATCCTTCATCTGTATCAACACCTATGAGGAACGCAATAGACACTGATATGGTGTATAGGGGATGTATAGTTCACATTGGAGATAGGGAATTAGTTGCAGATCTTATTTCTTTGGATATGTTTAAGTTTGATGTGATTTTAGGCATGGATTGTTTAGCTACTTATCACATTTCATTGGATTATCATAATAAAGTTGTACTCTTTAAAATTCCTGGGGAGGCAAAATTTCAATTTCAGGGAGATCGCAGTATAGCCTCTAGTAATCTTATCTCTGTAGTGAGTGCTAGACAATTATTGCGAAAGAGGTGTAAAGGGTATCTAGCTTATGTTAGAGATGTTCAGGTAGAAGGTGCAGGTTTGGAGAATGTTGCAGTGGTTAAGGAGTTTCCTTATGTGTTTCCAGAAGATTTATCAGGTTTACCCCCGGAGCGAGAGGTAGAGTTTGGTATAGACTTAGTTCCTGGAACTGAGCCCATATCTATGCCACCTTATCGTATGGCACCCGCAGAACTTAAGGAGTTGAAGGAGCAACTACAGGACCTACTAGATAAGGGGTTTATTCGCCCTAGTGTTTCTCCATGGAGTGCTCTTGTGTTATTTGTACGGAAGAATGATAGGTCTTTGAGAATGTGCATTGATTATAGGCAATTGAATAAGGTAACTATGCGTAGTAAGTATCCTCTTCCATGCATAGATGACCTGTTTGACCAACTTCAAGGTGCAAAGTATTTTTCCAAGATTGATCTTCGATCTGGGTATCATCAATTGAGGGTCAAGAAAGAAGACATACTCAAGACGGCCTTTAGGACTAGGTATGAACACTATAAATTTTTTGTAATGTCTTTTGGTCTTGCCAATGCTCCGGCGGCATTTATGGATCTCATGAATAGAGTTTTCAAGCCTTTCTTAGATCGATTTGTTATAGTATTCATTGATGACATTCTAGTGTACTCAAAGAGTAAGGAGGAGCATGAGCAGCATTTGAGAATTGTCCTTCAGACCTTACGGGAACACAAGCTATTTGCCAAGTTCTCAAAATGTGAGTTCTGGTTAGATAGTGTGGCTTTCCTAGGCCATACAATATCTAAGGATGGGGTGTGTGTTGATAAGAAAAAAGTTGAGACAGTGCTTCATTGGCCTAGACCCACAACTGTGTCAGAGATTTATAGTTTCTTGGGTTTAGCAAGGTATTATAGACGGTTTGTTCAAGACTTCCCTAGTATTGCAGCACCTTTAACTAAGTTGACACAGAAGAATGTGAAATTTCAGTGGTCTGAGGCTTGTGAAAAAAAGTTTTCAAGAGCTTAAGACTCGTTTAACTACAGCACCAGTATTAGCCCTTCCATCTGGATCAGGGGGTTATGTAGTATATTGTGATGCTTCTAAGATTGGTTTAGGATGTGTTTTGATGCAGCATGAACGGGTTATTGCATATGCTTCTCGTCAGTTGAAAAGATACGAGCAGAATTATCCAACTCATGATTTGGAAATGGCTGCAGTAATTTTTGCTTTGAAAATCTGGAGACACTATCTGTATGGTGAGACTTGTGAAATCTTCACTGACCACAAAAGTCTCAAATACATCTTTGACCAACGTGATCTTAATCTTAGGCAAAGAAGATGGGTAGAATTGCTGAAGGATTATGATTGCACCATACAGTATCACCCTGGAAAAGCTAATGTGGTGGCTGATGCTCTAAGCAGGAAGTCTTCTGGTAGTTTAGCCCATATATCTATCAAGATGAGGCCTTTGATTGGTGAATTACATGAGTTGCTAGATCAGGGAGTAGAGTTTGAAATCATAGCTGGATCATTCTTAGCACATTTTCGAGTTAGGCCTATCTTGATTGATCGAATTAAGGCTGCTCAAAAGAGGGACTCTCAGCTATGTGTGATTATAGATAGTATTCATCAAGGCCAAGCTCAAGGGTTCATGTTAAATGATGATGGAGTTCTTCGTTATGGCACCAGACTTTGTGTCTCCAATGTTGATGAGTTGAGAAGAGAAATCATGGAGGAGGCACACCATTCTGCTTACACAGTACACCCAGGTTCAACTAAGATGTACCGTGATTTAAGGGAGCATTATTGGTGGGGTGGCATGAAGAGGGATGTTGCAGACTTTGTTGCTAAATGTTTGACTTATCAGCAGGTTAAGGCAGAACATCAGAGACCATCTGGGTTACTTCAGCCATTGCCTATTCCCGAGTGGAAGTGGGAGCATATTGCCATGGACTTTGTTGTGGGTTTACCTAGTACACGAGGTGGTTACAATGCAATTTGGGTGATAGTGGACAGATTGACAAAATCTGCTCATTTTCTTCCTGTGAAGACTACATATGACTTTGCTAAACTTGCACAGTTGTATATAAACAAGATTGTTAGTCTTCATGGAGTTCCAGTTTCCATTGTCTCTGATCGTGGTACTCAGTTTACTTTTCGATTTTGGAAGAAATTCTAAGAAGCTTTAGGAACACGAGTAGACTTTAGTACTGCTTTTCACCTTCAGACGAATGGATAGTCAGAAAGGACCATACAGACATTAGAGGACATGCTTCGTGCATGCGTTATGGATTTTAGTGGCTGTTGGGATCATCATTTGCCTTTAGTGGAGTTTGCATATAATGACAGTTATCAGGCAAGTATAGAGATGGCTCCATATGAGGCATTATATGGTCGAAAGTGTAGGTCACCGGTTTGTTGGGATGAAGTTGGAGAAAGAAGGCTCACTAGACCAGAGTTGATACAATTAACTTTAGAGAAGGTTTGACTAATTCGTGATTAGCTTTTGACTGCTCAAAGTCGACAGAGAAGTTATGCTGATCCTAAGCGTAAAGATGTAGAATTTATGATTGGTGATCATGTATTTCTGAGAGTTTCCCCTATGAAAGGAATCATGAGGTTTGGGAAGAAAGGGAAGCTTAGCCCTCGTTTTGTTGGTCCATTTGAAATTTTGGAGAGAATTGGAGCAGTTGCTTACCGTTTAGCCCTTCTACCTAGTTTTGCACATGTACATCCAGTTTTCCATATTTCTATGCTTAGGAAGTATGTACCAGATCCATCTCATGTTTTACAACCTCAAACCATTCAATTTAGGGATGATATGTCATATGAGGAGCAACCAATAAAGATTTTAGATCAACAAATTAGGAAACTCCGGTCTAAGAAAGTGGCTTTGATCAAAGCCTTGTGGCATAATCACTCAAGTAGTGAGGCCACATGGGAGGCAAAATCTGAAATGCGAGCCAAATATCCTCACTTATTTGATTCTTCAGGTTAGAATTTTGTCTATTCAAATTTGGGGATCGAATTTTTTTTTTAGGGGGGAAGTATGTGGAAACCCATATACATTTATTATTTATTATTATTTTATTTTAATTAGCTAACAATAATTTAATATACTTATAAAAAATATATATTTTTTTTATTAGATAGTCTGCTTATTTATTTTTAGATATATATATTATTTTTGAAATTAAATATATATCTGTAATCTGAACAACTCAGTTCAATAATAACTCTTATCCCATTCTACACCTAATAGAACTCTTGAAATATATATATACCCTAATCATCTCTTTTACTAAACTTTGCTCTCAAAACCTGTTTGTCACCTCCTTTTCCTACCAAATACTCTCAACAGGTATTTTTATAATCTTTTATTTATTGTTATACGTATATATATAAAATAATCTGATGCGCGCAGATAATTCTTAAATTTTTATTTCTCAACTCATCACCTTCGATTATGTTTTCAAAATAAAAATTCTCGTTTTTTGTTCAATAATGAGTGAATTAGATTTTATTTTCTCTTGTTAAACCGTTACAACTACTCTATAAATTTATTTTTCTTCTCTTTGACTATTGGTAATGAATTGGGTTAATCATAATTACTGTGAGACAATAACTTTAAATTTATATATATATATATATAGTTGGCTTCCATGCGTCGCGTCCTGCGTTTCTGCATTTCCTGTTCACCTGCGTCCCTATTCATCCTGTATATATATATATATATATATTAAAATCATTTATTTTACTGTTATTTGATATTTCTCTTTAATATTTTGGGTGTGTAGGAGATTCGAATATTCAATCAGTCAATTGAAATTGTCTCTCTTCCATTGAAAATAACTATTGTCTTGGAGGTTCCAGGTGAGTGGTAATTATAGTACATGGCACCGTTTTAGTCCCTTTTAAAATTTCTTAGCATTAAGTTTATTATTAAATGAAATTTCAAATCAATATTTTAATAATTATTTTATATGTGATTTTCTAGAGTTTTATTTTATTATTGAATTTTATTTTGATTTTGATTAAATAATTGATTTTGTCAACTATCTCTGCATTAGACCCATTAGGATTCCGGGAACAGGCCTTTAATGTATTTATATTGATTGATATTTGACTATAAAATTTACCGATGGGTTATACTGAATTGATTTGAGATTGATTTGATTTTATTGACTCTCTGAAACTATTGAAATACACTATTGGAATTGCACTATCAGTTATTATTTGCTATCTGAAATTTTTTATTGATTTTGATTGATTTGTATAAATTGATTTTCTATTTTGAATTGGTACCTGTGCTCAGTATCTGTTTCTGTTATTTGGCCCCGCCGTGTGGACTATCACGGTATTAGGTTGCATTGTCGAGTCATGCATCATTGCAGTTTATGGTTTGCATTAGTATCATATGCATTGATATCTGTGAAGGAGGAGGAAGGTATCTGATATCTGATAGCGCGCTTACCATCTGGCCTTTGATGATGTGGGGTATCATCACCCTGGTGCACTGTACCATAAAATTTTTATTGAATGAATTTCTTTTATATATATGTTTTATGAAGTTATTTTATTAATGATTTTGACAGCATGAGCATGATTTTATTGAATAGAAAATTTATTGTGAAATTAATCAAGCGTCTGCCTATTCCTATTTCGTTGTGTGCTATAATTATCATTCACTGAGCATCTAGCTCAAACCACGTTTTCTCTGTCTGTTATCTATTTCAGATCAGTAATTCTGCAGCTGATCCAAATATTCAGTCTATTTTCTGGAGAGGGACAACTTTGATTTGTTCTCATAGTATGCCCGAATTCGTGTTTTCTTGGGCTAATAATTAGTTTGGTTTATTGAACAGTTTAAGTTTTTATTGAAATCTGTAGAGATTTCGCAGTTTACCTATGGGATATTTATGATGTTTATTCAGCATTTTGTTTATTTAGATTTTGTCTATTTTTGGGATTAGTAAGTGACAATATATTCATTCAAAATACTCTGATAAGGCTTGCATGATTTAAAAATACTTAAATTATGCGCCGGTCATGGTTTAGAATTTTGGGTTGTGACATTAATAGATCATTCTGACTCGAAAAGCGTTTGCACAACCAACCCAAAGATCGACCAACTGAGTCCCTTGTTATCACTGCGATCGAACCAGAATTGTTGGACTTATCAATATCTCCATTAAAATTAATTTTAATGGTACCTTAAGGAGGTCTTGTCCAAGTTATAGGATGTTGATGATTTGCCATTTGTGGCCTTAGAATTGTATCTGAAGCAGAATTGAAATCTTCCAAGTAAGATAAGGCTGAAGAAATGATCTTCTGATGAGAAAGAAAATGGTTCCTAAAAACCAAGTGGTTTCAACCTTTTCAAATACTCCACAAAAGGAAAACCATTAAAACTACATGATTGTGATTTTGACTAAAAGACTACAAGGTTGAGCAAAGTTTCAACCAAATTTCCGAAGGAGTCGACCCATTCAACAAGGAAGACTAAAGCAACTAAGGCGAGTAAAGCCAAACATAAGCTGCTCTTGGACACCGAAGAAAGAGGTGAGTAATTGTCTCAGATTTGCCATAGAAGTTGCACTCTCTCAGGCAAGAAGGCTGAATGTTATTAATTTGATTATTTGTTGGAAGTCTCCCTTTTAAAAATTTTCCACATGAAGACTATAAGTTTTGGAGGCAAATTAAGCTTCCAGAATTCTCGCCAAAGGGCAGAATGGAAGTTATCTGAATTAGGACCTAGTCCTGCATGACTTAAAGTGCTAAGAATTTTTTAAGCAGTGCAGTACTCAGATTTGACTGTATATAGACTAGACTGGGTGAAATGCTAAACCAAGTTATCTTGTCGACGAAACAAGCTACTAGGAATGGATAGAATATTCCTAACCTTTTCTTCCAAAAAAACTGCTCTCAAATTTTGGGCATTCCAAGCCTGTGAATTGTCATTAACCAACTGAGAGGTCCAAATGATTGATGGGTCTGTATTTTCTTTAACCCGTAGTGGATTAAGAAAGGAGTTTGGAATCCATTTATCAAATTTACAAAGAATAGAATCTCTATCATTAAAATTATATCTCACACTTTCTTCTAAAACTCTCCTCCCCCATAGGATGCTTTGCCATGCCCATGAAGGGTTAGAACCTTGTCTTGCTTGCACGAAAAAAGAAAAAGGAAAATATCTTTCTTTAAGAACTCTAGCAATCAAAGAGTTGGGATTGGATAAAATCCTCTAATCTGGTTTGGCTGGGAGAACCATATTAAACATTTCCGAGTCGCAAAAACCTAAACCTTGACAAATTTTTCTCTCAGGAAATCCAATGAATCCTCTTCTCTTAATCTTTTCGGCCCCAGCAGAAATTAGCAATCATACTGCTAATAGAAGCACAAAGGGATGAAGGCAGACAAAAGCACGTCATAGTGTATACTGGAATGGCTAAAGCCTTAATTAGAACCTCTTTCCTCCCTTGTGAGAACAGCTTCTCCTTCCAACCTACAATTTTACTCTAAATTTTTAACTTAAAAGCCTGAAAAGTTTGAAATTTTGATCTAAAGATTACTGCAGGTAAACCAAGAAACTTATCTTGACCCCGAACATTTTGCACACAATGCAAGGAAGAGACACCACCGTGTATTCAGCCTATCTGGCCGTGTCAGCCTCCAGATTCTGATGACCTCTTAGACAGCTGCGCCATGTAGTTGCCAAAATTCACACGGCCTGGCTATGTTGCTTTCTGTATCTTAAGTCTTTTGCTTTGATGTCTCATTAGAAAAATGCACAATCTTAGCCGCGACGGTGGGCTGCAGCCACGTGACCCACTGGACGCTGTGTGAGTCATTTAGTGAAATAATTTTAGGGAAAGCAAAGGTATGTAACCTATTCAAGTTTCTTTCATATAAAACCTTATTCAGTAATTAAAATCTTAAGTTTATAATCATACAATATGTCATTATATATATATATATATATATATATATATATATAAAATTCCATTTTGAAAAAATTTTCTTACAATTTTAAAGCATTTAATCATAATAAATTTGTAAAGACACTCTATATTTAAATATTGTATTAATGAATTCACTGTTAATTTGATATAGAAAAGAAATCATAAAATGAATATTTTTATTTTTTTATTATTTATATTTTCTATGATTTAAGTTTATAAAATAGAGATTAAATTTTAAATTTCATTTTAGTATATTTATTTTTATGATTTTTATTTAGATTATTATAGACATATAAAAGTACATTATTCATTTATTTATAACTTTACAGACTCACGTAACGTTTTTTAAGAAATAAAATTCAAATTTGAAGAAATATAATTTATTTTGGTATTTATATTTTAGAGATGAATTTTATTGTAGATGTGTATAATGAAAATTATTTATTTATCTTTGATTTCTATCATTCATAAATATTTTTAATAATATATCTATAAAAAATAATTAATAATATTTTCTTTTATATTTTTATTTTGAGGTTAATTTTTTCTACGTGTTACTCAATTTTGGTATTTATTATATTTCTGTCTCTTAATTTAAAAAGCGTTACATAAAAGTTTTTTATACCAGAATCTCATCATATTTCCGATCAGATACGTGGTAATATCACGTTGTAAATAAAAAAAAATTAAAGAAATTAAAATACCATATATGAAATTCATATTAGTCTCTCTCCTTCAACTTCTATTTTATGTCTATTAATCTTACTTAAAAATTTAAAAAATATATTCCTACTTAAAATACCTACAGTAATTGGAATTATATAATTTCATATTTCTTTTTATTTTACACATCAAATTTGTTAGAAATACGATGGAATTAGGCTTTTATGCAATGTTTTGTAAATTGAGTAATTTTTATATAATATTTTTTAAATTAAGAGATTCTATAATAATAAAATAAAAATAAAAGATGAAAATACAACAAATTATAAAGTTGAAAGATCATATTAAAAGGTAGCCTTTATTTTAGTGTTATTTGACATTATGTTTGGGTTTAAAATTATTTTTTTGAATAAAAATATCATTTTAGATGTTGTTAAAAAAATATTAAAAAAATATATTTTATTATTTTAATATTATTATTACTAAAATTTATTAAATTTAATTTTAAATTATTTTTTAATATTTTTTAATTAATATACTTAAAAAAGTGATTTTTTCGGAGCAGGCTCGATCATGATACCAAACAAGCCCTTAAATGGGACCTCATTCCACTTTTGTCCCCAAATAACTTCCTTGTCTGGGCTAGAATTCTTGTGGCGTTAGCCCATTAACATTATCAACGAAGATTGTGGCCCATTAATTGCTTGCAGTGAGAACTGCTCCGAGTCCGAGCTCAGTGTTCATTTCATCACTTTGGGATCAAAGTTTGAAGGCACTGTAAACGACGCAGAAAATCTCTGCGTCTTTGATCAAACAAGAATTGAAGAAGAGAGAGGGCTCAAATATGGACGCTGAATTGCTGGAATTGCAGAGGCAATTCGAGTTCGCGCAGCAAGCGAAATCGAGCATCCGATTATCTGATAGAAACGTCGTCGAATTGGTTCAAAAGCTCCAGGAGCTTCACATCATCGATTTCGACCTTCTTCACACCGTCTCAGGCAAAGAATATATCACTCCCGTATTCCCTCTTTCTCTCTCTCTTTTTTCTTTCTCTACACAATCACCAACACCTGTCAATTTCTTCGTTTGGTTCCCGTGAAAATGAATGAAAACGCAGGGAAGGAGAACTTATTTTTAATTTTCATTGTCATTTCAGCTCTATAGTATAGGATTTAGCTCAGTGGGATTCCAGATGTAATAGGTAATGAAAGATAAGCTGTTTACGGTTTCTTTTTGTTTTTTTACTCATTTTCTCGGTAACCAAACAGAGTACTAAATTTTTAGTTTTTACTTTTTTGTTACCATTGAAATGTTTTTTTTTTTTTTTTTGTAAGTAATAATCATTTATATGATACTTGTTCACCATGGCATCTGAGATGAATGTGATGATTGTGGTACTTTAGGAGCAACTCAGGCATGAGATGGCGGCGGAGATCAATAAATCTGGGCGTGTTTCATTGATAGATCTTGCAGATGTTACTGGCGTTGATTTATATCATGTTGAAAAGCAAGCTCAACAAGTAGTTTCAGAAAATCCGGGGCTTATGCTGATTCAAGGAGAAATTATAT
Source organism: Hevea brasiliensis (assembly GCF_030052815.1). Taxonomy (NCBI): domain Eukaryota; kingdom Viridiplantae; phylum Streptophyta; class Magnoliopsida; order Malpighiales; family Euphorbiaceae; genus Hevea; species Hevea brasiliensis. The sequence goes on along the minus strand of NC_079493.1, from coordinate 4,726,828 downwards.
CAGAGTCTTATTGGGATAACGTTGCAGAAGAAATCAACGAGAGGCTTCAAGAGTGTAGTCAAATTGCTTTGGCAGAACTTGCTACGCAGTTGAATGTTGGATCAGAATTCGTGGCTTCTATGCTGGAAGCCCGCCTTGGAACTTTGGTAAATTGCAACCTTTGTTCAATCTGGTTTTTGCATCATAAAAGAATAAATTATGACATAAAATTGTTTTGGAGTTTAGGTGAAAGGTAGGCTTGAAGGCGGGCAGTTGTATACACCAGCTTATGTTGCTCGTGTTAGTGCCATGGTTCGTGGTGCTGCGAGGGGTATCACAGTTCCTACAAATTTGTCAGTCTTATGGGGAACTTTACAGCAGTTGTTGCATGAAATGGATGGAGCCAGTGGTGTCGCTGTTGAAAGTTCATTTTTTCAGTCCATTTTTAATGGATTAGTGAAGGAAGGCGAGGTTCTTGGATCACTCCGTGCAGGAGTTCATTGGACCCCAACTGTACGATATGTAATCTTTTACATTGTTTCATTTTGTTTGGGCTGAGATTCATCTTGTTGGAAGGAAAAGTTTTCATAGTCTTTGATGTAAATTGCAGTGAATCACTTATTTGAGTTTCCACTGTTGGATTAAAAAGTTGTTATTTGATGTTATTAATTTTTCAACAAAATCTTCCTATTAATTTTAACAAAATGAGAGTATTATTTACTGAATAGGTTTTTTTTTATTTTTTATTTTTTTACTGTAGAGGTACGCACATGTTGTTAGAATTCAGCTAGAATTGTTTTTATTAAGAACGTGAAAAGAAAATCTTGCATTTTAGAGACTGCCCTTTTGCTTTGGTGCTTGCATATTTCATTCACTAGACTAGATATCATTGATGGATGACAATTGTGATCTGCATGAAGGCTTCACATATTACCAATGTATATATAATTTGCCCTGATTTACATCGGTCATAAAAGCTTTAGAAAGAATTTAGGGCTGGGATAGTGTGTCAATGAACTGGATGCTTTAATTTTCATGTGCTGATTGTATTGCCTTAAATTGCAAGGGCTTATTCTTAAATGTTGAGCAATTGTGCAACAGGTCTTTGCAACTGCTCAAAAGGAGTGTGTAGATTCCTTCTTTTCACAGGTTTGAGGCCCAGTACTGATAACTATATTTTAGTTTGTAGTGCAGTTTACTATTTTAACAAGGACTAGGGGCACTGTATTCCACCATATTCTTATCCTTCTGAATTTTTTATTGTTTCCACTTTGCTGCAGAATTCTTTTATCAGTTATGACACTCTGAACAAACTTGGAATTTCCCAGCCTGTTCAGTTCTTGCTGGTATTTAATTGAGATCATGTTGATTTTATATTTCTGAAGTTTGGATTCTTTTTCCTTCTAAGGTCATTGGATTTATGTGAAGCATGACTGTTTACTTGACAATTCTTCTCTGATTGTATGATTAAAATGGTGGTCCTGCACTTCAATTTAGTCCAGGTATCCTGAAGGTCTTCCTATGATTACTGCATTTGCTCACCCCTCCTTGATTGAGATGTTGGATTCTGCTGTGGAGGATGCGATTGAGCGTGGTAGCTGGTAAGGGCGATGGTTAATTTTTTTCATTTCCTCTTTCTTGTGGACAATGATGAATGGATTTCTTTTTCTTTACTCTTTGTTGTTCTCCAAAATTACTGCCTTGATATCATAATTTCTTGTATGGTGCATTTTGCATTTGATGGCTTTCAATATTACTATAACCATAGTTGTCAAAGGCATGCCTTAGGCCCAAGGGTCTACACCTCTAAACTTCAAAGGCTCTGATACTCCGCCTCTTCATTTTGCTTAGCCGTAACCATCTCGACATGACAAGACACAGGGCACAACATGGAATATGTCTCAGACACATATTCATGCAATCGGACACTGGAGTGACAAAAATCTCTCAAGATGAAAAGTATATTGAATTAAAGGATAGGTAAAAAAAAAAAAAGTTAAGAGGAGAATGCAACATTGAATTAAAGATAGGCACAAAAGAAGTTAAAAAAAATATTGAATATTTCGAGAATCTAATGGTTGCATAGCACAATTTTAATTGTGGTTGACTCTTTTTGGATAGATTACTTCAACCCATTCGGCCTACATAACATATCCAAGCATCTGTGTCTAAATTTAGATCCATATTCCCATATTTTTCTATTTAGAAAGTTCACAAGTCTGACACACGAATATGTACCCATTTCTGGCAACTGTGCTAGAGTTTGAATAACATAGCTCAAAGGCGGGCGTTGTTACTAAGGCGCACACCTACTGGCCAAGGCAAGCTACTTAGTGGAGGCCCAAGGCCCAAAAAAGGCATGCCTCATAAACCTTTACCTCCAGCAATCCTTCTTGTACATAAATACCACCATCACCAGACTCAAAATGTTCCGATCTATCAGAATCTAGCATTGACAAGCTGGAAACTCGGTGGAATTTCCATCTTTGTCACCAGGATAAGGCCCAAAAAATGCATGCCTCATAAACCTTCACCTCCAGCAATCCTTCTTGTACATAAATACCACCATCGCTAGACTCAAAATGTTCTGATCTATCAGAATCTAGCATTGACAAGCTGGAAACTCGGAGGAATTTCCATCTTTGTCACCAGGATAAGGCCCAAAAAATGCATGCCTCATAAACCTTAACTCGGTGGAATTTCCATCTTTGTCACCAGGATCTTGTTGGAAGTTGGAACACTACTCCCTAAGTAGCTTGCAGCTGGTCTTTCCATTTCCAGGGTGTATGTGCCTTAAGTCTCTCTTCTCTCTACCTTGTTTGGATCTTCCTTGTTTATCTCTCCTCTTACCCTTGGCTGCAGCTTCGCTTTGAATTTCTGATCCTGTTTTTTCTTAAATCGTAAAACTTAACACAAACTCCGCCTAAGTAGTTTGCGCTTAGCCGGTCCCAAGTCCGGATAAAGGAGGAGGGTTGCGGTAGGTGATAACCAGCATAAGAATTTCGTCACACTTTATGATATGGATTCAAATGATATAAACGTTGGGGCGTCCTCTACTAACAACGCGCTACATCAGAGCCCGAGTGTAGTGAGAAATATGCAAAGTTGTAGGGCGTTCACCGAAAGTGAAGCGCCATGGCGGCGCCCGGGTGTGGTGTTAAGTGAGTAAGGGTTTCTACATCATGGACGGGTGTGGGTAAAGAAGTTAGTCCATAGGATAGATAGTAGAACAGATAGTGAAATAGAATATAAGATAGACATAGTGTCACACCTTACCCCTCCGTAAGGCATAACATGATCCCGTAGAATACTTAATGAACTACCGAACTTCACCTGCCGATAACTCATTAAGTACCCTACAAGGAATTTTAAAACGGTTTTCTTACATTTTGGAAGTGGTGAGCATTTTAGTGAGAATTAAAAAGTCATTTATTCAAGCTTAAATACTAGTAAAAATTTTGTCCATTTTAAATTTTGCCGCAATTTTTATAAAAATTTTGACAGAGTTCCCTCTGTATTTTGAGAAACCAGCTCTTTAAAGACCTGTAAAAAGCACTTCCAAAAATATTTCACAACTCCCAACCTCCAATAAATCACAATTCAACTCCAATCAATTCATTTCAAAACAGTTCCACAATCCAAATCAAATTTATCAATTCAGAATAGTTAATAATTCTATTCACAAAGCATAAAATAGGAATTTCATATGTACAAATATTAAATTTACAGAAGAAAGTCCAAAATAATATCATTACAATTTATTTACAACTGCTCAACTACATTGATACATACAACATTTTTATATTTACATCAAGATTATCTACAAGGGTATAAAATAATACCCGTACAAAATGATCAGAGTAGTCCTCGATTTAACAGCAGCTCACTCTGCTGCTTTCTTCTTGCTCTTATCTGCGACAGCAAAATAAGCTATCGCTGAGTAAAAAATTACTCAGTGGTGCACAATAAAAATTTAAAATACAATAATTAAATCATTCATTGCCAAACACAATTTAAATATTTCTTAACCACATTTCACAAATATCAAAGTTCATAATAACACTATTTTGTCAAATAATCTATTAAACACAGTTTAGTCAAACAATTTCATAAACACAGTGTTGCCAAAGTCATACACAACTTAAGCCATGACACAAAATTTCCGATCAATGCCGCGTTGTACACCAGGACAAAGCAATCTCAACCCCATTAATCAAAATCAATGAGGGAGGTGGCTAGCTAGCTAATGAGTACTCATCCGATCTACAACCTCAACTGGCAAGCCAGAGAGGGAGGAAAATAAACGATCTCAACCCCATAAATGGAGGAGGAATAATAAGTAACTGTCATGCTAAGTGTGAATCAAAAATCCATTTCAAATATTTCATTCAAATATTACATACAAAAATCAAATCAATTTCCAAAGTTATAATTTGGTCACAAGGTGGCAACACAAAAGTTCATAAATTCATAATGCGTACTAAATCAATTTTTCAAGGATAAAATGCTTAAATAGGGTTTATTGTGCACAAACCTCAAACGAGTCGTCCCTTAGCCTCGACTCGGTTCCTCGGGTTCCTTCCCGATATTCTTTTCAACTGAAACAAACAATTTTACATTGTTTCAGTACTAGAACTTAACATAAATCCAAAATAAATTTAGCTTCACAATTACCTAGTTCTAACGTGCTAAATTCGACGTTTTTTAAATTTTGTGTTTCGAGTTACTATTCACTGCACTATTCAAGTCAAATAGTTGACTTTTTAAGGCTTAATAGGTATGGGAACTCCAACTTCACCCACATACCACATTTTTTGTCATTAAACTTGTTGGTTTTGATCATTTTTTCCAAGCTTAGGTCATTTTGGCAAAATTGCCAATTTTCGGTTTTGGTGCTCCGAAGTTGCACTGTTCCATTGGTCGATCTACTATTAGAATTTGACAAAACTTCCTTCATAGAAAATGTTCTTTATTGTCTTAAGTGTATTCTCATTTTTGGATCACCTCAATCGGAGTTTTGTAGCTCAAGTTATGGCCAAAATAAGTTTACTGTTCACGTGCACTGTTCATACTGGTATCTTGGGTTCTGGCAGATTTTGATCCAACTTTGGTCAGTAATTTGATCAAGTTAAGTTCATAATTTGGTCTAACTTTCTTCATATGAAATGTTCTACTATGTCTTAGGTTTCCATCGGTTCAAGAATCGCCTAAATCCGAGTTTTCTAGAGAGAGTTATAGCCATCCAAACATTACTGCTCAAATGAAAATCTGCAGAGTTGCAGGTTTGGTAACTTAACTTTGCTCAATAATTTGAATGGGTTAATGGCATAATTTGGGGTGATGTTCTTCATGAAAGTTTTAGATCTATATCTCCTCTAACCCCTGGCCAAATTTCAGGTCAATTTGACCTGTCTAACTCGAGTTATGACTAAATGAACAGTACTGTTCATTTAGTCAGTTTGGTGCAGTGGCAGCCTGCTCTCATTTCACTTTGGTCAATTGTTTCACCCAGTTTTGGTCAGTTTTTGGGCACGGTTCCTTAATGAAAATTGTGCCCTTTTATGTCTATTTTCATCCCCAATTGGTGGCATATCAATTAGACTTGTAAAATTTGAGTTTTGATCCTTCAAAGTAGGTTTGGTCATGCTGCCAGCAGCATGACCAATTGACCTACGAATTTGGTTTTCATTCCAACAATTCCTACATATCTCTTTTGGTCACTATTGACCATTTTTCATCTCATAATAGACCAAAGTCATCATTTAAGCATTTCTCCAAAATTTGGTTCACAAACCCTAGCATTCAACCCTAATTTACTAAATTATTGTATTTAACTACATTTATGCATCCCTATCCTACTACCATACTCCTACAAACTTACTAACACCTTTAATTTATTCAAAATACATCAAACTTCCCTACATCCATGGCTGGCCGAAATTTTAGTATAGGTTCTTCCCCCATATTTTCATTTCATTTAATGGATTCTAAGCTCATTTAAGTCACAAGCATGCACTTAAAATAGAATTTGAAGGTTAGAATACCAACCTTAGGTGAAACCTTTGATCTTCACTTTTTGTTCTTCTTCTTTCTTCTTCTTCTTGCTTTCTTATGCTTTCTCTATACTCTTCAAGATGCAAGAATGAAATTTATATGGAGAATTTTAGAGAAAGCATGTTTAATTTAGGGTTTTCAAAAGCTTGATGAGACTTATCCATGGTGGAAGATGAAATAAGTGAGAGGAAAGAGAGAGGGGATTTCGGCCAAGTGAGGAAGACAACCTTACAATTCCTTTTTTATTTGTTTTTAACTCTAATTATCTTAAATTTTGACTTAGTCAACTTTAATAAAATAAATTATATTTTTGACATCATGTATGATGTCATTTAGATGATGTTATAAGTCATGTTTTATTTCTTTTTCTTTTTCTTTTATTTTTCTATTAGTTCTTTAGTTCAATTCTCGATTCCGAAACTTTCTTTTCTCAAATTTTATTTGACAATTAGGTCAGGAGTCAACTCTCGGGGTCAATTGACCAAATCGCCCCTCGCTGGTTCATCCCGATTTGCAAATAATCCAATATTTCTTCCGGCTCCCTGACCTAATTATTTGACTGGCTTAACAGTTCTTTTTCGTGATTTTCTCTTTTCCACTGTGTTCATAATGGTCCTAAGGACCGCAATGGCTACTTTTTACTGCTCAAATTTGAGTTTAAAACGACTTCGCAGTCGTTCCCGAGGAGGTCACTCATCGCTGTGACTCTCGGCTCGTTTAACCTCTTATGTTCTGTTTTTCTTATTTATAGTTAACTAATTAAACATTACTAATTATTTGTGTTTATGGCTTTTCAAATTGTCTTAAGTGTGGCCCTAATCCCATTAATTGTCCGGACCGACACCGGTCACCGGAACAGTGAAATATACCAGGCTATACAAATAGGGGTGTTACAATTCTCCCCCCCTTAAAATAAATTTCGTCTCGAAATTTTACCTGGTATCAATTTCTGAATAGCTGTGGGTGTTGTCTCCTCATGTCCTCCTCTCGTTCCCAAGTAGCTTCTTGGCCCGAATGATGGTTCCACAGCACTTTTACCAATGGTATCTGCTTGTTCCGTAGCTGCTTCACCTCATAAGCCAGAATCTTTATGGGTTCTTCTTCATATGTGAGGTTTGGATTCACTTCAATTTCTTCTACTGGTAGTATATGAGATGGGTCTGATCGATTCCTCCTCAACATCGACACATGGAAGACGTTATGTATCTTCTCTAACTCTGGAGGTAGTGCCAAACGATAAGCCAAAGGACCCACTCTTTCCGATACCTTATATGGCCTGATAAAACGAGGACTTAGTTTCCCCTTCCTGCCGAATCTCATAATCCTCTTCTAAGGAGAAACCTTGAGGAACACTTTCTCAGCCACTGCATACTCAATATCCCTTCTCTTCAAATCAATATAGGACTTCTGACGGTCTGATGCAGCTTTAAGTCGATCTCTGATCACCCTGATTTTCTCTTCAATCTGTTGAACAATTTCGGGTCCAATCATTTTTCTTTCACCCACATCATCCCAACACAACGGGGTTCTACATTTGCTGCCATACAAAGCTTCATATGGAGGCATCCCAATGCTTGATTGGTAGCTGTTGTTGTAAGCAAACTCAATCAAAGGCAAGTGTGTATCCCAACTACCTTCAAACTCAATCACACAAGCCCGTAGCATGTCCTCCAAAATCTGAATTACTCTCTCAGACTGGCCATCTGTCTGTGGGTGGAATGCAGTACTGAAGTTCAATCTAGTTCCTAGGGCTCTTTGCAGACTACCCCAGAATCTAGAAGTGAACTTAGGATCTCTGTCTGATACAATGGATACTGGCACTCCATGAAGTCTCACAATCTCATCAATGTACAACCTGGCCAATCTGTCTAAACTGTAGTCCATTCGATCGGCAGAAATGAGCGAACTTAGTCGATCACAATAATGACCCATACTGCATCATGACTCTTCTGTGTCCTTGGAAGTCCCATTACAAAATCCATCGTTATTCTTTTCCATTTCCATTCTGGCACTGACAGTGGATGTAATAACCCAGTTGGTACTTGATGCTCTGCCTTTACTTGCTGACAAGTCAGGCATTTGGATACAAACTCTGCCACATTTCTTTTTAAACCCATCCACCAGTAATGCTTCTTTAGCCCTCTATACATTTTCGTACCACCAGGGTGCATAGCAAAAGGAGACTCATGTGCTTCCTTCAAAATGATCTGCCTCAAATTAAAATCATTAGGAACACACATTCTGCCTTGGTGTAGCAGTAAACTATCATCTCTGATTGAGAACTCTGGTTTCTTGTCTTGTCGAACTTCTTCCAACAGCTTCTGATACTTTTCATCATTCTGAGCAGCCATTCTGATCTGATCATTTAACACTGGTTGTACATGCCATGCAACTGCTGTCTGCCCCTCATCATTAATCTCTAGACTGGCATGTAATGATCTCAACCCATGTACCAAAGACAAAGGAGTAACTTGGAGACTTGCCATAGTCTTGCGACTTAAGGCATCAGCCACAACATTCGCTTTCCCTGGCTGAGAGTCTATCAGACAATCATAGTATTTTATCAACTCTAACCACCTCCTCTGTCTCAAATTCAGCTCTTTTTGGGTGCTCAAGTACTTCAAACTCTTATGATCTATATAGATGTAACACTTCTCCCCATACAAATAATGTCTCCAGATCTTAAGAGCAAACACAATGGCTGCAAGCTCCAAATCATGTGTCGGATAATTCCTCTCATGCGGTTTTAGCTGGCGTGATGCATAAGCAATGACATTTCAATCTTGCATCAACACACAACCTAACCCATTATGAGAAGCATCGCTGTAAACTGTATATTCTTTACCCGGTGTAGGTAAAGTCAGGACTGGAGCCTCAGTCAAACATCTCTTCAATTTATCAAAACTTTGTTGGCATTTGTCCGTCCACTGAAATTTCACATCCTTTCTAAGTAGCTTGGTCAATGGAGATGCCAACATGGAGAATCCCTTCACAAATCTACGGTAGTATCCAGCTAAACCCAGAAAACTGCAAATCTCTGTGACATTTCTGGGTGGCTTCCAATTAAGGACAGCTTCAATTTTGCTAGGATCTACCTTAATACCCTTTTCTGATACTACATGCCCCAAAAAGGATATCTCCTTCAGCCAAAATTCACACTTCGACAATTTGGCATATAGCTGTTTCTCTCTCAAAGTCTGCAGTACAATCCGCAGATGTCTATCATGCTCTTCTGCATTCCTCGAATAGACTAATATATCATCAATAAATACCATAACAAACTGGTCGAGGTATGGTCTGAAGATAGTGTTCATCAGATCCATAAAAGCAGCCGGAGCATTAGTTAACCCGAATGGCATGACCAAGAACTCATAATGACCATAGCGGGTTCTGAAGGCAGTTTTAGGAATACTCTGCTCTTATACTTTCAGCTGGTAATAACCTGATCTCAGGTCAATTTTGGAGAACACAGCTGCACCCCTCAACTGATCAAACAAGTCATCAATACGGGGCAATTGATATCTATTCTTTATTGTCACCTTATTCAACTGCCGATAATCAATACACAAACGGAGAGTGCCATCTTTCTTTTTTACAAACAACACTGGTGCTCCCTAAGGTGACACACTAGGGCGGATAAAGCCCTTGTCAAGCAGTTCTTGCAACTGCACTTTCAACTCTTTCAATTCTGCAGGTGCCATTCTGTATGGTGTTATGGAGATTGGGTCCACACCAGGCATAACATCAATTTCAAACTTTACTTCTCTTTCTGGAGGTAATCCTGGCAATTCTTCAGGAAATACATCCGGAAAGTCACATACAGTAGGAATGTCCTCCAATGTTGGACTCCCCACTTGGGTGTCTATCACATGTGCCAAATACATCTCACACCCTTTCCTAATCATTTTTCTGGCCAGTACAGCTGAAATGATGTTTGAAGGCAATAACTGCCTCTCCCCATGTATTACTACATCACCATACTGAGGGAGACCAAAAGTGACTGTCTTCGCCTACCATACCAATCATGGCGTAATGCCTGGCTAACCAATCCATGCCCAAGATAATGTCATAATCTCTGAAGGGCATTTCAATTAAATCAGACAGAAAAGTGTGTCCTTGGATCACCAAAGGACAATCTCTATATAGCCTATTTACTCGGACCTCCTGGCCTAATGGACTAGTTACTAGCACATCATAGTCCATTGGTACACACTGAATAGCAGTAGAGCACATCACACTAGCACTAACATATGAATGTGTGGAGCCAGGATCAAATAATACATACACATCTTGGTCAAGGATGGAGAAAATACCAGCTACAACATCTGATGTTTCAGCCTCTTCCCTCTGACGCATAGTATACACTCTGACTGGTGCACCACTAGGTACTGGCTGGTTAACAGTGCTCTGACTTCTAGGGGTGTTACCAGGACCCCTACCTCTGCCTCTTCCTCTAGCAGCTGACTGTGACCCTCTGGGTGCAGAGATTTGAGTTGATTCTTCAGGTGTGGCAAAAGATCCAGACCGGCGCGGACTAGTGCAATCCTTAGCGAAATGTCCGCTTCCTCCACAATTAAAGCATGCACCAGTAGCCTTGAAACAAACCCCACCATGAGTTCTACCACACGTTTCACACTGCCGGACCGATAGAGCTCCTGGTGCTCGCTGGTCTCACGACTGCATCGGGTGGTCTTTGGCCAGAAAATCTGCCTCTGCCTCTACGGAAGCTAGATCCCCCAAACTGTTTCCTCTTCCCAGAATCACTTCCAGATGCTTGTTCATTAGTCTTTTTCAGGTTTTTCTTTCTCTTGTGAACCCTTTTTCACTGTCCCTTCGGATTCTATCCTTTCTAATTCCAAGGCTTGTGAGATCAATTCAGCAAAATTCTGATGTCTGAAACCCACAACTTGCATTCTCAGACTCTGCCTTAGCCCAAACTCAAACCTCTTGCATCTGTCTGGGTGGAGACTAAGCTTCCAAAGATAGTGGCTTAGCCTCGAAAAATCTCTCTCATATTCTGTTACAGTTCGGTTCCCTTGTTTCAAACTCAAAAATTCTTGCAACTTCATATCCACATATGCATCGGGAACTCATTTCTGTCGGAACTCCCTCAAAAAGTCTGTCCATGTCAGCACAGGTGGCTCAACCAGGCTGTGGGGGATGGTCTTCCACCATTCAAACGCATCCCCTTGCAACAAGGAAACAGAATACTCAAACTTCATCTCTTCCATAATCGTAGTTTTCAGAACTCGCTCCATTCTTTCCAACCACTGCTACGCCTCGGTGGATCCACAAAGGTTTTAAACTCGGTGGCCCCAAATTTTATCAACTTTTCATATTGTCGAGCTGAGGGCTGTGGTTGTGCTACAGGTACTGGCATCTGAGCTTGGGGTGGCACATTACCCGCCATTTGCTGGAAGAACGTAGCCATCCATTGCATAAATTGAGTAGGGAATCGCGGTGCAGAGCCGGAGTGGTGACCCACTCACGCTCGAGGCCGGGCTTCCCCTTGAACCTCAATCTCAACAGATTGTTCTTCGGAATGATCTCCTCCTTCCATTCCGTTTTCTCAAATTTTCTACTTCCTGAGATCAAACACAAGGAGGTTGACCTCCGTTAATGCATATTCATGATGTAAATATATCATATGTATCAATTAAAGACACTTGAGCAGTTGTACTTGTCAATAAAATATTCATAAACATAGTTAAAATTTATTGAAAAACCATGCTCTGATACCACTAAAACATGTCACACCTTACCCCTCCGTAAGACATAACATGATCCCGTAGAATACTTAATGAACTACCGAACTTCACCTACCGATAACTCATTAAGTACCCTACAAGGGATTTTAAAACGATTTTCTTACATTTTGGAAGTGGTGAGCATTTTAGTGAGAATTAAAAAGTCATTTATTCAAGCTTAAATACTAGTAAAAATTGTCCATTTTAAATTTTGCCGCAATTTTTATAAAAATTTTGACAAAGTTCCCTCTGTATTTTGAGAAACCAGTTCTTCAAAGACCTGTAAAAAGCACTTCCAAAAATATTTCACAACTCCCAACCTCCAATAAATCACAATTCAACTCCAATCAATTCATTTCAAAACAATTCCACAATCCAAATCAAATTTATCAACTCAGAATAGTTAATAATTCAATTCACAAAGCATAAAATAGGAATTTCATATGTACAAATATTAAACTTACAGAAGAAAGTCCAAAATAATATCATTACAATTTATTTACAATTGCTCAACTACATTGATACATACAACATTTTTATATTTTCATCAAGATTATCTACAAGGGTATAAAATAATACCCGTACAAAATGGTCAGAGTAGTCCTCGATTTAACAGCAGCTCACTCTGCTGCTTTCTCCTTGCTCTTATCTGCGACAGCAAAATAAGCTATCGCTGAGTATAAAAATACTCAGTGGTGTACAATAAAAATTTAAAATACAATAATTAAATCATTCATTGCCAAACACAATTTAAATATTTCTCAACCACATTTCACAAATATCAAAGTTCATAATAACACCATTTTGTCAAATAATCTATTAAACACAGTTTAGTCAAACAATTTCATAAACACAGTGTTGCCAAAGTCATACACAACTTAAGCCATGACACAAAATTTCCGATCAATGCCGCGTTGTACACCAGGACAAAGCAATCTCAACCCCATTAATCAAAACCAATGAGGGAGGTGGCTAGCTAGCTAATGAGTACTCATCCGATCTACAACCTCAACTGGCAAGCCAGAGAGGGAGGAAAATAAACGATCTCAACCCTATAAATGGAGGAGGAATAATAAGTAACTGTCATGCTAAGTGTGAATCAAAAATTCATTTTAAACATTTCATTCAAATATTGCATACAAAAATCAATTCAATTTCCAAAGTTATAATTTGGTCACAAGATGGCAACACAAAAGTTCATAAATTCATAATGCGTACTAAATCAATTTTTCAAGGATAAAATGCTTAAATAGGGTTTATTGTGCACAAACCTCAAACGAGTTGTCCCTTAGCCTCGACTCGGTTCCTCGGGTTCCTTCCCGATATTCTTTTCAACTGAAACACACAATTTTACAATGTTTCAGTACTAGAACTTAACATAAATCCAAAATAAATTTAGCTTCACAATTACCTAGCTCTAACGTGCTAAATTCGACGTTCTTTAAATTTTGTGTTTCGGGTTACTATTCACTGCACTATTCAAGTCAAATAGTTGACTTTCTAAGGCTTAATAGGTATGGGAACTCCAACTTCACCCACATACCACATTTTGGTCATTAAACTTGTTGGTTTTGGTCATTTTTTCCAAGCTTAGGTTATTTTGGCAAAATTGCCAATTTTCGATTTTGGTGCTCCGAAGTTGCACTGTTCCATTGGTCGATCTACTGTTGGAATTTGACAACTTCCTTCATAGAAAATGTTCCTTATTGTCTTAAGTGTATTCTCATTTTTGGATCACCTCAATCGTAGTTTTGTAGCTCAAGTTATGGCCAAAATAAGTTTACTGTTCACGCAATCGCTCATACCGTATCTTGGGTTCTGGAAGATTTTGATCCAACTTTGGTCAGTAATTTGATCAAGTTAAGTTCATAATTTGGTCTAACTTTCTTCATATGAAATGTTCTACTATGTCTTAGGTTTCCATCGGTTCAAGAATCGCCTAAATCCGAGTTTTCTAGAGAGAGTTATAGCCATCCAAACATTACTGCTCAAATGAAAATCTGCAGAGTTGCAGGTTTGGTAACTTAACTTTGCTCAATAATTTGAATGGGTTAATGGCATAATTTGGGGTGATGTTCTTCATGAAAGTTTTAGATCTATATCTCCTCTAACCCCTGGCCAAATTTCAGGTCAATTTGACCTGTCTAACTCGAGTTATGACTAAATGAACAGTACTGTTCATTTAGTCAGTTTGGTGCAGTGGCAGCCTGCTCTCATTTCACTTTGGTCAATTGTTTCACCCAGTTTTGGTCAGTTTTTGGGCATGGTTCCTTAATGAAAATTGTGCCCTTTTATGTCTATTTTCATCCCCAATTGGTGGCATATCAATTAGACTTGTAAAATTTGAGTTTTGGTCCTTCAAAGTAGGTACCAGCAGCATGACCAATTGACCTACGAATTTGATTTTCATTCCAACAATTCTTACATATCTCTTTTGGTCACTATTGACCATTTTTCATCTCATAATAGACCAAATTCATCATTTAAACATTTCTCCAAAATTTGGTTCACAAACCCTAGCATTCAACCCTAATTTACTAAATTATTGTATTTAACTACATTTATGCATCCCTATCCTACTACCATATTCCTACAAACTTACTAACACCTTTAATTTATTCAAAATACATCAAACTTCCCTACATCCATGGCTGGCCGAAATTTTAGTATAGGTTCTTCCCCCATATTTTCATTTCATTTAATGGATTCTAAGCTCATTTAAGTCACAAGCATGCACTTAAAATAGAATTTGAAGGTTAGAATACCAACCTTAGGTGAAACCTTTGATCTTCACTTTTTGTTCTTCTTCTTTCTTCTTCTTCTTGCTTTCTTATGCTTTCTCTATACTCTTCAAGATGCAAGAATGAAATTTATATGGAGAATTTTAGGGAAAGCATGTTTAATTTAGGGTTTTCAAAAGCTTGGTGAGACTTATCCATGGTGGAAGATGAAATAAGTGAGAGGAAAGAGAGAGGGGATTTCGGCCAAGTGAGGAAGACAACCTTACAATTCCTTTTTTATTTGTTTTTAACTCTAATTATCTTAAATTTTGACTTAGTCAACTTTAATAAAATAAATTATATTTTTGATATCATGTATGATGTCATTTAGATGATGTTAAAAGTAATGTTTTATTTCTTTTTCTTTTTCTTTTATTTTTCTATTAGTTCTTTAGTTCAATTCTCGATTCCGAAACTTTCTTTTCTCAAATTTTATTTGACAATTAGGTCAGGAGTAAACTCTCGGGGTCAATTGACCAAATCGCCCCTCGCCGGTTCATCCCGGTTTGCAAATAATCCAAAATTTCTTCCGGCACCCTGACCTAATTATTTGAATGGCTTAACAGTTCTTTTTCGTGATTTTCTCTTTTCCACTGTGTTCATAATGGTCCTAAGGACCGCAGCGTCACTTTTTACGGTTCGAAATTTGAGTTTAAAACGACTTCGCAGTCGTTTCCGAGGAGGTCACTCATCGCCGTGACTCTCGGCTCGTTTAACCTCTTATGTTCTGTTTTTCTTATTTATAGTTAACTAATTAAACATTACTAATTATTTGTGTTTATGGCTTTTCAAATTGTCTCAAGTATGGCCCTAATCCCATTAATTGTCCGGACCGACACCGGTCACCGAAACAGTGAAATATACCAGGCTATACAAATAGGGGTGTTACACATAGAAAACAACAGAAGATATCATAGGAGACCAATTAGAGAGGATCAGGATAGGAGGAGGATCAGGGTGGCACTTGAAATGTTGGATCACTTACAAGAAAATTAATGGAGCTTGTGGATACCTTGGAAAGGAAAAGGGTGAATATTGCTTGCATTCAGGAGACTAAATGGGTAGGAGAGAAAAGTAAAGAAGTGGGTGATTCATGGTACAAACTGTGGTTTACCGGAAAGGAGAGAAACAAGAACGGAGTGGGCAAAATCATAGATAGGACATTGAAAGATGCAGTAATAGCTGTGAAAAGAGTAGGAGATAGAATTATACTAGTAAAGCTAGTACTAGAAGGAGAAACTATAAATATAGTTAGTGCTTATGCACCACAAATAGGACTAGACAATGAGAGTAAACAAAAGTTTTTGGAAGATATGGATGATTTAATGCAAAGCATACCAAATGAAGAGAATGTTTTCATTGGTGGAGATTTGAATGGACATGTAGGAAGTGATAGACAAGATTATGAGAATGTTCATAGAGGTTTTGGTTTTGGCAGTAGAAATGAGGAGGGAAAAAACATCCTGGATTTCGCTATGGCATACGACTTAATACTAGCAAATACCTACTTTATAAAAAGAGAGTCACATTTAGTGACTTTCAAAAGTGGGCAATATAGAAGCCAAATCAGCTTCCTCTTAATCAGGAAGACAAATAGAGCTCTATGCAAGGATTGCAAGGTCATTCCAGGGGAGGTTTTAACAAGTCAACATCGGTTGGTGGTCTTGGATGTCAAGTTTAGGAACAATTCAAGTAAGGTCAGAAGAAATAGTATAGCTCGAACAAAGTGGTAGGAGTTCAAAGGAGTAAAGCAAGTGAAGTTCAAAAATGAGCTTCTCGAGTCCAAAGTATGGAAGTTGGGTATGGAGGCTAATGATATGTGGATACAGATCGCATCAAAGATTAGAGAAGTAGCTAGAGAAGTAGCTAGAAAAGTACTTGGAGAGTCTAAAGGACATGGACCACTCTCAAAAGAGAGATGGTGGTGGAATTAGGAAGTACAAAAGGCAGTGAAGAGAAAAAGGGAATGGTATAAGAAATTACCTAAATGTGATAATAATGAGGCATATGAACAGTACAAGATAGCAAAGAAAAAGGCAAAAAAAGGCAGTTAGTAAAGCAAGAACACAGGCCTTTGAAAAGTTATATGAGAAACTTGGAACTAAAGAAGGGGAGAAAGATATTTATAGATTAGCAGGGAGGAGAAAAAGGAAATGTCAAGATCTTAATCAAGTTAGGTGCATTAAGGATAAAGAAGGAAAAGTGTTGGTGAAAGATGAGGACATTAAAGAAAGATGGAGAAATTATTTTAATGATCTCTTTAATAATAGTCAAAATGGTAATAGCGTGAATATAGACTACAGAACAATAGAAAAGAATGTGAATTATACTAGAAGGATTAGATCTTTAGAAGTAAAGGAAGCACTTAAGAGAATGAAAGTGAGTAAAGCCTGTGGACCCGATGAAATACCAATTGAAGTGTGGAAGTGTTTGGGAGATATGGGAGTGGCATGATTAACTAAATTATTTAATAAGATTCTAAACTCAAAGAAAATGCCTGATGAATAGAGGAGTATTTTAGTACCTATTTTTAAAAATAAGGGAGACATATAGAGTTGCTCAAATTATAGGGGAATTAAACTTATGAGTCATACTATGAAGTTGTGGGAGAGAGTTGTAGGAGCATCGACTACTTCATGATACTTCTATCTCTCTCAACCAATTTGGTTTCATGCCCGGTTGTTCAACTATGGAAGCGATCTTTCTCATTAGAAGCTTGATAGAGAAATATAGAGATATGGAAAAAGATCTACACATGGTTTTTATTGATTTGGAGAAGGCTTAGGATAGTATTCCAAGAGATGTTTTATGGAATGTGTTAGAACAAAAGAGGGTATCTATTAGGTACATACAAATGTTAAAAGATATGTATGAAGGAGCAACTACTATTGTGCGTACAATGAGAGGGGACACGAGATTTTCTGATCTCAATTGGAGTACACCAAGAATCAGCCATAAGCCCTTACCTTTTTACATTAGTTTTAGATGAATTGACAAAACATATACAAAAGAGTATTCCTTGGTGCATGATGTTTGCAGATGATATTGTTCTGATAGATGAGACACGAGAAGGAGTCAATAGAAAGCTAGAGCTTTGGAGAAGTACTCTAGAGTCAAAGGGTTTTAAGTTAAGTAGAACGAAGACAGAATACATGTATTGCAAGTTCAGTGAAGGCCAAACGGATGATAGGGAAGGAGTTAGTTTGAATGGAGTTGTACTGTCCCAAAGTAATCACTTTAAATATCTAGGCTCAGTCCTTCAAGTAGATGGGGGATGTGAGGAGGATGTTAGTCATAGGATTAAAGCCGGATGGTTGAAGTGGAGACGTGTCACGAGAGTTTTATGTGATCGTAAGATTCCCAATAAGTTGAAAGGAAAATTTTACCGTACAGCCATACGACCGGCTATGTTATATGGTAGTGAGTGTTGGGCACTGAAAGAGTCGTATGCGTCTAAGATAAGAGTTGCAGAGATGAGAATATTAAGGTGGATAAGTGGCCATACTAGACTAGATAAAGTCCGTAATGAGTGTATTAGAGAAAAGGTAGGAGTGGTGCCAATTGAAGATAAGTTGAGAGAATGAAGATTGAGGTGGTTTGGTCATGTGAAGCGTAGACATACGGAGGCTCCAGTTAGACAAGTAGAGCACATTAGGTTAGAGGATAGAAAGAGAAAAATGGGTAGACCTAAATTGATTTGGAGGAGAGTAGTACAACATGACCTAGAAGCATTACATATTTCTGAGGATTTAACTCAAAATCGTTTAGAGTGGAGAAAGCGAATCCATATAGCCGACCCCAAATTTTTGGGATAAAGGCTTAGTTGAGTTGAGTTGTAAAACTTAACACACTTATAAGTCCCTCTGTTCTCTATTCTTGAAAATTTTTATTTTATTTTTTCAAATTTTGAGTGTATGTTCAATTTGTTCAAGGTGGCTAATTTGTTTTATGTTCAATTTTTTTCTTGGTGACTAATTTGTTTACTTAAGATCTATGCTATGGAAATTGTTAAATTCTTTCAATTTGTTTAGATAGAATTAATTTCTTTATTTTTTTTTCTGAAGGTTGAGTATTAATTCATAAAATATGTTATGAAATTAAGTAATATTGAACTTCTATGGAATTTTTTTTGCACTTTGTGTCACTCAGGTGCACACTTGCACCTTGCACCTAGGCTCCTTGTTGTGTTTTGTGCCTTTTAACAACTATGGCTATAATTTTTTTTTTCTAATTTGAACAATAGTTAAGCATGATATAGTTATAACTTTATCTCTAGCTCATACAATAAGGGTTATCCTCGTCATTGTAATTGTACTTGTACTTAGACAGGGACATCAGTACATCGCATTGAAATTGTAATTTATAGCTCCTGACGGGCCATATTTGATGGTGGAAAGTTAGGGACAAAATATGTTTTTAGTTTAACATTTCATTTTCTTTATTTTTCTGATTTCTGAAATAGTTAACCTATTTACTTGTTTAATGATAGAATTTTCTTTATTTTTCTTGTACTCTTTGTTGATTATATATTAAATGTGGTATATCTTCTGCTATTACTTACTTATCTGCTGCCCATTCTTTCCTCATTTTTCGCATGTATTATGTTACTTTGTCATGGCTATTGTTATTTTCCTTGTGTGGTCGTTACAACTAATATCAGTCACATTGTTACTTATATATGTATAGTCATTGTTATCTAGCTTAACTCTTATTTTCTAAACTGTCTTGATATTTAATGACACACTTCATATTGGTTATCACTGAATGAGCCTGTTTAAGAACTTTAAGAATGTAATTTTTTTGAGCTGTATGTTTTAAGACAGTATTGCTTTGTTCCATGATATGATTGGATGGATAATTGCAGGATTGATTCTCTTTCTATATTACCTGCATCCTTCGGATCACAAGATGCGTCTAAGATTTTGTCACTTTGTCCTTCTGTTCAATTAGCCCTCAAGGTGACATTTTTCTATGTCCATAATTGTTCATTTACTAAATCAGGTGAATTATTTATTCAGTTTAGTTGCTTTCTGTTTCCCTTCAGGGTAATAAAGCACTCATCCTGGGAGAGTCATATGTATTCAGTAATGGTTTCGTCAAGGTAGTTCTCTTGCCATTTATGTTGGAGTGAAACTTTTGAGCTATGCATATATTTCATATATTTGTATTCATCATTGTTTAGATGTGTGACATGGTGCATATAGGTTATAGTTGCCAGTTGTGTAATTTAGTCCTGTTGTCTTACCAGCTTATTAAGACAGATTGACCTGGCTCTTTCAGCTGCTGTTTTGAACATAGAGGTTGAAGAGATTTAAAATATCAAGGCAGAGGGGAATCATGGGCTTCAGTGTCCTTTTCTCCATATAATTTGATTGTTTTTCTTTTTATGTTGGAGAGTTTTCTTTGATAAATTTCTTTGTAAATCACTTGAACTTAACTCCTTCCGTCCTTTTTATTTCCCCCCCCCCCCAAAAAAAAAAAGAAAAAAAAAACCTTGTTTCCTTCTATATTTACCAAGATGTGGACCTTTAATAAAAGAAAAGACCGATGAATTCCATTTCTTGATTTCCTCTTTTTTTTTTTTTTTTTTTTTTTTTTGCTCCAGCACTATCTTGTGGTTATTGAACTAGATTTTTGACAATTAGTTATATCTTTTTGGTATCTCATATGAATTCTGATGCCTGCAACCTTATTTCTATGTGGCCAGTCCATTTATGATTGCATGGAAAAAGAGATGGATGCCTTTAGTCTTTCAGGGTCTTCTGGTGTTGTGCTGAGCGATGACTCAAACTTGGTTAAGGAAGTTAAAGTTAGAAATGATTCCAGCAAATCTAGTGAGGTAAGCAACACTGTTAATGAGAAAAAGAAGAAAAAGGGAAAATCTGCTGGAACAAAAACAGCTGAAAGCATTCCTGATGATGATGACTACGTTCCTGCAAAATCTAAGAAAAACCAAAGGAAAGGCAAGGATGCATCTTCTAATCAAGTGTCAGATACCAAAACAGGAGCTAAAAAGGATTTAGCTAAAGATGACAAAATTAATGTTCCTTCAGAAGAGTGGGTAACGCAAAAGATCCTCAATCTGGTTCCTGATTTTGAAGAGCAAGGTCTGTTGATGTTGATTGTTCTTCCTTTTATTGTAACCACTTGGCCAATTAGGCATTAGTTTTATTTCCACCTCTGACTGGTGCAATGCTCTTATCTGGCAGGTGTAGAAGATCTGCAGATAATGCTTAGACCGTTATCTAACTATATGAGGCCTATGCTTATTAATTATTTGAAAGAGAGAAGGAAGGCGTTATTTACAGAGAATACTGAGAAAATGAAACGGTTGCTTGATAATCTGCAAAAGAGGCTTGATGAGGTTAGCACAACTATTATCGCTAATTATAATTCAGTGTTTTTGGCATCCTCTCAATTTAGTGTTTTGTATTACATGCAGACTGTAGTTTGTACTTCTAATTCTGTTACCTTGTACATGCTAAATCATGTTCTGTCTTTTACCTTTTTGCAGTCTTTCTTAAATATGCAGCTGTATGAAAAAGCACTAGATTTGTTTGAAGATGACCAATCAACTTCAGTGAGTTCTGATGTTTAGCACAAATAACTTTCCGTGGATATGTTAATATTCCAAGAGGTTATTTTATGATAAAATGTGGTAAATCAGGTCTTATCTATGATTTGTAGGTTGTTTTGCACAGGCATTTATTAAGAACAATAGCTGCTTCTATTGCAGATGTGCTCTTTCATAACTTGGTAGGGCTTCTGTATAATCCAGCTTGGTTCACCATTGATTTGGTTTTACATTAGGATGTTTCCTTTGAAGGATTGTCTGATGCTTGGAGTTCCTCTTAATGTAGGACATGCACAACAAATTGAAGAATGGAATTGAAGTCGAAGAGTCTCAGAGTTTAGAATCTATCACTCTTAATTCTGCAGAAAGAATTGCTCTTGTATGAAGTATCTACCACCCTATTTTACGTGAGATGTATCAAAAGTTTAAAGAACGCGCAAAACTGACATATGCTTTTATACCAACCAACCCCCAAACAAAAAAAAATAATAATAATAATAATAATAATAATCTTGTGCAGGCCAAAAGTTTTCCAGGATCCCTTACAAAGAAAGCTCTTGCAGTTGTGGAAGCTTTGGAAGGGAAGGTCAGTGATTGTGTAAAATGAGAATTTTTCCATTCCTATGATGAGTTCATAGTAATTGTCCTTCAACACTTTGCTATTCCTTTTTTATTTTTCTTTTTTTTTTTTTTTCTCTCCGTGGGGGAGAGAGGGGTGTGGTGGTACAGTGGGTAGTGTGGACGACGAAGGAGAAATAAGTTATTTATTATATTTGAATTTTATTACTTTACAATAATTGATTGGTTTTTTTCTTTGTTAAAATTAATTTAATTTGTGAATTTATATAATAAATTAAAAAATATATTGTTTTATAATTATTTATTTGTAAATTTTTAGTTAAAATGTTGAGTAACTAAATATTAAAATATCTCTTGCTTGTTTTAAATTAGATTTTATATTTTTATATATTAATAAATTATGCATGATTAAAATTTTGTATATTTCTTTTAATATATTATTTTATAAAAATTAAAAGTGTTGAAACATGTTGGGTCGTGTCAACTGTCAAATCGTGTTAAATGGGTTATGTCGTATTGAATTAACCCAATAAGATTTAATATTAATCGTTTCATATTGTGTAACCTGTATAATAAAAGGGTCGTGTTCGTGTTTAGATTTCGACATGATTCATTATTGTGTTGACCATAATTGTGTTCGTGTTTGCATAGCCACCAGCTCGAATTGCCACCTCTATTCTAGATTCTGTGGATAGGCTCTAGAAAAAAATAGAATATTAGAGGATGCAGCATGGGAACACAGTGATCAATAAAAATTCGTGAAGTGGAGATACTGTAATATACTCTCTCCCAAAACTTCCATTTTAGACCAAGCCGCAGATTTTAGTTTGTTTTCCTATGAGAAAATAGTTGTACCATGGTTTTATCCTAGGTCCTTTCAAGATGTGATCTTTGTTGGTTGAACACAATACTATGAGAATTATCAACTAAGCTAGACATCCCATGCCCTTAGTTATACAACTAGTTCAGGAGATATTTGATATTACATGTCACTTTCATGAGATTTACTGCTATATTCAAATATGATTGTTCTATGTGGCAGCGGGTAGAAGCATTCATGACTTCACTGAGAGAAATGGCAGAGGAAAGGTATTTTTTTCTTTTCTTTTCTTTTCTTTGATACGTTTATTATTTTGAGTTCATGGTTTCCATGTAATTTTTTTTTTTTTTTAACTCTTGTGTGTATGTGAATTTAAAAATGTGGTGGTAAACTTTTACTTTTTATTCTCTCTTTCCAGTGGCTTACCGTTGAAGAAGCTTGACAAAAAATTGGAAAGAAGTCTTCTGCATTCATATCGCAAGGTATGCCTGAGCTGTTATATATAAAAATGTCAGACTTACTCTAATGAATAGGTTTTACAGAAGGTTCATAAGAATTATAATCTTCTCTTCTTTATATTAATATAGCTGTTGTCAACTTTTCATGAAGCCCTTGTGTTTTCAGCCTAATTGTTGATTATACATAATACAGATGATGACATGCAGTCCATTGTTAGGTTCATTGTTTTCAGCTGCTTATGTGATGAATCTCCAAATCAATTTTTGTCACTATAATCATGCCTTGATAGTTTACTTTCCTATGAGTATTTGATGTACAACTAGAGGGGAAAATTGGTGCCTGATTTTTGTTGTCACTGTCAGGATTTGTCTGCTCAAGTTTCTGCTGAAACTGATCCAGTGACTCTTCTGCCTAAAGTTGTTTCCCTACTCTATATTCAGGTTTTTTTTTTTTTTATTTGAATTCTGTGCTTGTGAACCAACTCTCATTCTACTCTTCTGCATATTGATTTACATTGAGGATTTTTTTTGTTTGTAGGTTTGCAGTAAAGCCCTTCAAGCCCCCGGAAGGGCCATTTCTATTGCTGTGTCTCGATTGAAGGTATGAAATATACTCGCTATTTAAGAACGTCATGCTTTTTCTAATGCTGTGTAAAATTTTCTGGAATTGATTTTCAAAGACCTCACTGATACTGTGCTGGTATAAGTTGAATGCAAATACATAGACGTCAAAAGTTCAAAATTTGAGAGTGGGGACCAAAGGGTACAAACAAGATAAGAAAGAATAAACTGGTTTTCGGGTTCTTAGCTCCCCAGTAAGGAATGACATTTTTGTAGTTAGCGGTTGATATTTTGGCATTCCCTGGTAGATCAAATACCGCTATTTGGCCACAAAAACTCAAGTGCTGTTAATGATCTGGTATTGTTTAAAATTGGGCATGGGGACTTTGGGCCAATTCGGCTTTGTGCTTCATGAGGATTTCTGAGGTTCTTTTCCAAATAGCCAATGTTCTTAAAACCTGACCAACTGGTTGGTGAACTAGTTAGTTGACACCATCTTACCGGTTCCAACTGATTTAATTTTGAAACAAATAGGTCAAATCAAATGTAATAAAAAAAAGTTTTAAAATCAGTATATTAATGATTTTAAGGCCAAAAAAGGGAAAATAAAATAAAGGATAATAATTAAAAATAGAACTGTTCATTGGTCTAGTTATCAGTGTGACTGCCCAGTCCAATCTGGTTTTGAAAACAGTGCAAAGAACAGCTAGAAACTGCTTTTGATATGTTTTTGAATTTCTATATACATCCCAAATGCACCTGGGAAGCATTTTTAAGTTGCTTTAACAAAATTTTCGAAAAGTGTCTTTATCTGAGCCTGTCAATGCTACAAACTTTGACACTGAATTTGGAAGACATCTTCCCTTCTTCCCCCATTTTTTTGATGCCCTTTTCACAACGTCAGATGTAATAAAAAGCCTCATGAAGTATAATTTGAGACGCAACTGCAAGAATTGAACACTGTTCCCTAACTAAAAATGAAAGGAAAAAAAATGAAAACAAAGAAAGATGGCGGATTGTTGAAAATATCCTGAGTGGGTTAATTGCATAAAAAACCTTTGAGGCCAGTTTCAATTTGAACCCAATTTTTTTTTTGTGCCTGTGGTTACTACATAAACCTATCATAAGTTTCCATTTTGAGGATTTTATTTTCATATAAAAAACTTGAGGTGAAAGAGAAGTGGCTCCAGCAATTGTTTCTATTTTATTTTTATTGTTTTCTTCTTTTTTTTTTTTTTTTTTTTTTTTGATAGAACAGACAGAAGTTTATTGAAAAAAAAATTATTTACAAAAGACGGCCAAGTGTAATAGCTCAGATTATAAGGACAAAATCAAAAGCTATATACCTAAAGTGAAGACTCACATATGAAACATGAAAGGTGTAAGACCTAGGTTTTTAGCCTCTTGTTTTGTGTATTAAATTGTTACTTGGCAAGAGAAGTGGTGATTGTCTCGTTGGGTTAATGCACTTGATAATGTACTTTATGTGTCTAGGTACTATGCATCTTTAGGGTTTAATCACTTTGTGATATAGGAATATGAATAATTTTATACCCCTTTTTATTGGAGTTTAACCCAAATAGGAAAATGTCTATTTTGGAACCATTTATTGCTATTCATTGTAGTTTTGCCTTATATGTTGTAAACAAATTCCCGAAACTCTGAATTTTTTATATGTTTGTGTAGTAACTGCAAGCAAAAAATCCTATGGGTTTAAAATGAAGCAACCCCAAAATGTTAAGAGTGTTTTTTTTTTTTTTTTTGTTCTCCTTCCTTGATCCTTGAATATTTAACAGCATTCTAAAATGAAAGCTTAGGTCAGTGATCAGTGTCTCTGGGGAAATTCGTAATGGAGCATTCAGGATATTTTAGGGTCATTAATATTCAAAATTTTGTGCTCTTAATCTATGCACTGCTTGGTTTATTATCATTGAAGAGAAAGCTTGTTAATGATGATGGGAGTCCAGTGTGATGATGGGAAAGAAGACGCATGTTTTTCAAATCAATTGATATAGACTGAACAAGAACCTCTATTTATAAAGAGAGATGGATTCTTATGTACTAAATGTTTTCACATGCATTTGGTATTTTTCAGGACAAACTAGATGATTCAGCATATAAGATCTTGACCGATTACCAAACTGCAACAGTGACACTTTTATCTCTTGTTTCTGTTGCAACTGGTGATGTGAGTACGCATTTTTTATTCTTTTAATTTTCTCACTATTACATCACAAAGCTTATGAAAATCGTAATGGAAAATTTGGTTTTTTTTTTTTTTTTTTTTTTTTTGTGGAAAAAGCTGTCACATGTATATTAGACTAGTCTCACATGTATTGGAATTATGTTTATGATAATTCTTTCTTGTGAAACAAGTTTTTTTTTTATTTTTTTATTTTTTTTAAAAAAAATCTGATGATGCAATTTATGGTGTTATTTTTCCATTTTGATCAGGAAGAAGACTGTACATCTGATAGAATTTTGAGTAAAAGAGAGTTCCTAGAGAATCTAATGCCCGCATTGAAAGGGCTGGTTTTAAACACTTCCCAATCTTGAGATAGCGTGATTTCAAATTTCCCGAGGTGTCTGGCAACTGAGAAAAAAAATTTGCATTGACCAGGCAATTACTCTCATTTTCTGGTTAAAGTGTGTAATGTTTTGGATAGATTGCCTGTTGGTGATCTTTTGTATATGAGCAGAGATGGATGTCATCCTGCAATTTACAAGTGCTAGCTAATCATCTCTGTCCATACTTTTTCTAGAATGACTTTATTGATTTGTCAGTTAAAAAATTAAGAGATTCCATGGGGATACCGTTAAGTCTTCATATAGAAAAATGGGTGTGAGAATTGAAGAAATATTGGGAAGGCCTGCAAAGACTTGATATATAAGGGCTTGGCATCCCTGGAGTCATCTGCAAAGACTGCGTCCAACTGAACTGTTATGGGCCTAATGTGATCAAATCAAAGATCAAGAATTGCTTGCATGGTGGACAGGAAGCCTGCGTTTATCCTCTCTGCGCCAATAAACTGAATATGATATTAGCTTGATAAGTAGTATTTGATTGAAATGTTTAGCTTTAGAAGCTTGATGATATGCTTTCAACTCAATCAGATGCTCAGAAAATAGTTCGCATTTTGTTTTATTCAATTAACTTTGTTTCTTCCCTGTTCCCGTTGCTTCCAGTCCCTTTCTATTGGAGCACTGGGAATTATTGCTCTTGCTGCTGCTTTAATCAGCTGTATCGTCCTCCAAATCATTCAGGCAAGGCCTACATCAGCATTCCATTGTCATGCTCATCTTAAATTACTTTGGGATACCAATGTTACAAGTCCAAAAGCCAAAACATGTTTTTACTATTAAATCGTAAAAATTCACTTCAAAATTTTTTGCTATTAGTTCGATACGTAAATTATTTTAAATTGTGTCAATACTATTCTCTCTTATATAAATCCTATTACTTAATAAAATTTATATTTTCTTCATCGCTATTTCTTTGTATTTATTTTCTCCTTCAATTTGTTTTTTTATTTCATAACTTATGAATTATATAAAATGATAAATTTAAAGTCATTAAAAAAATTGAAAATTTTCTTTTCTTAACAATAAATCATGATATTTCAACAGCTAAATCGTAAAGTTTTTTGTTTCTGTGATTTTATATTTTGACAAATGGTTTAATTATATTAATTATCACTAATGTGTTTTGTAAAAAGTTAAAAAAATAAAAAATTAAATATTATTCTTATAAATTTTAATTAATGTTAAAAAATTAACAGATAAATATTACTCTTATAAGTTCACTTTCTTTAAATATAATTATTAACTTAAATCTCTTAAAATTAATATTTAATCCTAATAAAATTTAAATGTTAATAGAATAAAAAATTAATCTAATATTTTTTAAATATCTAAACAATATAAATAAGAGATTAAAAATTACAACGGTAATAATTAACTCTTATAAACCTCATATCAAAAACTCCTAAATAAGAATTTGAACTTAAAGAGGACAAAACACCAATGAATTTTTTCTCATTTGAACTTAAAGAGGACAAAACACCAATGAATTTTTTTCTCTTTTTTAACAAAGATAGCAATAAACACCACTTAATTAAATGCATGACCATTGCAAATCTTCATCATGTACAGCACACAGTGGACTGAGCAGACACAATCATTAAAGGATAAGCACTAATGAAATTTCATTTGAACGCATCTAATCCAGTAGGGGTAAAGCATTCACAGCCACCAAAATAACACAAACAAGCCACGTTATATCAGCTGGATAGCAATAAGTTGGTATCACTTATTGTTCAGAAATGGGAACTTGTAATCCATGGTTAAAGCCTCCAAACACAACACTGCCTTTCTACATGGAGAGCAACAGTTTACAGGCAGATGGAGAGCTGTTAGTAGGCCTAGTTATTTCAGAGCATACTGATGAAGTCATTGGAATGGTTTTCAATCATCTTCAATTTACTAAGTGATATATTGCTAAAATGCCTGCTCACCGCAGCAAGATTAACAAGACAATTACCAAAAATTGTAAAATTCAAGTAACATTTAATGCTGCAAACTGACTTACATTCTAACGAATAAGAGTACATACTGACACTTTACAATGTAAAACAAAAAAAAAACTCGTTAATGTTGAGGTAGGGCCGGTCTCTTTTCCAATACCTCATAATGAACAACAAAATTATCCTGCATCCACGTCAAATGCACCACAAGGGATCAGAATAGTGCAAATTGCCAGCACATGAATAAGTGGAGAGTGCAAACAAATGAAGCACGTATAAAACAGCCCAAACCTTGCGAATTATTTCGAATGTATTTGGATCAAAACAGTGGTAAGATCCTCTCTCATATGTATTTGTCTTAACAAGTGGCTCTACGTTGGGGACTCTTATGAACCACAACCGGTGCTCTTTGTGATAAAACCAGCCTCTGTTATAACTGCCAACAAGAGGTTTCACATCATCCTTAGCAAAATACCTTCTAAGCTGATTACCAACAATATCAGGATACAAAATACTCCAAAACCTTGATGGCTTTAACAAATGAAAACAATTGATTCTACATTTGAAATAAATCCACGTAGAAGCAGGAAAAGCAGTACAAGGAATCAGAGAGGAGGCTACATGGATATGAAACAACAATGAATTCAATTCAGCAGCTGAGAGCTTACAGTTCATTTGCAGCATATAATTGAGCTTCATCCTTTGGCATGCTGATAATGTAACAGGAATTAAAGATAAGATACAAGTGTTAAAACTTGAAACAGGAAAGGAAACACAAGTTCAGTAGAGAAAAGCACCTGTAAAATATATAAAACAATGTTTCCACTGTGAATTTTGAAAAGTATCCTTGCTGCAGCCACCAAAGTTAAGAACAAGAAAAGGAGGAAGAGCAACAAATGAGTTTAAGAAAATAAATGAGGAAAGAAGCTGAAAGGGGGAAAAAGCTGCAGCTTACATGTAGAGCAGGAGGTTGTTTAGCATAATAGCATTGAGGCACACTAAACTCTGGATCACCCTTAGCTGGCTCATCAGACCATGGAGAGCCAAATGTCTTGTGGAGATTTTCTGTTGAATTCAAATTTAGTCCAAGAGTGGTTAAATCAATTCCAAGAGCCAGTGAGGTCAGATCAGGGTCGCTCATCCTTATAACACTTAACAAACCAAGTAACCCAAACGGGTCAGGTGCAGATTGCGCTGCTTGCACAGATTTCATGCCCTGATCCCTAAATGGCTGATTGACAGCTGATATTTGTTGTAATCGAAATTGGGACTGGTTTTGGTGTTGCTGATACTGCTGGATGAGCTGGTCATATGGTCCAATACCAGAAACTGTATTTGGTGAGTTCAGAGGTCTCAGTCCAATCCCAGGTGGTCCGTTGGTCTGAACCAAAGATGAAGTAGTTGGTTAAAAGAAAATTTTTAAAAACAGAAACATAATAAATGCAAAGGGAGAAAAGAATCAAATTCATAGTGACACTACCATGACATGACAAAATGAAACCATTTCAATCAAATTTTTAATTTACAGTTTTTTAAATTTTAAACAAGGCAGTAGTTACATATCATCCATTCTTAGATTTAAAACCAGTCACTTGACCTTGGATAACCCCAAAACACATTAGCCACAAATTATTTACAGCAAGTCTTTTACACCTGTGAGTGATAGGTCGAATGTGAAGATGGAAATATATCTGAACCATGAAGAAGATCTTGATTGTTTACAGGTGAAAACGAGACCCCACTACTACTGACAGCTGGAGCATGTTGTTGTTGTTGCTGCTGCGGACGATAAGATGAATAATTTCCCCCCAAGTTGAATCCAGCAGACCTGCCCATCTGCAGAGAGAAGGATTGAAGTATGAGAGAAGCACAAAACAGGTGATTTAATGTAAATGCTCAATTTTTTGAGTAAAGGCTCACAGGGAAGTGCTGAGATTGCATCATTGACATGCTGTTGTCATGCAGTTGTTCTTTCTGATGCAAATCCATAGTGTAATCAGCATTACCACCTGAAACATATCAATCATCAAGATAACCACAATATTGCGGAAATTAAATCAGAACATAAGCAAAAAAGAATATCTAAGAACCTTTAAATCCAGGTAGAGCTGGAAAGTCTTCATTCTGGATGCTGAACTCTTGGTTTTGTTGAACAATGGGGCTGACTCCAAGACCTTGTTTCCGTAACGAACCTGAATTTGTTTCGCTTTATATTTTATTACTCAATTAATGAGCATACTTAACATAAGCAACCAAAAGATAAATCACAAACTCAGGCTTTAATTACCCAATTGTCCTTGAGGCCCTCCAGCAGAACTAGGACGACTTGTCAACTGAGGGAAGTCATTATTTATGTCAAAAGGGGAACTGTCATTGGAGTTCACATCATTTAACATTCCCATGGAGCTAAGATTGTTCACTGCTTGGACATGACTTTGGGAAAGAGGACCACCAGCAGTTGGATAAGAATTTCCCAACATGGAAATTACCTGTGGAGATCCTGAACCCAGAAAATGTCATTTACACAAGCAAATATAGCCAAACAATAAATTAGCACTTAAACTATCGTTCATAAAAAATAAAAATAAAAATATATATATTGTACATCAATAACCAAATCAACTTCTACAAAAGACACGCACTTTAAAAGCAAACCCCCAAAAATAATGTTATTAAAATGAAGATAAACAAATCAAACCAAGCACCTCAATCTAATATTTCCATCAAGCAGGAATTAAATGGAAAAACGATAATACATTCTCTTTTATCATGCCATTCTGCTACTTGGATACCTAACCAATCATCCCGGAATACCAAACCAACTGGTAAATCACATAGACATTAAAAAATCTGCTGAAATCCAGCTGTGCCTTCCTAGATCTTGCAAGAGTCCGCATACCAGAAATCTCCCAAACATATCAAGAAGGAAAATTACAAAATTCTATTCAAAAGAAATCAAAGATAAAATCTGAGGCAGCAAAGTACACCAGTTATTAGTTCTGGGATCTAGGAAAACAATTATAACAAAATGTAACCATTACCAATAGCAAAATTCAATTTGTATACAAAATAAACTTCAAGAAAGCACTAACAGAATTTCCAAGCCAGCACTAAACATTTCTCACTTAACCCACCATCAGTAAAAGCATCAGTTAAGGAATTAATTGACTTTGTCACTGCAAACTTATACCTTGTGGAAGTACACCACTCATTAATCTATTTTGTCCTTGCACACTTAAACTTCCAGATCCACTATTTGCAGTTAGATTTAGCCGAGATGCGAGACCAGGCACAGATAATCCTCCACCCGAGCTTATGCTCCTCCCAATGTTGCCCCCACCAACCATGTTTCCCATAGAACTTGTAATCCGAGGGCCTGCATTCCCCAATATTGGGGATACTCCCAATCCTGGCACAGCACTCCGGTTACCAATTCCAACAGAGGTTGGAAGAATCCCAGGAATAGAACCACCAACTCCATTTGTGTTACTACTAAATCCAGGATTTCCTATAACATTTATACCTCTATTTGTAACTCCTGAATGTCCATGAGAGCTGCCATGAGATAACTGCAGAGGGGGAGGGGGACAAACACAATGAGAAAACAGGAAGAGTATTTGCTTACTTCGCTTAAGCAAATCAAGCTACATTTACAAGTTCACAATGCTACTGCAGGTACCTGAGAGAGTGCAACAGGAAGATTATTGGATGCAAAGCGACCGCTAGAGAGGCTTCCGGTAGGTTGTTGAACTCCTCCAGAAGGAACATTACTTATTGTAGAATTTCTTGATGCAAGTGTACCTGGCATGTTGGGAACATTAAAGCTCCCGTGGATGTTATGCAGCCCTTGAATAGTTCCTGCAATAAGAAACCTCACAATTACAAAGGAAAGAAACATAATACAAGAGTGAAGCTCCTGCGTATCCACCTACCAGTATGATGAAAAACAGGAGATGCTGCACCAGACTGACCAGAGAAAGAAGAGGCAAAAGAACGCCCATTACTGTCAGGTAGATTTGAAGCTGAACTGTTTAGCGAAGACTGCAAGTGAAAGCAAAATAAATTTTACAACAAACATATAAGACAAAAACCATAAAAAATAAGTAATCCAAAATCCCAATCACAGATTTAAAAACTCCAACCCAAAACAAAAACGGAGGCAAATAAACTACAATGGAAGCTGGCTAAGCATCTATCAAGTACAAGGAATCCAACATAAAAGGATATGCAATAACCCATACTGGTAAAGATCTTATGAGGCCTAATTTACTCTTAAACCTTGCAAGCTAGTGCATATCAGGGACAGAATGTCAAAAATTGAAATTCTCCTTTGGAACAACTTCAATCAAAACTGCTTCCAAATCCATTCCTAATCTCACATTTCCTCACTGATTCACATCATATCACATGCTCAGCCATAAAAATCAGTATTCAGCAATATGCCAAACAAAAATGCATGCTTAAGAAACCACGTATTCAAGAATTAAGATAACTCGATATGCAATATAACAACAGGCATTTACATATCTTGCATGCTTCAGAAGCAAATTG
Organism: Hevea brasiliensis; assembly: GCF_030052815.1. Lineage (NCBI taxonomy): Eukaryota > Viridiplantae > Streptophyta > Magnoliopsida > Malpighiales > Euphorbiaceae > Hevea > Hevea brasiliensis. The sequence goes on along the minus strand of NC_079493.1, from coordinate 4,694,202 downwards.
ACAAGTTCATATCCACAATGTTTTAACTAGTGTTTAAATAATAAGTGCACCTGGGAAAGCCACATTTGACAATCAAACATAGAAACAAACGAGATAATAGTCCAGAAGCATGCAAGTACAACTAAGTTATACAGAAAAGTATCAATACATTAAGTATCCCCGACATTGCAAAAATGTCAAAAGGTTATGTGAAAAATCATTCCTCGCCGACGGGTAGCTGTCCTTGTCTTGAGTCAAGGAATAAAAATAGATCAAAAAGCTTATCCCAATAAATATTCAATCTACAGCCTGAAAAGAACAAGGAGATGGTGAGAAAAACAGCACAAATACCCAACAGAAAGGGAACTAAAGAGTATGGAGAAGGGGGAGGAAGGAGGAGAGGGATAAGAAACAAAACATACATGATTATAACTTCAGATGCAACAAGCAAAACATAAATGCACTAGATGCAACAAAGAAAAAAAAATAATTATAAATCGTAACCAACCAATGAATATAACAGAATGCATCTCTCTAAATTTCAATACCAAACATCAGTTTTCAATTTATGCCATCTCAGTGTTCTTAAACATGCAGATAACAGTTATGCTTTTATACATATCACTGACATAGAGAACCTCCTTGTGCTTCACAACAACTTTCAGTGTTCTTAAACAATTATCACAAGTTGAAGTCACCTTTCACAAAACCCTAAACCTTAACTTATAGTTCTAATTTTATCCACAACAAAGTGAACAAGGAAACGAGGTCATTTTACCATTTCTGTTGACTTACTAAAACACAAAAACTCATAATATATTATTCCAGCGCTAAAATAAAAGAAATTTGATTAAACAGGAAATCCCCAGTCCCTGAGCGGAGAAAATTGATTGTTAAAAAAAGGAAGATTAATAGAGCAAAACTACAGGCACATGGCTCTTCAAGGTTCACACTGGTCGAGCAACACTTCCAAACGAAAGTACGCTCTTAATCAAATGGTTCTTGCAGCGAAACCCCTTAAAATCTTTTCAGCACACAATGCAGCAACGTAATTTATATTATTGAGCAAATAACTGATCCGCACTGAACAAATAAAATAAAAATGATACTCAGCGATGTAATTATTTCCTGGTTAGCCACACAATACAACGCAGAAAGTGAAAAATTTAAAAGCTTGTTAAAATCTAAATTATTCATTCGCCATTACTTCAACAAAATAATAGGAAAGAAAAAACCCCAATCCCACTAATTGGTTCACTTGAAGCAATGCTAAAGAGCCCATATAGTACCTCGTTGCCTTCTATATTCCAACGGTTTCTCAGTAACCAAACAAATGCCAAAACTAAATTGCAAACTATATCCTCCATTATTCACACTAAAATCCATAAAACATAAAATCCAACTCCAAAAAAAAGAAAGGATTGCCTTCCAAATCCCCTAGAAAAATAATCCGGATTTACAATAAACAGTTAGCTAAAGCCAAGAAACAGAAACAGGAAGGCATCATAATAGAAACTAATGAAGTCCGAGATCATTGGGGATCGAAGCCGAAGTGATTCCGACAGGGGAAGAGAGACGAAAACAGTACCTGAGAAGCAGATCAGCGATGTATATAGAGATCTTTTTGGGTTGTGAGTCAAAAGAAGCGAGTTCGAGTTTGCCCTAAATTGAATTTGAAAGAAGGGAATGTGAGAGAGAGAGAGAGAGAGAAATGATACGATTTATTAAGGGAAATGATATGATTTGATAGAATAAAAGACGAGTATTGTTTGTGTACGGCCACGGCTATACTTATTTTTGGAGATGCGCTTTGTTGGCCCATTTCATTGGATAAAATTTCTTCATCAGGAATACTTGCGTGTGGATCGTGGATTGTATTTCTTATTGTGGGACGCACTTCACGTGACATAAGGAACTTTAAAGCGTGACAGTCCCTAAAGTAAGATTTTATAAAATAAATTTTTTTAAAAATAAGTTTTCTTATAATTTTTAAATTAATTTATTAATTTAATAAGTTAAAAACTAAAAAAATTTTGAGTTTTTCAAAAATCTCTAAAAATTGTATTTTAAAAAATTTTATATCTTTTTAAATATAAATTTAAGGTTTTTAAAATTTGAAAAATATTAAATTACTTTAAGAAAATTTCCTTCCAAATAAAGGGTTAGCCTTGAAAATTAATTTATTATGGGGAATTGGAGATTGGAGAAATGGAACTCATTATGCTTAAAAAAATAATTAAGAGGTACTAACTAAATTTTTTTTCTCTTTTTAATATAATTAAAAAAATCTTAACTAAATATGGCTAATATAAAGGAAGATCAATTCTCAACGGTTTATTGTAGTATCGTATAATATATATATGTGTGTAAAGCAGAAAGATGTTTTCATGGTGCTATCATGTGATATTTTACTTTATAGTATTGTTATTTATCATTATCTATTATATTACTACGTGACTTTTTCTATTAAATTTTTTCTATTTTTAATTAATTATTTATTTAATTACTTTAAATAATAATTAAGTTATTAATTTCCCGATTATACATGTAACTTATAGTTATTTAATAATTACCCTTTAACGCTATAATAAATAGCAATTATTATAAGGTAGGTTATAATATATTAACATATATTAATTGCACGTATTTATGTATTTGTATTTATTGTATACACTTTTATATTTTATTATATATAGATAGATTTTATTTATTTTTATTATGTAATTTTTATTAAAAAGTTTGAGAGATAAAAATAAAAAAAACAAAATATATAATAATTATAAAAATTTAAGACATTATATTAATTTTATATATTATAATTTTAAAAATATATAAATTAAGATTATTAATAGCCACGTGCATTAGCACAGATAATTCTACAGTTGTAACATATAGATCATTGCACAAGGCAAACACGATCAAGGATGTTAACTTTAAAAATTGGGCCCACTAACCAAGATCCAAACATTCACGACTTATTTTTCATTGTCGCGATCACTTTGTCTAACCTAAATTAATACGTTTGATAAACATATATCCACTAAATGAATACTCTAAAGCAAATAGGATGAATATCCTACATATAAATAGTCAGACAGCATGTTTAATGCTTGAAATTCTGAAAATCCTTATTTAATTGAAACCTTTAAACGGCTATTCTAAAAGATATGAATATCAAGATAACCACCACTGGGATGTTAGGGTATTATAGCACTATTACCACGCATGAGTATGACAGATAAGACCTTCCTTCAAAGCTTGCACCACTTGATTACTGCCCACATGCTTTAACAAGACAAATGGCACTCTTCTATTAGCTAAACGATGTTATATAACCTTGCGAGTACCAAGTATAAAACATTCTAAGTATCATTTACTCTTGCCTTTACTCTATCTTGACTTCATTTGCTCTCTCGTAGCCTTATTACTACCCATATATTCTTGCTAACTTAGCAATTAGAGAGGCAAGTAGGGAATCCCCACTTAGCCCCCTTCAACACTTTTTTTTGTCTTGTAGGTAACACAAGAAATCTATAACGACTACTCTGTAACTAAGAGATGTCGTACAAGCACCTTAGTGATCGTTTAGTAATCCTAGGATGTATAAATGGTTGTATTCACATATTCCACTATAAGAATTTGTCAGAACAGAAACTGAAATTAGAAACATATTCATGTCGATTTGTAATTTGAAATGGAAATTGAACAAGATAGGTCAAATATAGTAGAAACCAATTAGCAACTGATTTGAAACTGACATTAGAAATGAAAACTCATCTATTTCTAAAGTGAACCCGCGACAAATTTAGCATCTATTTAGAAACCAATTAGAAACTAATATCTGAAACTGATTTTGGTCAGTTTCTAATTCCTTATATTTAGAAATCGATTTCTTTCAGTTTCAAACATTAAGGTATTTTACTTATTAAATTTTAAATTTAGAAATCGATGGTGTTCAATTTCAAAAGGTAAGGTATTTTACTTATTAAATTTTAAGCCCAAATTCAAAATCGATTTTTATCAATTTTTAATTCCTTATATTTAGAAACTGATGACCTTCAGTTTCAAAAGTTAAGGCATTTTACTTAATGAATTTGAAGCATAAATTAGAAACCAATTTCGGCCGGTTTCTAATTCCTTATAATTAGAAACCAATTGTTTTCAGTTTCAAAAATATGTTATTTTGTTTATTGAAATTTAAGTCCAAATTAGAAACTGATTTTTGTTGGTTTCTAATTATTTATATTTAGAAATCGATTATTTTTTGTTTCTAAAGTTAAGGTATTTTACTTATTGAATTTGAAGCCCAAATTAGAAACCAATTTCGATTGGTTTTTAATTCCTTATATATAAAAACCGATAGCTTTCGGTTTTAAAAATTAAGTTATTTTGTTTATTGAATTTTAAGCCCAAATTAGAAACCAATTTTTGTTGGTTTCTAATTTATTATATCTAGGAACTGATTACTTTAAGTTTCTAAAATTAAGGTATTTTGCTTATTAAATTTGAAGGCTAAATTGAAAACCTATTTCAATAAGTTTTTAATTATATTTAGAAATCGATGGCTTTTGGTTTCTAAAGCCAGGATATTTTACTTATTGAATTTGGATGTCAATCGATTTCAGTTGATTTTCAATTCTTTATATTTAGAAACCGATTGCTTTCAGTTTCAACAGTTAAAATATTTTACTTAATTCTAATTTAATTTTATATTTTGATTTTAATTTTTAACTTTACTTAATCTTGATTTTTAATTGAATTGTTTCTGTTGTTTATATAGGTTATCCTAAGAGGTCCAAAGAATGCTTGTGAAGCTAAGAAACACTTTGGCCCAACTCTTGGTATGCCACACAACCATACCGAACCATATGTGCGATAAAAGGGAAAGAAGTTTGAAAGAGCTAAAGGGAGGAGGAACGATAAGGGATTTAGGGTTTGAGTTGTTTTTATTCGAAATTGTGAGGTAGTTATTTTATTTATGACTATTATGTCCCAAATTCTGTTAAACTTTAGGTTCAATTTGTTTACATTATTTCCCCTTTAGGTTATTAATTACAACTCGAATTACTTATGTTATTTTGTTCTTATGATATTTTATTTTTTCATACACTGCATAATTATCATAATCATTCACTATAATATCTATATGCAACATTGATTGATATTTAATAACTTGATATCGAAAATATTGTGATATTGAGCATTTAAAATTAATAATAGATTATATGCTTAATACATGAAATAATGTATTAAATAAATCAAAAATAAATTTTTTTATAATAATTTGAAACAGATTAGATACAGAATTTCTGAAACAGAAATGCATTTAGTTTCAAAATAGAAAGAAATTCATTTTTATTTTATTAATTTTAGAAATGAAATTGAAATGACATTCTGTTTTTACTTAGAAAGTGAATATATTTTAGTTTCCAAAAGCGTTTTATTTTTGTCTTATTTATTTTATAAATTAGAAGCCAACTGGAAACTAAAATTCCATTTCAAGTCAACAGAAACCAAAAAATATCAGCTTCTAACTTGAAACAGATTTAGAAGTAAAGTTAACTTAGTTTTTAATTTTGAAACAGAAAAAACTGTTTCAAAACGGTTGCAGAATTTGAAATGGATTTCATATTCCATTTCTAATTTATTTAAAAACTAGCAAATTATATATGGAATATTTCTGTTTCAAATTAATTTCTAATTACAATTAGAAACCAATTTTTACTGATTTGAAATAAATTTTTCAGTTTCCAATTTTTTTTTTGTAGTGTTTATGTATCATTCTACGTGGCACCTATCTAAAGGTCCCAGGATCTCAGGACTATCAAGGGCCAATAGTATTAATTCAGTTGTTAAAAATAAAGACTTGCTTTTTTTTATTCATTAGGATTTCAGATGGTAAAAATAAGATTATATTTTTTATTCATCATATTTTTTTAAAATTAGAATTATTTATTAAATTGATGTGAGTGGATGTGCCTTAAAATTTTCTAGAAAAAAATAATATTGATAAATAAAAAATAATTTGAAAATCATACAATTAAGGTCAGCACCTGTATCAAAGAGAGCAATAGTATCCAATATAAAATTGTTAGAAATTTTCAAAGTGATTTTAATCAAATACTTTGGGGAAGTGACTTGCTTTAAAACAGAGAGAAAATTTTTTAGAATATTTTTGAGGTTGGCTAATTTTCTGGAATATTTTTGAGGTTGGCTATTTGAGGTGTTTCAGTTTCAGGCTCAGGTTTATCTTCTTCTTCTTTAGAAGAAATTGGATGACGGCCGAATCTTCTTTCTGCTTAGCTTGGAGCTGTTTAAGTTTGACTTTTATAGTCTTTTATTTCAGCTTGGAGTTCTTGGATACTTTAAGAGGGGGTTTTGATTGTGTTTGTTTTGGCTTTTTGGAGAATAGTTGTGAGATCATAGTTGTTGTTGACTTTAGATGGAATAGTGCTAGAAGATGAGGCTTCAAAGGATTCTTGGAGCTTTATGAGATAATCCTTTTGGATTTGGGGATCTTAAATGTGATTGAGCATATCAAGGAAAAACTTTTGGTCTTTGGTAAACCTGTTCAATTGTTTTTCTGGTTCTTCAATGGAAGAAGAGTTAGAAAGTACTTCATCAAGCTAGAGGGCTTGATTATCTTCAGAAGAGATTAAGGCAGTATCTTCACAAGCAAAAGGGCTTCAATTTTGCACAAGGCTTCTTCCTCAAGCTGAAGCTCATGGAGTCTCTTGTTAACCTTGCAATATGACCTCTTTTCCCACACCTATAACAGGTAACATCTGTTCTGGGAGTGAGTTCTTGTGACCTTGGATAAGATTTTCGGTGCTTTACGGTATGAGTTTTTCTTTTGTAATGCTTTTCTGATTGGGAAAGTTTGTCTTTGGAATAATGTTTCTTGTGCTTTTGGTATCTTTTGGTTTGGTAGTCTTAGCAAGGTTTGGTGTTAAAAGAAGAGGGCTTTTGATAAGAGATATCAAACTATTAGTAAAAAGATCTTGAATCTCATTGCCGCAAAGAAATTGTTGATTTGCTTTTAAAAGGTTTAATTTCTCCTTCTAGGTCTCCCTAGAGTTGTACTGCTTTTTATGTCAACAAATCTTCTGATATTGAAAGAGGGGTTCATAGATTGGTTATCAATTATAATCGTCTTAATCAAGCTTTAAAATAGATTAGGTACCCTATTCCAAACAAAAAAGATTTTCTTCAAAATCTTTTTGCTGCAAATATTTTCTCAAAGTTTGATATAAAGTCTGGTTTTTGGCAAATTCAAATAGCTTCTAAAGACCGTTATAAAACCACTTTCACTATTCCTTTTAGTCAATTTGAATGGAATGTCATGCAATTTGGATTGAAAAATGCCCCATCTGAATTTCAAAGAATCATGAATGACATCTTCAATTCATACTCTGCATTTTGCATTGTCTATATTGATGATGTGTTAATTTTTTCATCTTCCATTGAGCAACATTTTAAGCATTTGAATACTTTTCTGTTTGTTGCCAAGAAAAATGGTTTATTCATCTCTAAGTCCAAAATAAGTCTCTTCCAAACTAGGATTAGGTTCTTAGGACACTATATTTCTAATGGCACAATCTCTCCTATAGAAAGATCTCTCGCTTTTATTGATAAGTTTCCTGACAAAATTCTTGAAAAGACGCAACTTTAAAGATTTTTAGGATGTTTGAACTATGCTCTAGATTTCTACCTGAATCTTAATAGAATGCTACAACCTCTCCATAGTAGGTTAAAGAAAAATCCAAAGCCTTGGACAGAATTGCATACCTTTGTTGTTCAAAAGATTAAAGCTCAAATTAAAAAAATTCTTTGCTTACACTTAGCTAATCCCAATGCTTTTAAGATAGTTGAAACTGATGCCTTTGAGTTAGGATATGGAGGAATTCTAAAGCAACAAAAACATGATAAACATACTGGACATTGTTCAGTATGTTTCCTGACTTTTTAACTCGTGAATTTTTGCAGACCTCTAAGCATGATTCCTAGAAAACCTCCCAAAGAACTAACAAAGGAGTCTACAAAATCCAAGCAAAAACTTCCTCATCTGAAGCATCTTCATCCCAGAAAAAGCCACAAAGTCAGTCCCAACAATTAACTTTGAGCCAACCAAAGCCAATTCCCCAAAAGCCTATTGTCACCTGGAATGCTCTATTCCAGAAAGAACTTGACCTTTTTTGGTGAGGGGCTTTATTCCTACTTGAACTAATCCTATATGGATGTTGTTGTATGCTTTGGCTTTGTGCTTGTTCAAAGAGGAAGAAGTTAAAAGCTTTATGATCTCAAAAAGCTTTGTGATGTGGATATCTCTTTCCTTAGTTTTAATGCTATAATCAGTTTTATTAAGGAAACTTGCTTTGTTTATAGATCTCATCTTTCTGGACTTTAGGAAGTTTCCAATTATCAATTGACTTTTCAAAATCTTCAATAATTAATTTTTCACTGTTAATTATCTTCTCCCCTATTCCAGAGGTAGAAGAGCTAGAAATATACTGATTTCTACAAAATATATCCATGATTTAAACAGTTTAATCAATACATTCCTTACAATAGGAAACTGGATCAGTCAAAATTAAACACTTTCTAGAAACTCTTCAGTCCCAAACTACTCAACTTGTACCATTTTTAAAGTTATTCACCCTGACGATTGGGGACAACAACTTTCACTTTCAAAGAAATTCCAAGCCAAATTTGGGAAAACTCTTCCTGCTCACCAAACTTTCACTTACTAGGATTATCACCAAGCATAGATTAATGCCTTTTTAATCCAAAACTCCAACCAAATCCATACATGGCTCTTCTTTTTCAACACTGTCTCCAAATTCTGCTTCCTTCGATGGTTTGCTCAGTAGTGGAATTGGATGGAAGCCACTTCAAAAATCTTGCCCTCAGATATCTACCAAGGTAATACAACTTTTCAAGCCAGATACAAGCCAATAGTGGAATAAGATATATTCCATCCTTTAATCCTTTTTACTTCAAAATTCTTTGTCCCTTGGGTTCTTACTTGGGACTATGGATTTAAAGATGATCATTTGCTTTAATTCCAAATACACAGCTTAGACAAATTGCCCAATGCCCTGATGGAAAAGTAAAGTTATCCTTCACTAAAAAATCCACGAGCTCAATACCATCTCATGATACCCCTTATTCTTCTGAAACCATTGAGTCAGGAAAAATCTCAAACTTACCTTCTGTGATAAACTTACCTATCACCCGAATACCCTCTGTTGTCAACTTTCCAACCACCCAAGAATATTTTAACCAAATCTTTGACTTGCCTAGACATTCAACTTTTGACATTCCAAGAACCTCAATGCAAACAGTTGATTTTTCTACTACCATACCAAGACCTGTCTATTCCACTCCTGAAGAACAACCAAGACCTACATCTCTAACTTTCTCTTTTGTGACTGAGAATGTAGAAGCTGAAATAAATGTTCTTCAAAAGGAATTTCAAGTTGACAAAGTGTATCTTCAAAAAGATTTTTATGCTTCTCACAATCATAAGAAAAAACTTTGATTTTTTGAATATTTTCTAAACCAGAGACATGAAATCCAAGAAAAGTTTGGAATAATTTCGAAAAGATTTCAAAAAGCCACCAAAGAAAGGCTGAAAGCTGTAAATAATTCTTACCTCAAAATTGATTCAAAAAGTGATGCATATGTTTCCAATAATGGTTTGCATATCAAAACTTTATTTTTACTTGTGCATAACATTCATCACACTGTCATGCTTGGCACTCTATTTATAAACCTCATCACTTCATATTCTATGAATTATGATCATATTTTTGCAAAGCTTAAAAGTAAAAGAATTGTTTTTACTTTTGTTGAAAATATGTTTATATATATACACACACTTAAATTTGAATAATAATATAAATTAATATATATAGACCCTGTTTAGCATTACTGTTGAAACTGCTATTAAAAAAATCATTTTGTTTAGATATATTAGTTAGATAGTATTAAAAAATAATTTAAAATTAAATTTAATAAGTTTTATTCATAACAACATTAAAATAACAAAATAATTTTTTCCAAACTACTTTTTTCAACAGCATTTAAAATGAGACATTTATTTAGAAAAACAGTTTTGAATATTTAAACGTAATGCCAAACAGGCATGTAGATAAATAATCACATAGATATACATCATACGGCTAATTTTTAAATAATTAAAGATATGTAAAGGCAAATAAATTAACATATATTAATAGTATTTTAGCGAATTTAAATTAAATTATTTAATAGCTAGTTTCAATTATATCATTTATCTCTCTGATAAATAATGTCTATGCTTATTAGATATTGTAAGAAAAATGAAATGTAAAATAGTAAAATTAATAAATTATGTTAAATATATAAGTTATTATATTATTAATTTTTTAAACTAATTTGAGTCTAATTTATTAATATTTAATTTGATTAGGCTTATGAGCTAATTTATTTATAATGTCACGAGTCAACTTATTTAAAAACTTGTAAGTCTGCTTACTTATAAACTTATAAATTAATTTATTTATAAATTTAGGAGTCAACTCATTTATGTATTAATATATTAATTTTTATTTGTAATAATTATATATAATTAAATTATAAGTAATATAATTATGAAATAAAAACTAATTATACATAATTTTATTTATGATCATTATAGTTTAATTAAAATGTCATCATAATTATTAAGTTAATTAGTATATAACTTAGGTTATCATTAAATAAGTTTTAGATAATAATTAGTAAAGATTATAAATATGTTTTTTTAAGTAATATGGCACATTAAACTTTATGAGTTGAAGTTGAGCTTGCATTGCTTGATAAAATACTTGAATTTGTAAGTTAAATTCATAGAAATTAATAAAATTTAGACAAAGCTAAACTCAAATTTTAAAATATAAAATCAAACTCAAACTCAGTGAAAATTTAATGAAACAAAAGTCTGAGTTGAAAATAAAATTATTTTAGTAATATATATATATGATATACATATTTAAGGATAAATTACAATCCAGTGGCAAAGCCTGCGGAATAGTACATGCCATTAGAATCACAACTAAATTATCATTAATTTTAATAAAAATATCAAAATATATTTTACTATATTTTTTTATTTGAAATAATTTAATTTTTAAAATTTAGTAAAATTTATATATTAGTCTATATAAATTATAATGATTAAAAATATAGATTAATTATTTTAAGATTCTTAAAAATTTTAATTTATTACAAAATAATCTATATATTTTATAAAATGATCGCTAAATATTATAACTATTTACATATAAGCCCTTATATTTTTTGTAATTAATAAAAATATAATAATTAGTTTGTAAATAGTTATAATTATTAAAGTATGAATTATTTACTTTAGGATCCCTATATTTTTGTTATTTACAAATTTATTCTTGCATTTTAACAATATATGTAATATAAACATAAATACAAAATAGTTAATTTTGTAAAATTTCACTTTTAATTAATAGTTAATTTTGTAATTAATAAATTATTTTGTAAATGAACTATTAATTATGTTAAAAATTTTAATATGTAATTTACATATTTTTAATTTGTAAAATTAAAAATTTAAAACAATTAAATTTTTTAATTTTGCCACACTAGAAGCTATTTTTTTAATAAATCACAATAACTATTTTATTTTATAATGAAATTCATAAATGAAGGGCATTTTGATTTTTTTTTTAAATTAATAGTGATTTTTATGAAAATTTGAACGGAATGACTAATTTATAGGTTTTTTAAAATGTCAAGAACTAAACAGGTGAGTTTTAAAAATATATGAACAAATCTATATGTTTCACTAAACCTTAGAGACTAATATGTAGATCTTGTCAAATTTTAAGAACTAAATTATTTCAAAAGGAAAATATAGTAAGAACATTTTAGTCATTTTTACTAAAATTAATAGTGACTTAACTGTCATTCTAGCGGAAGGGATTAATATGTAAGTATATTAAAATATCAAAAACTAAATAGGTGAATTTAAAAAAAAATATATATATATATAGTAACTAATCTATAGGTTTTGTCAAAAGTTAGAATTGTCAAAAGTTAGAGATTAAATTGTAATTTGCTATGTATGTTTAGAATAAATAATTTATAAGAAAAAAAATCAAATAATCATACTTACTTTTTATTTTTTAAAATTTAAAAAAAATGAATTTTTTTAATTCTAAATGTAAGAAATAAGAATTAAAAAAATTAATTAAATTGAATTTTTGTAAAATTTTAAATTATAAATAGGAGGAAAATGAAGAAGATTGATCACCCTTTTGTTTTTGTATTTTTTACTGGAGCGACAATCCATCTTTTATTTACATTGAGATGCTCTTGATCTAGTTTGAAGCTGTATTAAACACCAAATTTTTTTGAGTTCTTATTATTTGGTGGTAAGTTTTATTCTTCCATTCGGTCTTTCTAATTTGATATTTAATAAAACTAAATAAATTATTTTTTTATTCAATTAAAATTTAATTGAATAAGTGATTGAATTGAATTGCTCGAGATAAATCAATATTGAAATCATATTAAATAAAAAATAAATAAATATTCAAGTTGATTCATTTATTTAAAAAATTATTTATTTTTATTTAGAAAATAATAAAAAAGTCACACTTTATATGACATGATGTAAAACTAAATTTCGCCCATTAAATATGGCAATGGATTAAGTATTTTCGGGTATTTGATCCGATTAAATTCTATTGAGATAGATTTAAATAGTATATAATTGAGTTTAAGATGGATTGTAATTTAAAAAATAATGTGTTGAGTTTGAATTTTTTATGTTGAGTACTTGTTGCTTAAATTTATTTATAGAAATAATTAATTAAATATAAAATATATATTTTTATACTATTATTTATAAATTTTTATATATTTCAATTTTAAAAAATAGAATTTAAATATTTTATAAAATCATTAAATTGTTAAAATATAAATTATTAATAAGAAGATATAGATTATTAATTAAAAGGTATAAAATTAAATGAGTTCGAATATTATTTGCATAATAACAATTAATTCTGGGATGATTTCAAATAATTTAAGATAAATTTTAATGGGATTTAGAATGAATTCGAATATTGAGAATAATAATCAAATTTAGATTTAAATAGAGAGATTTTCACTTATACAAATTAATTTAATTTCAATGTTGTTTGAAGGTTGGAGTTTACGAAAGACATATTGTAGTTTGCAAATAATGTGAGGATTGCACTCATAGCATGGAGAATATTTTTTATTATTCCAATAACAACATAATGAAGGAATTGCATAGGGTTTTTTTTTTTTTTTAATGTCTAACAGGAAAAGTCTAGCGATCACAACGAGGCCTCATCTTCCATGTAAAGACAAGACTAGACGTATAACTCTAAGCTGCATATGGGTATACATTCGCCGTCAGCTACATATCGATGATGGGGCAATTGGGGCACTTGCCCCCACAGCCCCCAAATAGATCCTTTTGACTTATATGTTAAATATTTTTTCTCTTTAAGTATTAAAGTTGGCTCTCACATTTAAGAATTTATATTTACCCTATGCTTATTTCTTTTTATTTAATAATTTAAATTTGTTTATAAATTTATCTCAAGCTATGGCCTTTGCTGGACGTATGAGATTATTGTAATTTTAAGCTAAGTTTACTGGCTTTTTGATGTAATTTTGGATCTTAGAAATATCTTTTTCTATGTATTGAAACCGAAGCCTTCTCTCCCATGAAATATTATCTATTAAAATATATATATCTATATATATTTGTGGGTCTATTACTTTATGTATATTTTATTATTATTAGATTGAGCAATTTACATGTGGTATGACGATAAGATGAGATATGATATTTATTTAATGAGATTACTCTCGTTTAAAAAATATTTTAAATTTGCATTTGTTTGACATCAATCTTTTTAGAACATTATATGATTTGCTTGTGATTGTGAAAGAACTTGGCTTTACTAAAACAAAGAAAATTTATATAAAAAGGAATTATCTAAGATAAATTTATTAACTTTTTCTTTAATAGAAATTAACATGAGGATTAAAGAATTTAATTTTATAAAATATAAAAACATTTTCATTGAATTTTAAAAAATTAAGTATTAAATAATTAATTTTAATAAAATGCATATACCTAATTTATGCTTATTCAGTCTTATCCCAAATAATTTTGGTAGGTAAAAGCCAAAAAAGTCACCATCCACATCATATGATTATTTTTTGGTGAGCAAATCTAAATATTTACACTTGTCCCTTGCCTGTTATAAATAGCTTATATGTTAGACAGTATAGAGAGAAATAATTTCTATATTGTTAAAATATAAGAAAGAGAATGAATGACAAGAGTGAAATATGTATAGAATTATATATATAAATATAATTTAATATATATTATTCGATTATGACACTTGGCACTTATATGTGTGAAATAAAATAATTATCTTATTGTAATTTTTGTAAATAAATTATAAACAGATGTGTTTATTAACAAGTATATATGTCTATTAATAAACAGACATGTCAATTCCATGCAAACAGTCATGTCAATTCTATACAAATAGTCACAACTATTTGTATAGCTGTCTGTTAATAAATAGACATGTCTATTCTATACAAACAGTCACAATTGTTTATATAGGTGTCTGTTAATAAATAGATATGCCTATTTTATACAAAAAGTTACAACTATTTGTATAGGTATCTGTTAATAAATAAACATGTTTATTGCACAAACAGTTGTATCTATTGAAGATAGACAGATGTGTCTATCTAGTAAAGGTGCCATGACTTTTTATTCTTTATAAATATGGATGAGTTTTTTAATCCAGAAATATACTACTTCTACTTCTTCTTCTTTTCTTTTAGTCTCTCTAAATTCGTTTCGTATAAAGAGTTCTTAAGGGTAATCTTCAAGAGTTGCTGTTTGCAGATTTCAGGCTTTGTTGTATTCTGGAGGTAAATTGCCATAACCTTGCAGCAATCTAGTGGGAGCAATTAATACCTTAAAGATAGTAATTCATCACGCCTCAAAGCCTATTCTACGCCCACTGCCTCAATAATTTTAAGGTATTAATCACAATAGAGTCTAAGGCTGTTTCCGTGATGAATCAAGAGTTCGTGAAACTTGATCATTTTAAGGAACAAATTATGTTCACTGAGAAGGTGAAAGCAGATTAGGAAAATAAGATGAATTGCTATGCAGAGGTCATATTCTCAATAACTCATCATATAGGCTATAAGATTTGTTTACCTCTGTCAAGTCTCCAAAGGAAATTTGGAATTCGTTAGAATTCGAATATAATACAGAAAAAAAAGGTATGGATAAATTTCTCATTATGAAATATTTTGAATTCTAAATACTTGATAATATGTCTGTTATGGATAAGTCCATGAGTTGCATATCTTTGTTTCAAAGTTTAAGGATTTGAAAATGGTAGTTCCTAAATCATTGCAATTAGGAGGAATAATAGCACATCATACTTCTAGTTTGAATGATTATAGGAAGAAATTATTGTATGCCACATACGACTTTTCTTTTAAACAGATTCAGAAACACTTATACATTAAAAAGTTTTTATCTGATAATTTGTTTTATATTGATGACATGCTTATAATTAGAAGAAATATAAGGTTTTATTATGATGCTAAAGCTCACGGTGAATGTGTTAAAGAAGGTAATAAGATTTATGTGCATAAGTCGAAAAACACTTTTATATGCATAAATCCTAATTCATATTAATTGTGTCTATCACTAACTAGATGGGAATATTGTTAAAAATATTAGTGATAATAAATTTTTTCTCATTTTGAAAGAGTTATGTCTGTTCATTAAAAGGTATCAAAATAAACTATTATTACAGATAGTTATATCTGTTTTAAAAGGTGTAAATGAACAAATATAATTGTTCTAAGAGATACAAAGTAAATGATTGTATCTATTCTAAGAGGTATAAGTGAATGGTTGTATCTGTTCTAAAAGGTATAAGGGAACAGTTGTATATGTTCTAAGACGTATAAGTAAACAGATGTAATTTTTCTAAGAGATAAAAAGTGAACGGTTGTATCTGTTGTAAAATGTGTAAGTGAACAAATATAATTGTTCTAAGAGATACAAAGTGAATGGTTGTATCTATTCCAAGAGGTATAAGTGAATGGTTGTATCTGTTCTAAGAGGTATAAGTGAACAGTTGTATATGTTCTAAGAGGTATAAGTGAACAGATGTAATTATTCTAAGAGATACAAAGTGAACAGTTGTATCTGTTGTAAAAGGTATAAGTGAACAGATGTAATTGTTTTAAGAGATACAAAGTGAACGATTGTATTTATTCTAAAAGGTGTAAGTGAACATATATAATTATTCTAATAGATACAAAGTAAACTGTTGTATATGTTCGAAGATATGCAAATATTTTATAAATAACAATTTAGAATAAAAATCTATTAACTTCTCTTTTTCATCTCTTCTCTTTATTTTTACCTACAATTAACATTATTATTCTTTAATTTATTCTTGGGAGAATTTTAAAATTGGTGTCTAGATTTATATTTTGATTATTTTCCTTGAGGGATCTACCTAAAACTACCTAGCTGTAACATAGTGGCGGTTTTACTCTTTGTCAATTTCATTATATTGAGAGAAGCAAATACTCCATATGATATTTATTACAAATTGACTGAAAATTTTGGTAGAATAATTACTTAAATTGAGTGTGCTAATGCTATTGGTAGCTTAATATATGCTATACATTGCACTACTCCTAATATTATTTTTGCAATATGTAAATTGTTAAGATATACTAATAATCCTAGTGTATAATATTGGAAAGAAATTTCAAGGGTTTTTGGATATTTAAAAAATCAATTATAAACTATAGATTATTCTGCGATAAATTTCCAATTTTGTTAAAACCATATAAAGAGTTGTATCCATGTAAAGAGTTGTGTCCCTTGGCTAAAAGATGTAACCAAACTAAAAGATGTTATTCTTCTTAATAGTTACATGTGTGAAGAGATGCTCTCATTTTAAATAAGTTATGGAGTAATTTATTTCTGCAAATAAGGTACATATCTAGACTGTGTAAGTCAACATTTGATTGGGTGTCTACTTTAGGTGGAGGTTTTGTTTCTTGGACATCAAAGAAACAAACTTATATAACTCATTCTACAGTGGAATCCAAATTTATAACTTTGGCAAATATTGGTAAAGAAGCAGAATGGCTGAGAAACTTGTTATCGGATATTAAGTTGTGGCCACAACCTGTGCCATCTATTTTTTTATATTGTGATAGTCAAATCATGATGACTAATGCTTATAGTAAGATATACAATTGAAAGTATATACATATAAACTTAAGACATGAAAATATAAGATAATTAGTCTCTAATGATGTTATTACCATGTTTATGTTAAATCCCATAATAATCTAGCAAATCCTTTAATAAAAGGGCTCTCGAGAGTTATGATCATAAGTGCATGTGCTGATTAGGATTTAGAATATTCCATTAAATTTACTACTGATGGGAACCCTACTTTATAGTATTATTACTAAATAAAGTTTAAAGGGTAACAACAAGTCATTAGTAAATATTGTAATTAAGTACTTAGTGCACTAAGTTAACGGAATGAGGGTGAATATTTATACTCTTAATAAAGTTTAATATTAATACAAAAGAAACTTCACCTATATGAACATAGGAAGTGATGTCGCTTTAACAAAAGTGAGAATAACTTTTGTAAATATTCATGAAAACAGGAGGTAGCACAAGGCCATATTCGTGCTAAAATTTTGGTGAACTTTTTAAGTTGAACTAATTGATTCGTGTGTGTAATATTTTCGGTTCTATTTAATAGGAATCTAGGTTTAAACTAAGGCCACCATGATTTCTTTAGAACTTTGAAATACTTACACTAAGGAAAAGTTTAAATCGAAAGATACTTTTCATTATACATGAAATAATAAGATCTAACAATACAAGCTAAGTGGGGGATTGTTATAAATAGCTTATATATTATACAGTATATAGAGAAAGAATTCCTATATTGTTAAAATATAAGAAAGTGAATAAATGATAAGAGTGAAATATGTATAGAATTATATATATATATATAATTCAATATATATTATTCTATTATGGCACTTGGCACGTATATGTGTAAAATAAAATAATTATCTTATTATAATTTTCGTAAATAAATTATAAACAGATGTGTTTATTAACAAGTAGATATGTCTATTAATAAACAGACATGTCAATTCTATACAAACAGTCATGTCAATTCTATACAAATAGTCACAACTGTTTGTATAGCTGTCTGTTAATAAATAGACATGTCTATTCTATACAAACAGTCACAACTGTTTGTATAGGTGTCTGTTAATAAACAGACATATCTATTTTATATAAAAAGTCACAACTATTTGTATATGTGTCTGTTAATAAATAGACATATCTATTACACAAACAGTTGTATCT
Source organism: Hevea brasiliensis (assembly GCF_030052815.1). Classification (NCBI taxonomy): domain Eukaryota; kingdom Viridiplantae; phylum Streptophyta; class Magnoliopsida; order Malpighiales; family Euphorbiaceae; genus Hevea; species Hevea brasiliensis. The sequence continues at coordinate 4,675,706 of NC_079493.1, read as the reverse complement.
ATTGGAGATAGACAGATGTATCTATCTAGTAAATGTGCCATGACTTTTCATTCTTTATAAATATGGATGAGTTTTTCAATCTACAAATATACTACTGCTACTTCTTCTTTTCTTCAAGTCTCTCTAAATTCGATTCGTATAAAAAGTTCTTAAGAGAAATCTTCAAGAGTTATTGTCTGTAGATTTCAGGCTTTGTTGTATCCTAGAGGTATATTGCTATAACTTTACAGCAATCTAGTGGAGGCAATTAATACCTTAAAGATAGTGATTCATCACGCCTCAAAGCATATTCTACACTCACTGCCTCAACATTGCTTGCCTCACATAATTATTTCTAATCCAAGTTCTTAGTAGGCTTGGATGCAATTATTGAGCCTAGGGTGAGCCATGTGCCCAAAAAGTTTGGAGTAACCCCAATTCTCTTGGTAAAATATTTGAATATGTCCACGAGGAAGATGAAAGAAAAAAAATTCTAGTATGGTTCGTTCCATTGAGTCAGCAGTTTCACTTCACTGTGACAATAATGGAGCAGTCATACAGGCTAAGGAACCTCGGTCTCACTAGAAATCCAAACACATAGAAATGCGCTACCACGTTATTAGAGAAATAGTTGGGCAAGGCGATATAACCATACAGAAAATAGCATCAGTTGAAAATCCAGCTGATCCATTCACTAAGCCTATGTCACAAACTCAGCTAGACCGACAACTTGAGAAGATGGGTTTAAGATATTATAATGAATGGCTCTAGTGCTAGTGGGAGATTGTTAGTAGTATGCTCTAAAGCATATCATTTAGTATGTATCTTGTACATGTTTTATTAATAAAAATGCATTTTCACTTTTTCGTTTACATAATATATTTATGTGTAATAGAAAAGGTCCATTGATATTTTGTTAGAAATTCTATTATTAAGTTGTTAAGAATATGAGTAACAGTATTTCTGGCACAAAGTATCATAAATTGGTTCACAATCAAGAATACTTCACACAAGACATGACTTATCCAGAAAGATTGTATTCATGTTTGTTCTCAATATATTTATATGAGATATAAATAAGATGGAATGGTGAGTCTCATGCCATATAACAAACATGATAGGCACTTATCATGATAAGTAGGCTGAACCAGTGACATTTATGACAAGCACATGGAGTTTACTCTTGTCAATATATTGTCATAAATCATATCAGTGCATATAATCTTTAGACGTGAGATAGTACAGTTATCTTGTATATAGGTGGTTTGAGTTTGATATTGCTTTCATACTTGTACTGTGTATGGGTATATGGGCATGTGTTGGCTCCCACTAGTTATATATAGAGGTAAGTGTTGATTAAGATGGAATCTGTTAGCCTAAGTAAATAGGAATAAAATCCTATGTTCATTTAATTGTTCTTGATGTTTCAAGTTCCTAGCCATGACATATAGATTTAATCAGAAAAGAGTTTCTGATGAGAAAATCTTTTAATCAAGAACTGGAATTAAAAGAGAACATAATATTCATAACAAATGGGGTTTGACATAAACCATAATTCCAGCTCGAATTGAGATTTTGTAACAGAGAGATTCGAGTGCATGGTAACATATGATTATAGGTTCATTTAAGGTAAACCTTATTACTAATTGGGTGGCTATGGCATGCTATACTAGGTATTAACCATAGTCTATGAGGTGCCTAAATGATTTAGAGAAATCATTTATGATAAGAAAGAATTCTAATGATATTAAGAGTTGATATTATATCTCATTGCCAATTAGTGATGAGTCTAATGAGTTACACATATACACAAGTAATCACCAAGTTAAATGTGATTTAATTAATTAGTTAAAGAGTTTAATTGATTAATTAAATATGTTTGATTTATAATTAGATTGTAAAGTCTCTAGTATGGCTTGAAACCAAATTTGGGTTATTAGATATATAGTATAAGTTAAATTTATATTTAAAGTGTTTAAATATGAATTTAATTATAAAAGTTTTTTTTAAGTATTTTAAAATTTCAATTTAAGTTTTAATTAAAATTAACAAAAAAAAGATTTTTGTCATGCTTGGCACAGATAATTATAGAAGAAGCCATTACAGGCATCAAATGCATTGCTCTGCCTTGCACTCAGAGAGATTTGAAAACCAGACAAATACAAAGATAGGTGGTCTTCAATCAACCAACTAGAACAAAGTTAATGAACCGATTAATATAGTTGAGCATGAGAGATGATTCCCTCTCTTCCTATATGTAACTAAGATTTTGTGTCTGTGCTCCACAGTATTTTATAAATTTTCGTTGAGTAGTGGCCACATAATAACCAACTATTGCTTTCTAGGTCAAATTCAACCATGTATGGCATGTAAGGCAACTTGAGGGAATTAAGCGGACTAAACTAAAACTAATGCTTGACAACTTGAAGTTAGGTGGGCTTGGATAATTAGTCAGTCATCTAAGTTCTTGGCATGATTTTTTTGTTTTTCATTCCCACTTCAAGTTGAAGATAAAATCAGAGATTTGAATGCAAGAAAACGATTAAAAGGTACCTTTTTAGTACCAACTTGCTCAAACAAATAATACACACCAGTTGACTTTTGGGAAACTGAGGACTTGTAAATTACATGAAAAAACTGAATGAAATTAGAATTTTTTTTTTTTTTTTTATCACAAATGATTTGAAGGGAAGAAGGAAAGAGACTTGATAATCCCTTGTCTCCCAATTAACTTAGTTTCCTTGCTGCTGCTGTGCCTGTGGATTTAACTGATCACTAATCTCTGAAGTTATTTCATCCTGGATGGTCACCTTGATCTCATTTACCAAAGCTTCACCGATTTTCTCCATTATCGAATTGTTTTGTGCACCTTGTGCTTGCGGCTGTGTACCGTTAGGCCCATAGGCACCACCAGCATGTCCTGAAGGACATAAAAAAACTTGTGTTATGAATCGAATATCATTAATATCATGGAATTTAGTTAAAACCTTTGGCATACATGTCACAGGCCTGAAATGTTTCCTGTAGAGCTGTAAACAAAGAAAAGCTGAAATATAGTGGTAAATTAACCTGTGGTTGCTGCAGCGATGGCTGCTCTTTTTCTTTTCTGGTGCAATACAGTTAGAACTCCCACAATAGCCCAGAAAACAAGGAATGTTGGGATTGTGGATCCAAGAATTACAGGAAGTTTGCTACTCTTCTTGCTGCGGCCCGAAGGAGTTGCTGATGAGGTCCCGTCAGTCCCTGCGGTGCTAGTTGTCTGACATGACTTGCCGGAGACGCACAAGTCCGGATTGCCTGATACCCTGAAATCCAAGAAGCAATTAAGAACTTGTAAATAGTGAAATAATAAATCAATCATATTATGGAAATTTCTGACTGATAGCATAACTTACATTAATTTCAACTTGTTATTCTTTGATATGGAAGCAGGTATTGGTCCACTGAATGCATTATTTGCCAGATTCCTCGAACAAGGAAAAAAAAAAGGTAAACAATTTTTAGTTAATACTTAGGAAAGCCTTATAGTTTATTTAAAAGAAGTGCTTAAGTAGTCTTACAATTCTTTGAGGTTAGGCATGGTGCCAAGGAAATCAGGAATAGGTCCTTCTATGCTGTTATTGTGTAAATCTCTGCAATTTCATAGGAAATAATAAAAATGAAACAATGTTAGGAAATTGATATATATCTGAAATTGGTCTGACTAGTAAATGGATATAGAGTAGTTTCACCCACATTGTTTCAAGAGCATCCATGGAACTGAAATCTGGAAGTGTCCCTGAGAGATCATAGCCATTAATATACCTGAAAACCCATTAAATGATCAGAAAATCAAATACTTATTAGACGTTAAACAATTTTTGTTCCGAGAGAAAATTAATGAAAAAGAAAACAACCACATACAAGGCTGTAACGCGAGGAATATCATCATTACTGCAATTCACCCAGTCCCAAGTGTATGGGGATGGAAGACACGGATCACCAGACCAGTCCTGCAATGTACTGAATGCAGTTTGCAATGCAGCCAACCCATCCACTAACATATAGATCAAGAAAGTCTTATCATTAGTTTTGTGCAAAAAATCCAGTATATCATATCAAAAACTAGTGATTAATGTACCAACCATCATTACTATTGGTTCCATCTGTCATTGGACCACTAATGTAGAAGACTTCCATGGCATTAATGAGAGGAGGAAGAGTAGAATCAGGAGTGGCAGCAAGAGAAAACGATGTGTTGGCAGATGCAGTAGTGTTACTAATTATCCTCTCGTACACTCCTCCATAAGGGGGGATAATAGCTTCTGAACTAACAAGCTTGTTATCTATATAAGTCTCGAAGGACCTGTTCTGGGTTGTATCAAGCTGAGTCACTTCAGAGAAGTACATGTTAATGTATATGGGAACCTCCTTATCTGGGAGACCAGTGCCTAAAATGATCTTGTCAGATGTGCTTGGTGTGGTTATAGCATTCTGCAACACTGCTTGTGGTGGATTATCATCTACATTAGTGCTAATGATTATTGCATCGCTCGTAACCACAGTTAATCCACTGCCAACTTGTGCTGGAACCCAAATCCGATCATAGATATCGTCTGCGAATCTGAAAATTCACAAATTACACTTCCTCTTTAAGTATTTCCAAATTACCAAAATAAACAAATGTATACAGGAGCATTACCTGACAATTCCCTTGGCTCCATAAGCAACCCTTGATGTCAAATGCAAGGCATAGTTTGAATCAACTTTTCCATAAGTGTTGGAGCCTAAGCTCCGAACCTCAAGTGCAGATATAAATGGAAACTGGTTAGGGTGTGTTTGGGCAAGGCAGACACTGACATAATCACCCTTGACAACGTACGCTACTTCATAAGACACAAGTTGGTCAAGTGATGTCTGAACTGTGACCCAATAGTTGCCATCAAAATGCAGATCAAACGTAGGGGGAGCAGATTTTTTGTCATAATTTCCGTAGAAGAAGCTTGCGCGAACCAGAACCTGTCCACCCTTATCGACTTCCACAGAATAACAATTCTTTTTTCTTGATGTGAAAACCCTGAGAGTGGTCATTACATGAGATAGTCCACTAGTAGTTTGAACCACTTGAGACTTGCCGTTTTGGATGAGAGTGTCATCTCCCATCCATACGATTGAATTTTCATCAGTATAGGAATCGGAGGCTCCACAATCAATGCTTAGAAAGACTGCAAATTGTTCAGGATGTAGAATTTGAAAATGGTTATTACGTGATAAAACCGGGGAAATGACCGTATAAGGGTGAATTGAAAACTAAAATTATTAAAAATGGGTGTGATGCATAAAATTTACCAGAGATGGGTGAGAAAAGTCAGAGAGTTAAAAACGCTATTATTAGTAGCGTTTTAATGTCCAAAACGCTGTTAAAAATAGCGTTCCAACAATTTTCTACCAAAACGCTACTGTAAGTAGCGAATTTCACAAACCATTTCTGCTCAAAAAAAATTTTTTTTTTTTAATATTAAAGTGTGAAAACGCTACTGTGAGTAGCGAATTTCTGCCAAAAAAAATTTTTTTTTCTTAAAATATTAAAGTGTGAAAACGCTACTATAAGTAGCGTTTTCACAAAGCATTCTGCCAAAAAAAAAATTTTTTTTTTAAATATAATAGTTTTATAAATTTAAAATATTAAAGTGTAAAATTATAATTGTATTAAATTAACAAAAAATATGTAGTATAATTTTTATTAAAGTGTAAATAATTATTTTTATATATTTAAGGAAATTAAATGTTAAATGTAAAAGGGTATTGTGTAATTTCAAATTACTATAAATTTTATGTGAAAAAAAGAAAAAAATATATACTATAATTTTTTTAAAAAATATGTTAGTTTTATAAAATAACAATATTATTTGAACTAAATTTTTTGAATAAAAATTTAAATTGTAATTATTAAAAGAATAATTAATTTGGACGGAATCTTTCAATAATTTGGTCTTAATTTAAATTCCCATTGATTATTAAAAGATTCCGTCCAAATTAATTATTCTTTTAATAATTACAATTTAAATTTTTATTCAAAAAATTTAGTTCAAATAATATTGTTATTTTATAAAACTAACATATTTTTTTAAAAAATTATAGTATATATTTTTTTCTTTTTTTCACATAAAATTTATAGTAATTTGAAATTACACAATACCCTTTTACATTTAACATTTAATTTCCTTAAATATATAAAAATAATTATTTACACTTTAATAAAAATTATACTACATATTTTTTGTTAATTTAATACAATTATAATTTTACACTTTAATATTTTAAATTTATAAAATTATTATATTTAAAAAAAAAAATTTTTTTGGCAGAATGCTTTGTGAAAACGCTACTTATATAGTAGCGTTTTCACACTTTAATATTTTAAGAAAAAAAATTTTTTTGGCAGAAATTCGCTACTCACAGTAGCGTTTTCACACTTTAATATTAAAAAAAAAAATTTTTTTTGGGCAGAAATGGTTTGTGAAATTCGCTACTTACAGTAGCGTTTTGGTAGAAAATTGTGCCAGAGACGCTGGCCTGGCTAGCGTTTTCATATTTTGTTTTGGAACGCTATTTTTAACAGCGTTTTGGACATTAAAACGCTACTAATAATAGCGTTTTTAACTCTCTGACTTTTCTCACCCCTCTCTGGTAAATTTTACGCATCACACCCGTTTTTAGTAATTTTAGTTTTCAATTCACCCTTGTACGGTCATTTCCCCGATAAAACCAGAAGAAGAAAATACATATGATTAGATAAAGCTTACCATCTGCATATGCTGAGAAGAAGGAAAAGAAAGCTAGGAAAATTAACACAAGGCTCCTAGCCATGCTGGGGGAACGACTAGCAGATGAGGGATGATAGAGAGAATGACACATCCCTTATATATACAATACAAGTAAATCCTTACTTAGAACCTGATACACCGTGAATTTAAGACACAATAATATCAGATCGGTATTTAATAGGTAGGTCCTATCATATTGAGTTCATAATAATTTAACATATGAAATTAACAGAGAATATTATAAATATATCTACTTTGAAAATAGGAAAAATCATTTAACAAAATTCTCTATTCACTCTTTTTTTTTTTTTAACTAGTACTCATGTAAGGTCATTTCTTCAAATTAAAGGGTATCTCGAATAAATTTATTTTAGAGAATTATATAAATTCATTTGTGTGAATACTTATATATTTTAATTTCATGGAATTAGTTGTATTTATGCAAAATTTTGTGGAAATTAGTAGAATTTGTAAATAAATTCTTAAAATTGGAGTTTTTAATTTTTGGGTATAACTTTCTTTTATTTAAAATGAAAAATTATATATATTAACATATAATAAGATATTAAACATAATATTATAAAAATTTATTCATAAAAAAGTAATTTTTATTATTTAATTATAAATCATATAATAGAAGTAGTTTAGTTTATACTATGTATAGATATTAAAAAAATAATAATTTTTTTATTTTTTAATAAAAAAATTGAGAGATTTGAAACTCAAACAATATATTTGAATTTCATGCATGCACAATAATGAATGTATGTGCACATCGTTGACAATTTTTTTTATATATTATTAATCAGTATATCGTTGACATTGACTAGAGGCTGCAACCTGCAAGGTCATTAGTCAAACTCTGCGAACAATAATTCTGTGAAAACGAGTGTTGACTTTGGATTTGCCAGAGTCAGTCAATTAATTAATTAACAATATTTGGTTTTGGTCTTCTTATTTGATATTATCTTCTTTACTAATTATCATTATTATTATTATTATTATTAGGCTGGAATAATGGAAGTATAGCCCCAACTCTATAGTACGTGCATCATGGTGCCTTGTCATCTTGGTGATCTTTGCTCTTCTATCATCAAGTCTTTTTCAAGTTTGAAAATGATAATGATAATCATAATCATTGTCTTTTCGTTGATGGATTAGGAGGTTGTGATATCTTACCTCTTAGTATCTTATTTTTAAAAAATCCATTTATTTCATTTGAGCACACCGCGAATGAAGAAATAAAGTATCATAGTATCTAAAGAATTCGTAATTGTTTTTAATAGAATACAAAATTAATATGGGTTACAACATTTTAAGTAAGAAGAAATTATTTTGTACAATGTTGTATATAATAAATAGATTTTAATAATTAATAATAATGAGACTTATTATAATTAATAGCTATAATAAAATTGTTGTGTCCTATTACTTTTTAAAATTTTCCCTAATTGAGTGAAATTGTAACATCCCACATGGGTTAGAAAGGAGGCTATAATGGGCTTATATTGTCCAAGCCCAACTAATAGAAAAATCATTGTTAGTGTTTATTAAATCTTGACGGTTTATTCAGTGCTTCATTTCTCTGAAGCATTTTATCAAACAGGTGCGGATTCTTTAAGTTATTGCCTTCACAGCTACAATCGATATGGAGGCGGGTGATAAGGTGATTAACAGAAAGTTGGTAGCCAAGAAATTAAGGGAAGAGATAGCCGCTAAAGTATCGAGGATGAAGGATGAAACTGGTTGCTATCCCAGTTGGAAACATAAAGGATTTTGCTACTTATCTACGCAATAAGAAAAAGCTTGTGAATCTGTTAGAATTAGTTCTTTTTAAGTCCACCTACCTAAAGATTCTGCAGAACAATTACTCAAGTTTATTTCAAGCTTTAATGGCGATCCTTCACTTCTTGGCATCCTCGTGCAGTTGCCATTACATTTGATGGTAGTGAGGATGTGGTAATGGCTTCCTTGAAGCAACACATGAGAGGGAACAGCCTTGCATTTTTTGGCTGAATCGGCTCCAATTTATATATATAATATATATTAAATAAAAATATTTTAATTTATATATTTATGTAAAATATATAATAAAATAAAATAATATATAATAAAATTTTATTTATATATTTCATAAATAATTATATTAAATAAAATTTTAAAAAATCCAGGCGGGTTAGGCCTGGGCCATTGATTTTCTAATTGGTTTAGTTGAAATTATTTATTTAATTTTATTAAAATTTAAAATTTTAAAAATAACTTTAAAAGCATAATTATTTTTGTTGAATTATTAGACATAATTTTGATTGAGTCTATGCAAACAAATAGGAAGGCAAGTAGATATGTAGGTGTAACTAATGCAACAAGCAATGAGGTTGCTATAATTGCTTGTTGATTTTTTTTTTAAATAAAAATATAAAAATCAGCTAGTATTTATAAATTAATTTTGATTTTTAATTAAAATATTTATATTTGACTGATAAACAGTTAATATATTTAGTAAAAAATAATTTATAAGTATATTTATTATTAAAATAACTATAAAGGGTATTAATGAGATTTATAATTAAATTTTCAAAATTAAATAAAAATAATATGATAAAATATTTTATCAAATCAGTTTATAAACACATGGCTTATAAAAATTAAAATAAAAAGTTGGGTTTCCCTAATTTATTATTATTTTTAATTTATAAATTTAACTTATAAGCTAAAAAATTATTATAAACAGATAAATTAACTTATATTTAATTAAAATAAGAAATCATATTTGAGAGGATTAATTCTATGATAAGAGGTATTTATTCAAATTAAGAGGTTTCAAGTTTGAATCTTGTCATTGACCTTTTAGCATAATAGGTAGATTCAATTAACTTTATTTACAGAAATATTCTAATTTTGGTCCGATATAAGTGCGTTGAAAATACTTTTAGATGTGTATAAGTATAAAAGGCATAATATTTTATACCAGATACATAGTCAATTTACTTATGCATTTATTTTATATAAAAAAATAAATAAGAAATCATCATATTCCATTAATGTAGAGATAAATTGTTAACATAAAATTTTAGGATAATTATTTAATAAAAATAAAAAAATACCTTGAAATAGTATATTTAAATATTCCAAATTTTTATTGAGATATAACTTCAAATGGAGTATTGAATTTCAACCGAATAAATTTTAAGAATAATTTTAGTACTTCATCAAAAGTTTGATTTTTATCAAAATGATATTATTGAGTCCCTAAATCCATTAAAGCAATGTTGATATAACAATAGCTCAAACACAAAAAGCATAAGAAACAGAATTGCCATTAATATTTTACTAATTTTTTCAGAGACAATGTAACCACAAGTAATAAATCGTATGATATATTTATAAAATTATTTTTATACTTTTTAATCAAATGAATATATATGATCTACAAAACTATAACTTTATTTAAGTCTAATTCAAGCAAAATTTTATTCAAATAAATAAAGAATCAAGTTCCAACATCTCAATACTCTGGTCTTTTTTTTATTCAATAAAAACTTAATTGACCGAATAATAATTGATAAGTTACACAATGGTAATTGATCATATCCTTTTTGTTACTATAAAAATGAATTATCTTAAACTCTATTTGATTTAAAATACTCTAATTTCCAATAAGTATATTTCTGGGTAACTTATTTCGTAAAAAGTATGATATAAATGTGCTTAGTATACAAATTAACTTTTCAAAAATTAATTTACTTCTAAATTATAAAAAATAATAATGCTTATAAAATAATTTAAATGATAATAAATTAAAGGATAAGTTAGTAAATTATGCTACATTTATCTCTAAAAGTGCAACTTATCAAGTCTCAAATAGATAAGTTACTTCCTTTGCACAAAGAAAGTAGAGTGTCGTATTTAAAGTTAGCTTAATGATGCAAACCAAATAAGATTTTTTACTATACTTTTCAAAAAAATTATATTTTCTTAACCTACTTATTCCAACCAAACAAGGTCTTGAAGTAGGTAGATGAGAAAATTTGAACTCGAGACTTCTTTGTAATTTACATCTTAAAGGTGAATGAAAACCAATCAAGTTGCCTCTAATTATACATAATATATATATTATGATTTCCTTTGCATAATAATAACAAGAAGTGGAGAAGAATGGGTTAAAAAAAGAAAGAAAAAGAGGATAAGAAAGTGACTAAAGCATGTCTAGCTAGATGTTTCCAAGGAGTTCATATATATATATGTCACGACCCAACCTATGGGCCGGACCGGCACTAGGACCTGGGCCAGCCTAAAGCCCCCGAGGCCCGTAGTAAGCCTAACTGTTCATTTACCCAATTCTAAGGCCCATTTGGGCCCAATTTCAAGAAATCAACCGGACAGAGTCCGGCCATAAAATGGACCTACCAACGGGGAGTTTTTGACTCACCCGACCTGTAAACACAGTAAATACTCAATTGGGGAGCTCAGCTCACCCTCCACATACTCATATCATCATAAAAACATATGGGAGCTCGGCTCCCTCATCCAGTCCATCAAACATGCATATCATCATACGTTTACAGGTCCAACATGGTAATAATATTACAGACAAAAATCAAATAAATACTTCTAACACATTCGGAAATTCTAGGAGTAAATAAAATTACACAAATATTGTCAAACAACCTGCGAAGGAGAAAAGCAGGTTAACCACAATAAAATCCTCCTGTAGCCTGAAAAAATATTGAACAGGAGTGAGCGTTCGACTCAGAGAGTAAAATATCAATTTTAACCATAATCTCTATAACTATCTAAAACTAATGCACCCTGTAGAGTGAAATGCAACATCAACAATATTTTCACATCATAACATCAAAAAGGTAATTTGGAGCACTCACACACCCTGTAGTATCAGTCATAATATATGGGAGCTGATCCCCTATACAGCTCTCTTAAATCCAACCTGGTGCCAGCGAAGAACTCAAGCCGGACTTTCGCTTAATAAACCAAATCGAGGGTCCCAGCGAAGAACTCAAGCCGTGACTACCCCTCGAAGGATCGGGTCCCAGCGAAGAACTCAAGCCGTGACTACCCGTCCTATCCATAGTCCACACCACATCACACGCACGCCAACGCACGCACACTGCTCCAAATTACCACAACAACATCCATGGCACTTTAACAGTTATCAATGCAACATAAATCGTGCCTAGAGTTTAACTACATAAATATATGCATATAAGTGATGCATGGGCATACTTGAACATATAATAATAGTGAAATTACAATTAAAATTAATATTTTACTCACAGACTTGACGATGGTCACTGAGGCGGAGAGGAAGAAGGTCATCCGGCTCACCTGACAATTTTATTACAATCATTTAATAAATTAGACTCAATACAAACAAAGAAAAAGACCAATACGTCCTAAGTCGTGCCGAAAATCCGGCAGAGTCTCCCCTATACCTAGAACCTACCCAACTTGCAAAAGGGCTCAAAACACACTTCTATATTCACAATCCATATGTCCACAACTCAATCACATCACACAGCCCCTCCTGGGCCCACCAAATCAATCATCCATCACAACATGTAAAATTTCAATTTAGTCCCTATAATTGACCATTTTTGCAAAAACTGCCCAAATAAGCTCTAAAAATTCTAAAACTTTGCCCCGCGGTCCTTAGCAATATTACTAGGCTATTGCAAAAAGAATCATAATTTTCAAAGCTACCACGAATATTTTATGGATTTTTAATCCTATTTAAGCACTAGAAAATTACGAAAAAGCAAGGTTCGGGTTTACCTTTGCCAATTCCGACTTCGGGAACGCGCTCGGGACATCTGACAATGGGGGGCTAGCCAAAACCTCAATCCAATTCGGAGACTTTTCGATGTAGTGCATTCGCCTAATTTCGCAGAGGTCAATTGTCGAATTTCAGCGAATCCAGGATGCCTACGAAGCCCATAACACGGGGGTTAGTACATAAATTTTTCAGAATTTTCTAAGCTCATTAAATGCTCGGAAAAACACTGCGAAGTTCCGTGGGACCCACCGAAAAACGGTGTCGAAAAAATTTGAAATTTATGTCGCCGCGAAGCTCTCGACGAGTGGAGCGTGCTGGTACCCTCGGTTTTCTCGTGGGATTCACAGTTTTCGAGAAATCTAGCCCAAAAGTCGAAATGGGCTAAAAACTTCCCAAGCAAAAATTGGACAAACCGCTCGATGGATTTCGGCGTTCTTGGTGTCTATGGAAAGCTCTCGCCGAGTAGATGATTTTAGATACAAGACCCGGTCCAATTGGTGGCCGAATCGGCCGGATTTTGGCCGGGGAAGCCGAAACGCCGCGCGCATGAGGGAGAGAGTTCGCGCGCGTTTTCCGGCATTTGGGCGTGGCCGGGCCGGGAGGCTGGGAGGCGCGCCTGGTGGGGTGGCAGGGAGAGGTGGCTGGCCGGCGGCAGGGGCAGGAGGAGAGAGAAAAGAGAGAGAGAAGGAAGAGAGGTTGACGCGCGCGGGGAAGGAAAGAAGAAAAAGGAAAAGGCCGGTCCGATTCGACCGATCCGGTCCGGTTCGATTCGGTCGGTCCGATTCAAGATACAAAATTTTGAATTTTTTACTGTCTCGGGACCGAAAACGAGGTCCAAAAATTCTGCGCGAGGGAGGGAGTTCGCGCGCGTTTTCCGGCCGTTTGGGGCAGTGGCCGGGAGGTGGGAGGCTGGCCGTCGGTGGAGTGGAGGTGGAGGTGGTGGCCGCGGGCGGGGAGGAGAGAGAAAAGAGAGAGAGAGAAGGAAGAGAGGTCGACGCGCGCGGGGAAGGAAAGAAGAAAAAGGAAAAGGCCGGTCCGATTCGACCGGTCCGATCCGGTCCGGTCCGGTTTGATTCGGCCGGTCCGATTCAAGATACAAAATTTTGAATTTTTTACTCTGCCTCGGGACCGAAAACGAGGTCCAAAAATTCCGAAAAAATTTCAGAAAACTCAGAAAAATACGTAGACTCCATATATATTTTTAGTTTTGTCACGTGGTCTTTAAATTAATTTTTAAAAAATCATCAAAGTTTATATTTTCGGAAAATCGAACCCGATTTTTAAAATCCGAAAAATCTCAAAAAAATTCCTAAAATTTAAATAAAATAAAAATACCAAAAATGCTCATAAAATTTAAAATTTTGGGGTGTTACAATATATATATATATATATATATATATATATATATATATATATATATATATATAACCAAATTAACTTATAAATTTTAAAATAAATTCACCTATTTGTTATTAATAATTTTTTAGTTTATAAATTAAACTTATAAGCTAAAAAGAAAAAATTAGAGACTAAGCTAGTTTTGAAAAAGTACTTTATTATATTATCATTATTTAATTTTTAAAATTCTATCATAAATTTTGTTTAATATATTTTTTTATTATTTTAATAATAAATATATTTATAAATTATTTTTTTATTAAATATATTAATTATTTATAAATACTTTAATCAAATGTATAATTACTTAAAATTTTAAATACTTATAAGTTTAAATTAGCTTATAAATACTAAGCCAAATACCCTCTAATGATACAATATATGAGCTTCTAACCACTGAAATGGAATTAGTGAATTGCAGCATATAATTTGTTACAACCCTCCTGGAATTATATGTATATATTGATGACCCGTAAAGACCTCACCATTTAGATATTAAAATTTGAAATAAAAAATTTTCATTTGGTTTCAATATAATTTATTAATAAATAATAATTTTAAATAATTACTTATTTAAAAAATTTAGAGTGGATTTTAAATAACATTAATTGTAAATCATTTTAAATTCATACTTAAATAAAACATGTCTAATATAAATTTATAATTCTAATTATTTGAAAAAAAAAAGTTCATAATTTTATTATTAAAATCTAATATTTAGATTTTTCATCCAAATGTAAGGTTATAATATTACACATTGACTATTGAATTGTATTTATTATTCATATCAGTATTATAATATTATTAGGTATATTAATATTTAAAACAATAATTAAAAATTAAAAGCTGAATATTAAAAAAATATATATATAATTTTAGCATGAAAAGAGATTGATGACTCTTGACTATGATGTAATTATTCCATAAACTGTTGGGTAGGTAAGATCAATTCAAGTGATTAATGAAGGAAGCCTAGCCACAAATATTTTAACGTCTCCTTTTTTTAGTGTAAAGATAGTGTGAAATGCTTCTTTTTCTTTTTTGACAAATTAAGGTATTGGTGGCCAATCAGAATAGCCTAGTTATTCTATTCATACCGAACATTTGATGTGAAGTTTACAAAATATAATTATTATTTTTATAATTTTTAATCACTCAATAATATTATTTAAAATTTTAAATTAATATTTATATATTTAATATTAATTTAATTAGTAAAGAAAATATATCACTGTTAAAATTATAATAATTTTAATATAATTTTTATTCTCATATAGCCCACACTCATACACACTTCATAACTAATATGAAATTCTGTAGGACCAATCCACTGGTAGATGGATCGAACTCAACTTTTTCGTCACAGACTCACGTACACGACCTAGTCATTTGAGGATCAGATTAATAATTATCCTATTTAGAGATTAAATATTGCATTTATAAGTTTCATAACCGACTATTCACGTAAGGTATAAAAGTAAAGAATTAATTTGAGTATCTCTGTCTACCTTTTATAAAATTCATTTTTATCACGAAAAAGAGATAAGGCTACTTTTTACTGTGTAATTCATCAATTATAACCGATTTATATACGTTCATTGAATTAAAAAAAAAAATAACTCGTTTATGTTTGAGTAACATAATATAAAAATTTTGATTGAAATTTATTCATTTTTTTTTTTTAAATATTGCTAGATTGGCGGTGGAAAGAAAATGTGAAGAGTTGAAAATGAAAGCATGATGACCAGAAATTAATGTATGGTAGAGGTCGTTCTTATTTTCAATTTCTTTAAGTTGGAAATGTATTTGGTTGTTATTTTGCTCCACAAGGAAATCGACTCTTGTATATCCACAATATTACTCTTTCACTCCTATAAAAATAAAATATAATCTCGTTATTTATATGCTTTCCCAATATTATTTAATTTTTTACATAAATAATTAATTTTATTTTTTATATAAATAATTAATTTTATTTATATAAAAATATAATATAGTAATTTATACTTTTCTTTTATACTCTATTCTAACTAATGAAATATTTTCTCTATTTTTATAAAAAAAATAAAAATAATTAATAAAATTATGTGCTTCATATACACCTAATGATAACTCTTATTCTAGATTAAGGGAGATCTTAAAAATCCTAGCTGCCTCCTTTCTCTTTCTTTTTTTTTTTTTTTTTTTTTAATTTCTTTATAGGGAAAAAAAATTTCTAAGTTATTGTATGTCATTTTCACTTGTGATAAGTTTCTTTTTTTTTCTTTTAATAAAATAGTATTTTACTTATTTTTTTTAGTTTCTTTCTACGTTACGGAGTTTTTTTTTTTTAATATTTCTCTCTTAGAGAGAGTTTTTGTTAATATCTTACATTAATTTAAAATATAAATAATGTGCCTCTTATAAGGTTTTAGAGACTTTTCCTTTAACGATGAATAATAAATCGTATGATTTATTTAACGACAAGTAATAAATCGTATGATATATTTATAAAATTATTTTTATAATTTTTAATCAAATGAATATATATGATCTACAAAACTATAACTTTATTTAAGTCTAATTCAAGCAAAATTTTATTCAAATAAATAAGGAATCAAGTTCCAACATCTCAATACTCTGGTCTTTTTTCTATTCAATAAAAACTTAATTGACTAAATAATAATTGATGAGTTACACAATTGTAATTAATTATATCCTTTTTATCACTATAAAAATGAATTATCATAAACTCTATGTGATTTAAAATACTCTAATTTTCAATAAGTATATTTCTGAGTAACTTATTTCGTAAAAAGTATGATATAAATGTGCTTAGTATATAAATTAACCTTTAAAAAATTAATTTACTTCTAAATTATAAAAAAAATATTGCTTATAAAATAATTTAAATGATAACAAATTAAAGGATAAATTGCTAAATTACACTACATTTATCCAGGAAAATGCAACTTATCAAGTCTCAAATAAACAAATTACTTCCCTTGCATGAAGAAAGTAGAGTGTCATATTTGAAGTTTGCTTAATGATGCAAACCAAATAAGATTTTTTTTCTGTACTTTTCAAAAAATTTTATTTTCTTAACCTACTTATCCCAACTAAACAAGGTTCTAAAGTAAGTAGGTGAGGAGATTTGAACTCGAGACTTCTTTATAATTTACATCATCTTAAAGGTAAATACAAACCAATCAAGCTGCCTCTAATTATACATAATATATATATATATATATATATATTATGATTTCCTTTACATAGGAAATATTTTTAAATCAAATCATACATAATTGAGATTAAATGTCTTTATATATTAAAAAAAATTACTTTTAGGTATTGACTCTGAAAATTAAAGAGTAAATTTACTTACAAAATTAAACTAGCTTTTGAGATTTGCAAATATAAATAACATGATAAGAGTCTAAATGAGGTTGTTAGATCAAAATTAAATAAAATTTTTTTATGTAAAAAAAAAATTAATAAGGATAGGTATGGTGTCGTTTTCAATATTTCTGAATTCGTGTGTTGTTGACGCGGTTTCATGTATAATATTCAGTAATAAGCATCTCTCTTTCTTTTTCTTTGCTTGTGGATATAAAGAAAGGGGGAATAAATGGTTAGGTTTCCATTTGCCATGGTGCAATTGCTTTGCAACTTGAGTTGGTGAGACTGCTTATAAAGAAACTTTTTCTTGTGCTAGATCACAACTCCCCTATGTGGACCTCTCCTTCTTTATTATCTCTTTCCTTAGAAATTTCTATGATTTTAATTTATTTTTTTTAATTTTTAATGAAGATCAAATATTTTCACGAATTAACAATTATAATTTAAAAAAAAATATATTCTTCTGTCTTTTAGAAGAAAAACCCTTTAACTAATATCAACTTTGACTCTTCCTATTCCTTCTCATAAGTATTAAGAGCTCATTGGCCGAAAATGGGTTGAAAAAGACATTTCCCAAGTATCCTGTGCGCCTTGCTTGCATCTCTCCACTTGGTTGTGTGTTTGTTCCTATCTAATACATATGAAAATGACATTGAAAGATGTGATTATGATTATGATTATTTTTTTTTTCCATGTGCACATGGAAGTTTGTTAATGTCCATAATCATATTGATATTGGAAAATGGGATTATTATTATTATTTTTTTTTTGTCTTTCCATGTGAATGGGAAGTTCAATCACATCCCCCAATCACAGGACCTTCATCCAAGCCTTTATTTATGCATAATTAAGTTGTTCAATTGAAAATTAATTCATTTATTCTTATTTTATTGAAATTTTTTAAAATTTAAAATCAATTTGTAAATGAAGTTTTTTATATAAAAAAACATTTATAATTTGAATTATATAAATTTTGTCACATTAAAAAAATTTTAAGAACTTGTAACACTTGGATTGGCTAATATGACAATCAATGAAAATAAAATAATAATAATAATAACAAGTAGTGGAGAAGAATGGGTTAAAAAAAGAAAGAAAAAGAGGATAAGAAAGTGACAAAAGCATGTCTAGCTAGATGTTTCCAAGGAGTTCATATATATATATATATATATATAAAATCAAATTAACTTATAAATTTTAAAATAAATTCACGTATTTGTTATTAACAATTTTTTAGTTTATAAATTAAACTTATAAACTAAAAAGAAAAAATTAGAGACTAAGCTAGTTTTGAAAAAGTACTTTATTATATTATCATTATTTTATTTTTAAAATTTTATCATAAATTTTGTTTAATATATTTTTAAATTATTTTAATAATAAATATATTTATAAATTATTTTTTATTAAATACATTAATTATTTATTAGTTATTTATAAATACTTTAATCAAATATATAATTACTTAAAATTTTAAATACTTATAAGTTTAAATTAGCTTATAAATACTAAGCCAAATACCCTCTAAGAATACAATATATGAGCTTCTAACCACTGAAATGGAATTAGTGAATTAGATATTAAAATTTGAAATAAAAAATTTAGATTTGATTTCAATATAATTTATTAATAAATAATAATTTTAAATAATTACTTCTTAAAAAAAATTTAGAGTGGATTTTAAATAACATTATTTGTAAATCATTTTAAATTCATACTTAAATAAAATATTTCCAATATAAATTTATAATTCTAATTATTTGAAAAAAAAAGTCTATAATTTTATTATTAAAATCTAATATTTAGATTTTTCATCCAAATGTAAGGTTATAATATTACACATTGACTATTGAATTGTATTTATTATTCATATCAGTATTATAATATTATTAGGTATATTAATATTTAAAACAATAATTAAAAATTAAAAGCTGAATATTAAAAAAATATATATATAATTTTAGCATGAAAAGAGATTGATGACTCTTAACTATGATGTAATTATTCCATAAACTGTTGGGTAGGTAAGATCAATTCAAGTGATTAATGAAGGAAGCCTAGCCATAAATATTTTAACATCTCCTTTTTTTAGTGTAAAGATAGTGGGAAATGCTTCTTCTTTTTTGACAAATTAAGGTATTGGTGGCCAATCAGAGTAGCCTTGTTATTCTATTCATACCGAACATTTGATGTGAAGTTTACAAAATGTAATTATTATTTTTATAATTTTTAATCACTCATTAATATTATTTAAAATTTTAAATTAATATTTATATATTTAATATTAATTTTGAAGGACTATAATTTTTTTTATCAAAAATAAAATATACACACACATGGATTAGTAAAGAAAATACATTATTATTAAAATTATAATAATTTTAATAGAATTTTTATTCTCATATAGCCTATACTCATACACACTTCATAACTAATATAAAATTCTGTAAGACTAACCCACTGGTTGATGGATCGACCTTAATTTTTTTATCACAGACTCACGTGCACGAACTAGTCATTTGAGGATCAGATTAATAATTATCCTATTTAGATATTAAATATTGCATTTATAAGTTTCATAACCGACTATTCACGTAAGGCATAGGAGTAAAGAATTAATTTGAGTATGTCCGTCTACCTTTTATAAGATTCATTTTTATCATGAAAAAGAGATAAGACTACTTCTTACTATATAATTCATCAATTATAACCTGTTTATATACATTCATAGAATTAAAAAAAAAAACTCGTTTATGTTTGAGTAACATAATATAAAAATTTTGATTGAAATTTATTCTTTTTTTTTTTTCAATATGGCTAGATTGGCGGTGGAAAGAAAATGCGAAGAGTTGAAAATGAAAGCATGATGACCAGAAATTAATGTATGGTGGAGGTCGTTCTTATTTTCAATTTCTTTAAGTTGGAAATGTATTTGGTTGTTATTTTGCTCCATAAGGAAATCGACTCTTGTATATCCACAATATTACTCTTTCACTCCTATAAAAATAAAATATATTCTCGTTATTTATATGCTTTCCCAATATTATTTAATTTTTTATATAAATAATTAATTTTATTTTTTATATAAATAATTAATTTTATTTATATAAAAATATAATATAATAATTTATACTTTTCTTTTATACTCTATTCTAACTAATGAAATATTTTCTCTATTTTTATAAAAAAAAATATATGAAAACAATTAATAAAATTATGTGCTTCATATACACCTAATGATAACTCTTATTCTAGATTAAGGGAGATCTTAAAAATCCTAGCTGCCTCCTTTTTCTTTTTTTTTTTTTATTTCTTTATAGGGAAAAAAAATTTCTAAGTTATTGCATGTCATTTTCACTTGTGAAAAGTTTTTTTTTTTTTTTTCAACTCAACTCAACTAAGCCTTTATCCCAAAAATTTGAGGTCGTTATTTTTTTTTTTTCAAAAAAATAGTATTTTACTTATTTTTTTTAGTTTCTTTCTATTTTACGGAGTTTTTTTTATTTTTTTTAATATTTCTCTCTTAGAGATAGTTTTTGTTAATATCTTACATTAATTTAAAATAGAAATAATGTGTCCCTTATAAGGTTTTAGAGACTTTTCCTTTAACGACAAGTAATAAATCGTATGATATATTTATAAAATTATTTTTATAATTTTTAATCAAATGAATATATATGATCTACAAAACTATAACTTTATTTAAGTCTAATTCAAGCAAAATTTTATTCAAATAAATAAGGAATCAAGTTCTAACATCTCAATACTCTAGTCTTTTTTTTATTCAATAAAAACTTAATTGACCGAATAATAATTGATAAGTTACACAATAGTGATTAATTATATCCTTTTTGTTACTATAAAAATGAATTATCTTAAACTCTATGTGGTTTAAAATACTCTAATTTTCAATAAGTGTATTTCTGAGTAACTTATTTCGTAAAAAGTATGATATAAATGTGCTTAGTATACAATTAACTTTTAAAAAATTAATTTACTTCTAAATTATAAAAAAATAATGCTTATAAAATAATTTAAATGATAACAAATTAAAGGATAAATTGCTAAATTATGCTACATTTATCTAGGAAATGCAACTTATCAAGTCTAAAATAAACAAATTACTTCCCTTGCATGAAGAAAGTAGAGTGTCATATTTGAAGTTTGCTTAATGATGCAAACCAAATAAGATTTTTTTTCTGTACTTTTCAGAAAATTTTATTTTCTTAACCTACTTATCTCAACTAAACAAGATTTTAAAGCAAGTAGGTGAGGAGATTTGAACTCGAGACTTCTTTATAATTTACATCATCTTAAAGGTAAATACAAACCAATCAAGCTGCCTCTAATTATATATATATATATATATATATATATATATATATATATATATATATATATATATATATATATATATATTATGATTTCCTTTACATAGGAAATATTTTTAAATCAAATCATACATAATTGAGATTAAATGTCTTTATATATTAAAAAAAATTACTTTTAGGTATTGACTCTGAAAATTAAAGAGTAAATTTACTTACAAAATTAAACTAGCTTTTGAGATTTGCAAATATAAATAACATGATAAGAGTCTAAATGAGGTTGTTAGATCAAAATTAAATAAAATTTTTTTATGTAAAAAAAAAATTAATAAGGATAGGTATGGTGTCGTTTTCAATATTTCTGAATTCGTGTGTTGTTGACGCGGTTTCATGTATAATATTCAGTAATAAGCATCTCTCTTTCTTTTTCTTTGCTTGTGGATATAAAGAAAGGGGGAATAAATGGTTAGGTTTCCATTTGCCATGGTGCAATTGCTTTGCAACTTGAGTTGGTGAGACTGCTTATAAAGAAACTTTTTCTTGTGCTAGATCACAACTCCCCTACGTGGACCTCTTTCTATCCCTTCTCGTAAGTATTAAGAGCTAATTGGCCGAAAATGGGTTGAAAAAGACATTTCCCAACTATGCTGTGCGCCTTAATTGCATCTCTCCACTTGGTTGCGTGTTTGTTCCCATCTCCGAGGTTAGTTGTGCGCCGCCTAGCCTCTATCTCCTAGGCAAGCCGTTTGATCTTCTACCCTCTTTTACTTCTTATAATTTTTCTTCTCATGGGTTGAGTTTGACATTTCTTCAAATATCCAAACCTCAAAATCTTTTGTCATTTTATTATTTACAATAAAATACATTGATTATAAATTATTTACTAAAATATTAATTAATTAACATATATAAAACTATAAATTAGAAAATTAATTTCGAGTGCAAGATTTAGATATTCAACCCAATATCTTGAGCACCATATTTATTTGATTTTTTTTTAAAGAACTTTGATCTTCTGATGTCGGTACCCATAAACCATTAATTGATCTTTGTGTACTTATTGACCAAATGAATACATATGAAAATGACATTGAAAGATGTGATTATGATTTTTTTTTTCCATGTGCACATGGAAGTTTGTTAATGTCCATAATCATATTGATATTGGAAAATGGGATTATTATTATTATTATTATTATTATTATTTTGTCTTTCCATGTGAATGGGAAGTTCAATCACATCCCCCAATCACAGGACCTTCATCCAAGCCTTTATTTATGCATAATTAAGTTGTTCAATTGAAAATTAATTCATTTATTCTTATTTTATTGAAATTTTTTAAAATTTAAAATCAATTTGTAAAGGAAGTTTTTTATATAAAAAAACATTTCTAATTTGAATTATATAAATTTTGTCACATTAAAAAATTTTAAGAACTTGTAACACTTGGATTGGCTAATATGACAATCAATGAAAATAAAATAATAATAATAATAATAATAATAATAATAATAATTAGTAGTGGAGAAGAATGGGTTAAAAAAAGAAAGAAAAAGAGGATAAGAAAGTGACAAAAGCATGTCTAGCTAGATGTTTCCAAGGAGTTCATATATATATAAATTGACCTATTTATTATTAACAATTTTTTAGTTTATAAATTAAATTTATAAGTTAAAAAAAAAAATTAGAGACTAATTTTTTTATTTTGATATTTATAAATCTTGTACTTATAAGCTAGTTTTGAAAAAGTACTTTATTATATTATCATTATTTAATTTTTAAAATTCTATATAAATTTTATTTAATATATTTTTTAATTATTTTAATAATAAATATATTTATAAATTATTTTTTATTAAATACATTAATTATTTATTAGTTATTTATAAATACTTTAATCAAATATATAATTACTTAAAATTTTACATACTTATAAGTTTAAATTAGCTTATAAATACTAAGCCAAATACCCTCTAAAAATACAATATATGAGCTTCTAACCACTGAAATGGAATTAGTGAATTAGATATTAAAATTTGAAATAAAAAATTTAGATTTTATTTCAATATAATTTATTAATAAATAATAATTTTAAATAATTACTTATTAAAAAAAAATTAGAGTGGATTTTAAAAAACATTATTTGTAAATCATTTTAAATTCATACTTAAATAAAACATGTCTAATATAAATTTATAATTCTAATTATTTGAAAAAACAAGTCCATAAGTTTATTATTAAAATCTAATATTTAGATTTTTCATCCAAATGTAAGGTTATAATATTACATATTGACTATTGAATTGTATTTATTATTCATATCAGTATTATAATATCATTAGGTATATTAATATTTAAAACAATAATTAAAAATTAAAAGCTGAATATTGAAAAAAATATAATTTTAGTATGAAAAGAGATTGATGACTCTTAACTATGATGTAATTATTCCACAAACTGTTGGTTAGGTAAGATCAATTCAAGTGATTAATGAAGGAAGCCTAACCATAAATATTTTAATATCTCCTTTTTTAGTGTAAAGATAGTGGGAAATGCTTCTTTTTCTTTTTTGACAAATTAAAGTATTGGTGGCCAATCAGAATAGCCTAGTTATTCCATTCATACCGAACATTTGATGTGAAGTTTACAAAATGTAATTATTATTTTTATAATTTCTAATTTTTTATTAATATTATTTAAAATTTTAAATTAATATTTATATTTTTAATGTTAATTTTGGAGAACTAGTTTTTTTTTTGTCAAAAATAAAATATATGGACATATGGATTAGTGATAAAAATACATCATTGTAAAAATGATGACAATTTTAATAGAGTCATTATTATCATATAACCCACACTCATATATACTTTATAACCAATATAAAACTTTGAAGAACTAACTTATTGGCAGATGAGTCTGCCTCAATTTTTTCGCTACAGACTTATATACACGAAATAATTATTTGAGGGCTAGATTAATAATTATCCTATTTAGAGATTAAATGTTATATTTATAAGTTTTGTAAATTTTTAGAGTTAATTCGAATATCTTTATTTATCTTTTGTAAGATTTATTTTTATCATAAAAAAGAGACAAGGCTACTTCTTATTATGTAATTCATTAATTATAACTAGTTTATATACCTCTGTTGAATTAAAAAAATAAATAAATCGTTTTATCTTTGAGTGATATAATATAAAAAATTTTATTGAAATTTATTTATTTTTAAAGAAATTATAGCTAGATTGGCGGTGGAAAGAAAATGTGAAGAGTTGAAAATGAAAGCACGATGACCAGAAATTAATGTATGGTGGAGGTCGTTCTTATTTTCAATTTAAAATATCTTACATTAATTTTCCTTTAAATTCAATCTTTTTAAAGAGTTTTATTCTCTTAATTGATTGATTCTTAAGTAATTAATTAATTGTAGTGTTTATTCAAATATTGCAGTTGAATATAATTTCAACTCCTGAAATGTTAAAGCATTGATTATGTTGGAGATATCCAATTAATACAAAGATGTAATATCATTGAAGAATTTTCATAACAAAAAACAATTCAATAATTTTGAGTTTTAGTCAAATTATAGTTATTAATTTATGAAAAATAATTTTATTTTCATATTTTAAATTTAAAAAATAAAAAAAAAATTAAAGGACATCATGTATTGACTTGAACTTTCAACCTACTTCAAAGTATATATGTTTACATTTAACCAAGATATTGTGAGATTTGAGTTGCATGATAGACAAATTTTGAAGAAAAGTATTAATAATTACAATTTAAATAATAATTAATCTCTAATTTTATATTTTTTTAAATTATGCTGGATTTATCATATTTTGACTTCTTAGCCAAAGCAATTAAAAGAGACTCATTTTGTATCCAAAGAGCCAATAATTAAGATACATGTGAAGTTTACCTAAAAACCATCAAAATATAAAAAGAAAGTCATTACATTTTATTTTTTTATAAATTAATTTCTAGAGCACATATTTTATAAATTTTCTTTTTTTTTTAATTCTTTTATCTTACTAAAATGGGATCAAGCCAGTTTTGTCATTAATTATTGAAAATTAATTATACACCATAACAAATTTAGATTTTATCAACATAGATATACCGTTAAAAATTTAAAATGTATTTTTAATAATGTATATAGTGATGTGTATAAATTTTATAATCTAAAATTTTTGATAATATTTTTATATTGATTTATAATACTATTATACATAATATTATATATATTATTTATTACGTTTTAGGTTATCTTGATATCTAAATACATTACCTTAGATGTTATTGCAGGGCACACATTGTCAATTTAAGATATTGGGAATAGGATATAGAGAAAGTTTTAAATTAATTTTTTTATTTTAATTGAATAATAAAAAAAAGCTTTAATTTTGACTAATTTTACTGGCTAAATAAAATTATACTCAATCTAAAGAATTTTAGCTTAATTATTGAAAAAAAAAAAAAAAAAACTGAAACTCAAATTAAAATTTGAAATTTTCGTGTAGTTATGCAAATAAATAAGTATTGATTATAATATACAAATATATAAGTGAAGGAGTGAATTTAAATAGTTGATTATTTATAACATAGAATACCAATCAACTTGTACTTTTTTTTGAAATTTAAAATTGTTCATAATATATCTTTATAGTTTATGTCTATAAATACAAATCAATATTATTATACATAAATGTTAGTCTTTATTGTCAATTAATTTTTTAAAATAAATAAATGGATCTATAATTTTTAATGTTAATTAAGTAAATTTAATTATTTGATTGCTTTATGTTTCTTTTATAGCTTATTCACTTGTTATTTTTTGGGTGTGACTGCGGAGAACTCGAACTCATATAAGAATAAGCTCATTAACCGTTAGATTAACTATTTTGTTAAAATATTTATATACTCTATACACACATTTTAATTAATTCTATATATATCTTGATATAAATATTTAATTTAATAGTTATTAAATTTATTTTCATATTAATTCGAATTTATATTAGATGTACTCTTATTTTATTTGTTTATATATATATATATATAAAAAAAGACAACTCCATCAAATTTTACTAATTAAAAAAATATCAACTATATAGTAGATTAATTAATTAATAATAATAATAATTGTTGACCTCGTGTAGCTCAAAATGAGCATTTATTTTGATGATAACAGAACTCAAATAGAATCTATCTAACCCAACTTTAAAGTGATGTGTAGATTCTTTCTCTTATTCATAAAGAATCTTTGAAGTTGCATCTAAGGAGGAAGAATACTCAAAGGTATCTCAAGACAAATCCAAGATGAGAAAGAACAAAATTATATAAGCCAAGACTCAAAGTAAAGATATGAAAGTGAAAGAGTTAGAAATTGAGTCTTTAAGACTTGTGTAAAAAGAATAGATGAAAGTTTAGTCAAATGGAGCTCAAAATTAAATTTTCTCTTTTAATTATTTTATAAAATTTTATCTTATCATGACCTTGGATATTACTATTGGAGTATATATTTTTCTTAAGGTCTAAAATCATTTTTTTTAAGATTACAATTTGAAACAGGCATCTGGTAAATTAGTTTGCTAACCTGTTTGCTAAAATATTAGTTTGCTAATGTGTTTGTTAAAACATTAATTTACTAACTAGTTTATTACTGTTGTCAAAATTTCATTAGTTTGTTAAATGATCAGAGTTGCTTAACTTCGCACAAAAAGATAAAATAATGGCTATTTTGCCTAAAACAGAGTGTATAACGTTCCAAAAAAGTTTCAAACGGTTTAAAATGATTTGGGACTATAAATACACTTTCTTTACTTTATTTTATACTTGATGAAAGCCTACATTTGCACTTAATCTTGATTTTTCATTTATTGCTTTTATTCAAGAGCTTTAAAGTCTTTGAGCTACCATTGACAAATCAACTCATCTCTTCTTTATAGTTTGATTTGTATTGAGGGAGAGTGAGTGTTAAAATATTAAATTGCATTTAAGAGAGGTTGTACAAGCACCTATTGAAGCCTGAGAGTGTAAGTGCTTGAGATAGCACTTGTCAATGGTTCAAGCTAACTTGATAAAAGCTTGGTGTTGAAAAAGTTGTAAAGGACTTTTGATCTATTGCCTTTAAAATAGTAAATAGTGGAGAGAAGACTCAAAGAGGGTTCTTTGAGAGAGTGGATGTAGGCTAGTTAAGCCGAACCACTATAAAAAACATTGTGTTTGATCTCTCAACCTTAATCTCCTTACTTTTATGTGATTTAATTTCTATGCATGATATTGAATGATTGATTAAATAGATTGAGTTTATATACTTGAAGATATATTTAGTAGGTTGAGAAATTGGTTGAAAATCTTGTGATGCATGTTATGACAAAAATTACAATAAATATTGATTGAAATTTGAACTCAAATTTAGGGACATATTATTTAAACATATATCACTTTCACAATATATATAAAAGAGCATCTAGTTGAATAAAGACACAATTTTTCAGTAGGCTACAAGCAAGGGCCAAAAAATTGTAAAATCTAATTCACCCCCTCTTGGACTATTTTGGGACAACAATAATAATAATAATAATAATAATTATTATTTAGTCTTTTCTTTGTTTTTTTTTTTTAAGTTTTTAGTCAATTCAATTAATTTTCTTGGCTTTATAGCTCAATAAATGCAATATAAATAGGAAATATAAATGATGAATGAAATGTGAGTTGTGTGTTGTTGAGATTTTGGTTTAAGTTTTTGTATTTAAATAAGATTCTATTTATTGAGTAGTCTTATATATATATAAATAAATATTATATAGATAAATAAAAAATATAAAAATTATAGCAGAATTATAGATAAAATAAAATTTTCGTATAATGATTAAATATGTAAGTCTATTTGACAAAAAAGAAAAAAACTAAGAAAATATTTTTTTTCTTCTATTTATATGATTTTTTCTTAATTATTTTATACTTTTATAATTTTTGTAAATATAATTTAAAGTTATATTATTTTTTTTAATTATATATATAAAAAAAAGAAAGTTCTATAAAGGAATAAATAAACAATAAAACAGTATCAGTTACTCTTTCTTTTCAGCAGATGGAAACCCTCTCCATAGCCTCTCTCTAAAATCCCCTTCTGTGTTCATCCATTTCTTTACCTCCTCAGCAATGGAAGTTTTCACCAAAACCATCTCAGCCTTTAACCACCTTAGTTGGTTTTCTGCCTTTTGACTTTGTATTCCCTTAGCCCTTTTTTTATGTCTTATTGTTTTGTTCCCTTTTAGTTTAATGCCACATTAAAACAATTAAATAAATCTAGGATTCTATCAATATATGGGGTTGTCACCAAGTTCAAACCAGCTTGTGCTTTGCTAGATTTCTGCTCTGTTCTTATTTATCTGCTGCTGCTCTTTTTCTTTTGAATTTAAACCAATTTAGCATATTCTGAAGGGGTTCACCAGATTTACCTTTCTCTCAGGGATATCACATCTGGGTCTCTCTCCATTGGAGCTATCATGATCTTTTCAAGGTGCTATCTTTTCCGTTCTTTGTTCAGTTATCCTCATGGGTTCCTTATTTCAGTTTGATTTTCGGTTAATAACTACAAATTCCTTGTATTGCTCTTTCAAAGTCTAGATTTCTCTTGTTTTTTTTATTTATGTTATACTTCCTAGTTGATAATTAGAGGTTCTTGAATTGCTTTTTCTGTATTAGAACGTAAGATTTCATTTCCTTCAATTGGTAATCTTCGTGGGTTTTTGATTCCTGTTGAGTTTGATTTGTAGTGGTTCCTCTACTGCTCTGCCTTTATAAGAACCCTAAGGTTCGGTTGAGCTCAAACAGCATCCATCTCTTTGTTCCTTAGAAATTTCCTTGATTTTTTAATGATGAGTGATAGTGGATTAAAAATATTTGTTTTTGCTTTGTCAATCTTGAGCTTGGCATGGCTTTGTTGTGGATTTAATCCTGTAGACAATTACCTTATAGACTGTGGATCAATCAGCGATACTACAGTGGGCGACCGTGTTTTCTTGGCTGATAACTCTACCTCAAACACCCTTTCAACCCCAAAAAACATTTTTGCCAAATCTTCAACATCTGTCACTTCCTCTGATGATTCATTGCTGTATCAAACAGCAAGAATCCTCGATGGAACCTCAAAATACTCATTTTCAATTCAGCAACCTGGAAGACATTGGATTCGCCTTTATTTTTATCCATTTGTTCATGATAGTTACAATATGAGCAAGGCAAATTTTGATGTTTCCACCCAAGACCATGTCCTTATGAGCAATTTCAGTGTGAACTCTAATGTTGTTAAAGAATTTTCAGTTAACGTAACCTCGAGTAGCCTTGAAATTACTTTCACCCCATCCAGCAATTCATTTGCATTCTTGAATGCCTTCGAAGTTGTTTCCGTCCCTGATACACTCATTACAGATGGTGCCAGCACTTTTAATCCGTTGGGGAAATTCCAAGGCATGCTTTCACAGGCACTGGAGACCATTTTTAGGGTGAACATGGGTGGACCAACAATTCTCCCTGAAAATGATACCCTTGGGCGAACTTGGGTTCCTGATCAAAGTTTTCTCATCAATAAGAATTCTGCAACAAACATATCAAGAATCAGCGCTGTGAAGTATGTAGATGGTGGAGCAACACCAAATATTGCTCCTAATACTGTTTATGGTACTGCGACCATGATGAACTCAGCAGATAATCCCAGCAGCAATTTCAATGTGACCTGGCAGTTCAATGTTGATCCTGGATTTCAGTACCTCGTTCGGTTTCACTTCTGTGACATAGTAAGTAAAGGTCTTAACGACCTCTACTTTGATGTTTACATTGACTCTTGGATTGTATCGAACGATCTTGATCCTAGTGTTCTATTATTTAACACTTTGGCGGGTGCACTTTATTTGGATTTTGTCACAGCATTAACTGTGAACAATAAGCTTCTTGTTAGTATTGGTCCAAGCTCCCTTCCTAATGTCTCACCCAATGCCATTCTAAATGGGCTGGAGATAATGAAAATGAACAATTCCCTGGGGAGCCTCAGTAGGTCAGCATCTTTGCTTTCTGATTCAAGTTCTAAGAAGAATGTTGGCATGATAGTTGGCTTGACCTTTGGGGCAGTTATTGCTGTGGTGTTGGCTGCAATTATCTTTATGTTGTGCAGAAAAAGGAAAAAGTTGGCACGTCAAGGCTATTCAAAGACATGGATTCCTCTATCTATTAGTGGGGGACATTCTCACACTGTGGGCAGTAAGTATTCTAATGGAACAACTGTTAGTGTTGATTCTAATTTGGGATATCGCATTCCTTTTGTGGCAGTTCAAGAGGCCACAAACAACTTTGATGAGAGTTGGGTTATCGGTATTGGTGGTTTTGGGAAGGTGTACAAGGGAGCTTTAAATGACGGTACAAAGGTGGCTGTTAAAAGGGGAAATCCGCGCTCCCAACAGGGACTAGCAGAGTTCCAGACTGAAATTGAGATGCTATCCCAGTTCCGACATCGCCATCTAGTTTCATTAATTGGGTACTGTGATGAAAAAAATGAGATGATCTTAATATATGAATACATGGAGAATGGCACTCTCAAGGGTCATCTCTATGGCTCTGGTCGTCCTAGCTTGAGTTGGAAGGAAAGGCTTGAGATATGTATTGGAGCAGCTAGAGGACTTCATTACCTTCACACTGGCTATGCTAAAGCAGTCATTCATCGTGATGTGAAGTCTGCAAATATCTTGCTTGATGAGAATCTAATGGCCAAAGTTGCTGATTTTGGGCTTTCAAAGACAGGACCTGAAATTGATCAGACCCATGTGAGTACAGCAGTGAAGGGGAGTTTTGGGTACCTTGATCCTGAATATTTCAGAAGGCAACAACTAACAGAGAAATCAGATGTGTATTCATTTGGGGTGGTTTTGTTTGAGGTTCTTTGTGCAAGACCTGTTATAGATCCAACCCTTCCAAGGGAAATGGTGAACTTAGCAGAATGGGCAATGAAGTGGCAGAAAAAAGGGCAGTTGGAGCAAATAATAGATCCTACACTTGTGGGGAAAGTAAGACCTGATTCTCTTAGGAAATTTGGTGAAACTGCTGAGAAATGCTTAGCTGACTTTGGCGTTGACAGGCCTTCTATGGGAGATGTCTTGTGGAACCTTGAGTATGCTCTTCAACTTCAAGAGGTAGTTGTTCCTGGTGATCCTGAAGAAAACAGCACTAACATGATTGGTGAGCTTTCTCCACAAATCAACAATTTCAGCCATGTTGATATTAGCGTTTCTACTGCTCAATTTGGAGCATCAAGTGTGGATGATCTCTCTGGGGCTTCAATGAGTAAAGTATTCTCACAGCTAGTAAAGTCTGAGGGGAGATAACTTGTTGGAGACGGTATATTTTGTGAGTTTAGCTCCTTCTTTGATATCATTTCTTTGGTTTGTCTTCTCACCAATCACTACTTTCTACACCAGAGTAGATAGAGGAATTCTTTTTATTTGATGTGGAGAAGGAAGAACATGAATTTACTAAGGACAATCCTTGTTCTGGTAAAATCAAGAAAGCATCTTCTCTGATTACAGCATGGCTTTTCTGCTTAGCTTTTGGCAATACAGAGAGAAGGTGCTCCATGTTCTATGGCTAGTCATCTTCTAGTAGGTGTCTAAGCCACACGAAATTGTTTCTGGAGTTCTGCATATTGAGTTTTCTCTTTTGTACAGCAGGGAAGGTGCTTCAAGTGAGTTTTAGGGAATTCGTAAGAATGTTGATTTTCTTATGTCATATGAAATACCTTGGTATTAACTGCATTTATTTCACTGTTTGCAAATGTGTATGTCTGATACTTAGTATTCTTGTGCATTTAACCATCCTTGCTTGCTATATCAAATATCAATTCAGAATTTATAATGGTAATGATTGCCTGATCTTGGATGAAAAATGAGATTAATGTTTGGCCAATGCTTGAATGTTGTTTGTACTGATTCATCAACAATTGAGCCTCTCAGTTTTCTCATTTGCTAGAAGATATTATGCGCCGGTTATCTTTGATTAAATGCTTGAATTGCCTTCCTCTTATGGCAAGAAGTTTTTGCACCATGCTTTATCCATAGTATTGTTACACAGTATTTGAATATCTGATTTCTATTTTAAAAATTCTACATTGCAGACGAAGATATTACCTACAAATTTTCAGTTTTTATTAAGAACGCGGTAGGAGCATAGAAGCACAGAAATTGTTCAAATATGAGGGCAATTCCCTAAGAATCTGCATCCCATCCTTCACTCTAGCTCCTCTTTGCTTTGTGAGGCTAAACATGCAAAAGGGGGGAAAAATAATAATACCATTTTTGCTCATTTATCTCTACTGCTTACTGTTGGAGCCCATATCAGCTAAAAACAAGCAATTGAAAGTGAATATAGAGTAAAAGGAGCCAAGTCAAATTAGCGTAAGCTATTTTGGTGGGGGCAATTTCAAACTTAACAATTGAACTTTGTTGAGCTTTGTCAGAGAAAATTTTACATAGAGTAAGGGGGAGTTAAGCCAAATTGATTTAAACTATTTTGTTCAAGGCAACTCCCAGCTCAACAACCTCCACCAAGCTCAATATCTAAATTTTATAGACTGTTTTTCATTATGATTTTTGATCCTCCAACTTTTAATCCTCACTTATCTCTCATATCCTTTTCATTTCATCAAAATAAATAATTTTTATTTTAAATAACAGTTAAATATTTTAATATTCAATTTAATTTACTAGTTGGGTTTAACTCCTGAAGTCAACATTCAAGAAATAATTCTTAAATGTGAGGGGAACTAATCTTGATTAACATATTAATTGGCTTGAGAATATTTCTAATAATAAAAATAAACAGAAATTCATTTATTTTTGGAGATTTAACCATAGAAAGCCACACATAACCTAACAAGAAACTTCTTCACTAGCTCATACTCCCTTTCTTATTCTTCTTCTAGTGAGGGTATGAACTAGTCCTTAGTTACCCTTTCTTCTATTTGATATAATGATGCAGGCATGCGCAGTCATTCATCAATGCTAATTATAATTAAGTTCAGTGCTTGTGTATTAGCACGCAGAAAGAGAGTTTGGTGGGTAGTGATTTTCCTCCATGTATTGCTCATAATATTTTGCACAGGTTACCTACTGCTCCATCATATCAATCATAATCAATTCGATTCGGTTTGAATTGAAATCTGTTCACCCCTATTCATAATCAATTGCATATGATCTCTGAAAGATTCAGAGATAAGAGGGAATTTGAGCTTATTTGTCCTTAATTTTACTTATGTTGAGGGACATATGCATTGGTTACCTACTATACATGCATCTCACATCAACTTAATCATAATTTAATAGGAAATACACCAATAAGCTTTGAATTAATGGCACTAAAGTTGTTTCGAGAATTTGAGATCAGAAGTTCGACACTCAATCAGGACCAATTGTGGCTGTGTCAATAAGAAACACCAAAATATGCAAATCTTATATATGATATGAGTATAGGTTTGGTGGACCTAATTATATAGATAAATATTGATTGACTCCATCAGAATTTGCCTTCAAATTACCTTGAACAAGCACTAATTAAGAAGGCATAATAATAATAATAATAATAATAATAATAATAATAATAATTATATAGTATACGTCTGTATGTGTAATTTGGAACCGTAGCTTTTGATTCTTTCTTGTGGATTACTTCTGCTATTAATTAATAACACTAACTGTTTTGTGGCCATCCCCATCCATCCATAAAGAAAATAAAAATGATGGAGAGACGTGAAAGCAACAAGCATTCAAGCATAGCACTTGAGAATTCCACCTCATGCCTTTGGTTGTTACAGCTAGCTAGTGAATTGGCTACGCCCAACTCCAACCACATCCATGCTTGCCACAAATTTGTTTTTGGACTATAAATACCATAACATCACAAATCATTCTCTCTCTCTCTCTCTCTCTCTCTCTCTATCTATCTATCTATCTATCTATCTATCTATCTATATATATATATATATATATATATATATTTTAACTAAATCCCTCTTCGACAATAGTCTTAAAATAGTATTTAGTGTTTTTTACGTTATCTCTTTTATATTTATATTAGAAGTTAAGAGAGTATTTTATGTAAAATTATATTTCTTAACTTTTAAAGGTTCAGAGAGCGTTTTGAATAGAGTCAATAAGATGATACAATTTACCTTTAACCAATAATTTAAAATAATTAGAGCTTAAACCTTCATAATTCAATTTATAAATCTATCACCTTTAATTATCAATTTAAGTTTTCCGGTGATGAAATTTCTTAAATATTATATATTTCAGGGGAATAATTATTAGTAATCTTACTAATGGTATCATAATATTAAAAGGACAAGTAAAAAAAAGAAAAAATCATGTGATTTGCACTTTTTAAAATGGGATATATAATTTATTTCATAGTAAGTAAAAATCCTATATTTAACTTTATTATAGTAGAAAAAATAAAATTTAAAACCCTGTTAAAAACTGTTGGGGTTGTACTAAATAAAAATAAAAGTAAAAGTTAAAAACTATATATATTTTTTTAATTCAATGAAAGTATCATAGGCCGAGTATAATTGATAAATTATATAATTATAGATAAATAATTATCTTCACTTCTTATCTTAAAGATAAATAATATTAAAATAAGTAGATTTTAATATTAAAATAAGTAGATAAAGAAACTCGAACCAGAGACATTTCTCATTTACAAAGTTAAAAAAATATTATCATGTCTTTGGGTTGCTATATACATATAATGATTTAACTTTTATCAAATAGGAATTTATAATATTTAATTATATGATAAACAAATATAGAGGCAGACCTAGGTGGAAGGTTGGCCTCCAAAAGTTTTTAAAGTAAAAATTTTATCCATATATATATATATATATATATATATAATTATTTACCCATTTAAAAATTTTTCAAAATTAAATAATTAATGAATTGTTTTATCAATAATTTAAAAAAAATATAATTCATATTTTTAAAAAATAAGTAAATTTGAATTAATAAATAATTTGATAAAAATAAATATAGAGATTAGATAATATATTTTTTAAAATATATAAATTTTCATTAAAAAACAAATACAAAATAGTAATTTTTCATTTCTGTTAAAACTTGAAGCCCATATGAAAAATTAAAAAAAAAAGAAGAAAAATCTCAATATTTCCAAACCTTGGTGAATTTTCAAACCACCTATAATCTCAATGATTTTTTTTCTCTCTTTTTCTTCTTAAATTTAATGGCAGATTTTATACACTTTATTTTTAATTAGCTTTATAAAATTTTTAAAATTAAAGAATCAATAAATTGTTTTATCAATAATTTAAAATTTTAATTTATAATTTTTAAAAATAAGTTAAATTGAATTGAATTAATTAATTTGATTGATGTAATTCCATTTGTAACACACCATTGAATTATCAAATTTTTGTGGTAATTACCAGCATTTTT
Source organism: Hevea brasiliensis (assembly GCF_030052815.1). NCBI lineage: Eukaryota > Viridiplantae > Streptophyta > Magnoliopsida > Malpighiales > Euphorbiaceae > Hevea > Hevea brasiliensis. The sequence continues at coordinate 4,639,516 of NC_079493.1, read as the reverse complement.
CAATGAAAAGTTTTTTTTTTAATTATTTTTTAGGTTAGAAAAATAAAAAATAATGCGCATGTTCTTAATAATTGTAATATAAAAGTAAAAAAAAAAAAAGTTTAGGGACTGTTAGAAAGTATTTTATCAACTTAAAAATCTTAATTAAGGCAATGTCAAAGGATAGAAATAGTATATTTACCCACTATGGGAATTTGAAGGAAAAAAAAAAAAGAAAAAAAAAAAAAAAGATTAGGGAGTTAGTGGCACAGTTAAGAATTCCATTGTAAGATTGTCATCTTCCCCACTAAAGAATTTATTATTGAACTATAAGAAAAAGCCAGGCTTATGCGTACTTAATAATGTATATTTTCTTTGTTATATAAGCCTCTAGACCCAAATTTTGGCACTATTTGCAATTAATATATAATAATTATTAGCCCATTTTCATTATTTTCCGATTAATTAAGCATATATACTCATGGTTACAATAGTTAGAGAGAGAGAGAGAGAGAGAGAGTATTGCAGAAGAGACTTTCCCTAATCCAAACCAGAAAATATATTCCTTAATTCATAGATAAATAGCAATTAGAGAAGAAATTATAGAGCCATCACCAAAAAAATATTAAAAAAAAGGTTAAAAAAGAAAAAACTTAAGAGTAATGGGTCATTGATCTCCGTGTTCAACCACATCAACCTTGGTAGTGCAAGATAGCAATCTCTTGAACATAGAGAACAAAGCAGCACATGGCACTCTCCTGAAAGAATCTCTTTTACCAAATCCTATCTTCTCGCTATTATTGCTTGCTTTTGATGAAGATGGAGATGAAGATGATGATCTTTGTCTTGATGATCTTTTATTCTTGATTCTCTCTTTAACTTTGCCTATACACTTCTTGGCCTTCTCAGGAACACTTTCTTTTCTTGAGAATGTGTAGCTCCGCAAGTACAATTGTCTGCATGATCTGCTGTCCACAACCCTAGGGTGCCCATGCACACCCTCCGGCCGGCAGCCCTTGTAGCTCCCTGATCTCTCAAACTCCGTGTCGGATTCCAGCCATTTGTGGAGGTTCACATAGGTGGCCGGCAGGGCTGTGATGCCAGTATCATGGGTGATGTTGGCCATGAGCTAGGCATATGGTGATGGGGATTGGTCTTTGAGTGGTTATTTAAAGGAGTAGTGCTTGAATTTGAAGAAAAGATGAAGAGTAGAGTAGATTTAATGTGGAGTGTGTAATGATTTGGCAACATGTGGACTGTGAAATATATGTATTAAATTGACTTAGGAGTTAGGACCCATGATAAGGACCTAATGCCATTTGATTGTTCTATGTAGTTAGGCAAGAATTACATAATATAGATTGCTAACCCTCAACAGAAACATTAATATATTAAATTAAGGTTCTTCTTAAAAAAATTGCATAATTTTCTATTCTGTGTAGTCGGCTCATGAATTTTTTTTATTTAATTTAATAAAGAATCTAATTTGAAATTTGAAATTTTATGGTCTTGAAAATAATTTTAACATCATTAAATTAAAGCTTATTATATATATATATATATATATATATATATATATATATATATATATATATATATATATATATATATATATATATATATATTTTAAGTTTGTTGCATGATATCATCCTAATTTGTTGACAAATTAATGAATTCAAAATATATATATTTCATTATTTGTTGCCGTAATGGATACCTTTTATTTTTGGTAGTTTTTTAATTAAAAATATTAAATTTAGCTATCCATTTTGAAATAATAATTCATGGCATACATTTAAAATCGAAGAAAATTATGTATGATATTGTTATTATAATTGTAGTTAAAAGATTAATATTTTAAATATATTGAAAATAATGTTAGATTTTATAATTTGATATATTTTAAGCATATAAAAAAAATTATAGGGTTAGAAGAGTAGAGTGCGTAATCTGTTTATTAGCCAATTTGCATGCTCTGTCAATAATACCATCGAATCTTCCAATTCTTTATATTATTTTTGTATGAGTAGTTAGTTTTATTTATGTAAAAATATAATAATATATAATTCTATTTTATACCCTATTTCTGATTAATGAAATATTTTTTTTTTCATTTCTATATAAAAAAAGAATTTCAAAATAATTAAAACTGATTTTAAAATATTATTTTGCAACAATAATATCTAAAAAATGTTTTTAGAAAATGAATTTCAAACCTAATATTAAATAGATGCTAAAGTAATTAAACTAAAAAGTTGATATAACTTTCAATTTTTAATAAAATGTAAAATGTTGTTTGTGATAATGACAAGAACTAACCTTGTGATAATCGATAGAGATGTAGAGTGAAAGAAAGAAAGGAGACTATTGAAGGGCGGTTTCATGGCATGCAATAGGAATGAGCATTAAGGATTGAAAAGATTATAAATAGGGAGAAATATTTGCTCAAATCTAGGCAATTATAGATTCAATACATTAGATATGGTGGAATTTACATATTAAATAAGTGAAATTCTATAATGTCCCTTTCTGGCCCATTGGATAGTATTATCCGCTTTGACCCACTGGACCTCATGTTTTTATCCCTTGGACCCCTTCTTTGAGGCCCTAAAGGGCGCTATCCAGGTTAAAAGACTTGCCACTTATATAAGTATCCCCTCCTTTTTCGATGTGAGACTCGGTTCATTCCTACATGGCTACTGCCATCCCAAAGAGGTGGGTTGCTACAGGCCCACTAGCTTCAGCCTGGTTCACCCCCGAACCACACCGTACTGAGGGAGGTCGGCTCTGATGTTATATGTAACACCCCTTCCTTGTCCACTGGATAGTATTATCCTCTTTGGCCCACTAGACCTCATGACTTTGTCCCTTGAACCCCTTCTTTGAGGCCCAAAAGTGCACTATCCAAGTTAGAAGGCTTGCCACTTATATAGCCCATCACTTTTTTCTTCCTTTCGATGTGGGACTTGGTTCATTCCTGCCCCCTGCCCTGGACCTCAAGTAACACCCTGCCCTTTACCGCAATATTCTCTACATGGCCACTGCTATCCCGAAGAGGCGAGTTGTTACAAATTCATATATTTATATATTAAATTCATAAGTAAATTTGTCAAAAGGTGTAGTTATAGAAAACTTGAGCTTATACGAGGATAACCTTTATAATTATTAGATCAAAATTTATATCAAAATTTGTTCATTCATTATATACATTTTAATTAATTTTGTATAAATTAAGATATAAATATTAATTTAATAGTTATTAAACTTATATTTATATGAGATCAAACTTATATTAGATACACCCTTTTTCAAATATATAGTGCAATTCATTGCAATGCAAATAGGCAATGCTTTGATGTAACACCCCTAATTTTTAAATTAATTATTTTATGGGTAGATATTAATATTTTATTTTATTTAAATTTTAGAAAATTATTTGAAATTTTTCGGATTTTAGAAATCGGGTTCGATTTTTGAAAAATATAAAACTTTGATGATTTTTAAAAATTAATTTAAAGACCACATGGCAAAACTAAAAATATATTTGGACTCTACGAATTTTTCTGAGTTTTCTAAAATTTTTTCGAAATTTTTGGGCATCGTTTTCGATCCCAAGGCAGAGTAAATTTTTGTATCCTGAATCGGACCAGCCAAATCGAACCTGACCTGGTCGAACCAGTCAAATCGGACCGGCCTTTTCCTTTTTCCCTTCCCCTTCCCCTACGCGTCCCAACCTCTCCCCTTCTCTCCTCATTTTCTCTCTCCTCCCTCTGTCCCTCTCCGACCAGCCGCCACCTTAGCCTCCCCAACTTGCCGGTGCACCTCCCCAGCCCCTCCCCTGCTGCCGGAAACGTCACGCAAAGCCCACCCAGCTTGCGAGCACCGTTTCGCCTTCCCAGGCTAAAATCCGGCCAATCTGGCTACCAATTGGACCGGTTCTTGTGTCAAAACCCATCTACACCTCAAGAGCTTTTCATAGACACCAAGAACACCAAAAATCTATCAAGCGGTTTGTTCAATTTTTATCAGGGAAATTTTAGCCCATTTTGACTTTCGGGCTAGATTTCTCAAAAACTGTAAACCCCACCAAAAATCTTAGAGTAGCGGAGTGCTCCACTCGTCGAGAGCTTCGCGACAATACCCATTTCAAATTTTTTTGACACCATTTTTTGGTGGGTCCCACGAGACTTCACAGTATTTTTTCCAGCATTAAATGAGCTAAAAAAATTCCGTAAAAATTATATACTAACCCCCGTGTTGTGGGCTTCGCGTAGGTACCTTCAATTTGCAAAAATTCAACAGTTACTCAGGTCTGCAATTTCAGGCCAGGTAAACAGGCTATCGAAAAAATCTCCGAATTGGGTTGAGGTTATAGGCTATCCCACTATTTTCAGACGCTCCGGACAAGTCTCCAGGGTCGGAATCGGCATAGGTAAACCCGAACCTTACTTTTTCTTAATTATCTAGTGCTTGAATTTGATTAAAAATCTATAAAATATTCGTGGTAGCTTAGAAAATTATAATTCCTTTTGCATTAGCTTAATAATATTGCTAAGGACCACAGGGCAAAGTTTTAGAATTTTTAGAGCTCATATGGGTAGTTTTTGCAAAAGGGGTTAATTCTAAGGACTAAACTGTAATTTTTCACATTGTGATTGTTCCCAGGAGGGGCCATGTGAAGTGATTGAGTTGTGGATGAGAGATTTGTGGATATAGAAGTGTATTTTGAACCCTTTTGCAGGTTGGGTAGATCCTAGGTATAGGGGAGACTTTGTTGGATTTTCGGCACGACCTAGAGTGTCTTTAGTCTTTTTCAAGATTGTATCGAGTCAAATATATTAAATAATTGCTATAAAATTGTCAAGTGAGCTAGGACAGCCTTCCTCCTCCACCCAGCTCCCGCAGTGACTTCGGTTAAGTCTGTGAGTAAAATATTAATTTTAATTGTAATTTCGATATTATTATATGTTTAATCATGTCCATGTATCACTTATAAATATATATATATATATATATATATATATATATATATATATATATATATATATATATGTAGTTAAATACTAGTCATGATTTATATTGCATTTTAAATTGATGAAGTGTTGTTGGTGTTGGTTGTGGTGATTTGGAGCAGCGTGTGTGTGTTGGCGTGCGTGTGGTATGGTATTAGATATGGATAGGACGAATAGACATGGCTTGAGAGACACTCGCTGGGACCCAGTCCTTTATGGATAAGTCAGGGTAGACACAGATTAAGAGACACTCACTGGGATCCCGCATTTGGTTTATTAAGCGAAAGTTCGGCTTAAGAGACACTTGCTGGCAAAGATTGGATTAAGAGGGTTGTATAGGGGATCAGCTCCCATATATGTATTACTTGACAGTGTTGGGTGTGTGAGTACTCCAAATTTGCCTTTTTGCTGTTATGATATGAGTTGTATGAAAATTATGACGATGTTGCATTTTACTCCATAGGGATTATTAGCTTTAGATAGCTATAGAGATTATGATTAAAATTGGTATTTTAATCTCTGAGTTGAACGCTCACTCCTGTTCATCTATTTTTCCAGGCTACAGGAGGATTATTTGTTGTGGCTAATCTGCTCTTCTTCTTCGCAGGTCCATTAATAGTATTTAATGTATTTTGTACAATTGAGTTAAATTTTAGACTTCGCATGTGTTAAAAGTACTTATTTTTATTTTAGGCCTGTATTATAAAAGTCATGTTAGACCTGTAAAATTATTAACTGTATGTATCACTAGATTGGATGAGGGAGCTGAGCTCCCTTTAGATTTTTGATATTATGAGCATATGGAGGGTGAGCTGAGCTCCCCAATTTATTTTATGTTGTGTTTACAGGTCGGCCTAGTTAAAAACTCCCTGTTGAATGGTCTATTTTATGGCCAAACTCTGTCCAGTTGAATTCTTGAGATTGGGCCCAAATGGGCCTTAGGATTGGGTTGAGGAATAGTTAGGCTTACTACGGGCCTCGGGGGCTTTAGGCTGGCCCAGGTCCTAGTGCCAGTCCGGCCTATAGTTTAGGTCATGACAAATGTGGTATCAGAGCTTAGGCTCCAGATTCATAGGGAATATTTGTCTAAAGTGTTGGGAAGAGTCTAATAGGAGTCACATGGGGAGAATAGGGTCCACATTCGTCCTTGCATTGTCATCTTTGCTTCTAATTTCTGCTTTGTATAATTGTCTATAAATATGGGTCTATAGGTCTGTGTAACATGCCGTTTTGAATTTTATGGGCTAATGCTACTGAATTTCAGGAAAATACATAGAAGCAGGAGAGCTACCACTGCACCAAAATGGGATGTGCTAGACGAGGCGTCGGCACAAGATGAGGTGCCTACCCCGAGGAGGCTGGGTAGGAGTCCTAGAGCTGCTCAAGTAGAAGAGCAGCCGCCACCAGTTCAGGATCAGTCTTTTATGGCCCAGGGTCCCATGGACCCAATGGCAGCTACCTTAGCCGAATTGCAGAGAACCATCAATATGATGGCACAATATATGGTCCACTCTCTACAACAGCAGCAACCCATTGCACTAAGAGGGGAACCTTACAAACAAATACTTAATTTCAAGAATTGGTGCTTGGTACTTATGATGTGACTGATGATGCTTACCGATTTTTAGACTCCTACAAATAGGCAAGAGTGGAACTGTAGTTAACTGACAGGAGATTGGTAGAGTGTGTACAACATGTATTGGGGCCAATGCTAAGGCAGTGGATGACAGACTACGTACTATCTCGTATTGAGGGATTATCTTGGACCCAGTTTGTGGAACTGTTCATCAACAGGTTTATGCCAAAAAGCTTCAAAGATCAGAAGCAGTGGGCCTTTGAGGCCTTAAGGTAGAATGGCAGATTCGTAGATGAATATACTATAGAATTTCTAGAACTGAGCAGGTATGCCCCTACAGCAGTGGCTACAGAAAGTATGAAGGTAAAGAGACTCCTAAAGGGGCTGGACATGAGGTATGCAAACCTGGCCATGATGACTGATCAGTCTTTTGATGTGGTAGTTGATCGAGCCTGACAGATTGAAATCAGTTATACAGGAGATGATAGTGCAAGGGCAAAGGAGAATATAACAGAGGGTTCTTCAGGTGTTCCCTACACGGGTACCACGGATAGTGGCGGCCAAAGTCATTATAGAGGAAGAGGTAGAAGCAACAAGAAGGGTGGTTATAAACACAAATCTCGAGGATTCAGACTAGGATACGGATCCAGCAATGGTCACAGTTTGGATTTCAGTACTTCTGGGTCTGGTTCAGGATCCTCTTTAGCACCTTGCACACAGTGTGAAAGAGGATATTCAGGACCTTTTATGATGGGTTCAGGAGTATGTTTCTGGTGTGGCCAGCTGGGTCACTTTGCTAGAGAATGTCCAGTATTCAACGAGCCACAGATGAGGTCACAGGGTTCTGTTGCAAATGTTCCTCGTCAACTGTATCCTGGTGCTTCCAGCATGGCAGGCAGTTAGTTCAGTGGCCAACAGGGCCAAGGACAAGGAGGACGTGGATTTGGAGGCAGGTTAAGAGTTAGAAGTCAATTTCAAGGTTCTGTAATGCAAGGTAGGGGTCAAGCTTGGGTTTTCACCTTGACCCACCAGGATGCTCAAGCTTCCAAAGCAGTTGTGGCAGGTATTCTTCTAGTTTGTTCCTATGAAGCTCGTGTTTTGATAGATCCGGGTGCTACGCACTCATTTGTCTCCCTAGTTTTTGCCATAAGATTGGGTAGGAACCCTACAACTTTAGAATGCCTTTTGTCTGTAGCTACCCCGCTTAGTGACAACATAGATGTGGATATAGTTTTTCCGGGTAGCCTAGTAGTAGTGGATGGAAGGATCCTCCCAGCAGACTTCGTTTCTCTACCAGTAATAGATTTTGATGTAATTTTGAGAATGGATTGGTTGACAATTTATTATGCCACTTTAGACTGTAGGAATAAAAAGGTGTACTTTCATATACCTGTTGTAGAAGAGTTTAGCTTTGATAGTGACAGGAGCGTGGCTCCATATAACTTGGTGTCAGCAATTAGCACTAGAAAAAAGTTAAGGCGTGGATGTCAAGGGTATTTGGCATTGGTGAGAGATACATCTGTAGAAAGTGTTAATATTGAAAATGTTCCTGTTGTCAGAGAATTTATGGATGTCTTCCTGAGGAGCTTTCAGGATTGCCACCAGAAAGGGAAATAGAGTTCTGCATTGATGTTGTACCGGGTACAAATCCCATATCAATGCCGCCTTATAAGATGACACCAGCAAAATTGAAAGAGCTAAAGGAGCAACTACATGAGCTTTTGGACAAGGGTTTCATACATCCGAGCACTTCACCCTGTGGCGCTCCTGTTCTATTTGTGAGAAAGAAAGATGGGTCATTGAGGTTGTGTATTGATTATAGATAGCTGAACAAAGTGATTATGAAGAACAAGTATCCACTTCCTCGGATCGATGATCTGTTTGATCAGCTCCAAGGAGCTAGATTCTTTTCCAAAATAGACCTACGATCAGGCTACCATCAGTTGAGAATCAGGAATGAGGATGTGTCCAAGACAGCATTCAGGACAAGATATGGTCATTATAAGTTCTTGGTGATGTCTTTTGGACTCACTAATGCACCAGCGGCCTTCATGGACTTGATGAACAGGGTGTTCAAGCCATTCCTGGACCGTTTTGTCATCGTATTCATAGATGACATTTTGGTATACTCTCGGACCAAGGAAGAGCATGTGTGGCATTTGACAATGGTGTTGCAGACTTTGAGGGAGCATCAGCTATATGCCAAATTTTCAAAATGTGAATTTTGGCTAGAAAACATCTCATTCTTGGGACACATGGTTTCTAGTGAAGGCATTCAAGTGGATCCCAAGAAAAGTGAGGTGGTAACTGATTGGCTTAGGCCTACAACAGTCACTGAGGTGCTAAGTTTTCTGGGCCTAGCTAGCTACTATAGACACTTTATATAGGATTTCTCTAGGATAGCAGCTCCCCTAACTAAGTTAACTCGGAAGAATGTTCCGTTCATTTGGACAAATGATTGTGAGGAGAGCTTCCAGAAGCTTAAGGAATGTCTAACTACCGCCCCTGTGTTGACATTACCGATGAGTGGCGAAGGATATACTATGTACTGTGATGCCTTCAGAGTTGGCTTAAGGTGTGTTTTGATGCAGAATGGAAAAGTAGTGGCTTATGCTTCAAGGCAGCTAAAGAGGCATGAACAGAACTACCCCACCCATGATTTGGAAATGGTGGCTGTAGTCTTTGCACTAAAGATCTGGAGACACTACCTGTATGATGAAGTGTGCGAGATATATACCAACCACAAGAAGTTTAAAGTACATCTTCCAACAGAAGGATTTAAATTTGAGACAGAAGAGATGGATGGAGCTTCTAAAGGACTATGATTGTACCATCCAGTACCACCCTGGGAAGGCCAATGTAGTAGCAGATGCTTTGAGTAGAAAATCTTCTGGCAGCTTGGTGCACATATCAGCGAAGAAGAGACCGTTGATTCAAGAAGTACATGAGTTGATGGATCAAGGTCTGATCCTAGATCTTTCAGATGAGGGGCTATTATTGGCCCATTTTTCAGTGAGACCAGACCTGTGAGACAAAATCAAAGTTTCCCAGCACAGAGACCCGTAATTGATGAAGATTATAGAAAGAGTACATCAGGGTGAAGGTGGTGAGTTTGGATTTACCAGTGATGGCGCTCTTATGCAAGGTTCTAGGTTATGTGTGCCCGACGTGGATAATCTCAAAAATGAAATCATGCAAGAGGCACACTATACACTATACAATGTCCACCCAGGCTCCACCAAGATGTACCATGATATGAAAGATAGCTACTGGTGGAATGGCATAAAGAGAGACATAGCAGACTTTGTGTCTAAGTGCTTGACTTGTCAGAAGGTGAAGTTTGAACACCAGAGGCCGTCAGGGAAGCTGCAAGAGCTCCCTATCCCAGAATGGAAGTGGGAAATCACTATGAATTTTTTAATTAGGTTGCCTCGTACCATGTAGGGATATAATTCGATATGGGTAATTATAGATCGTCTGAGTAAATCAGCTCATTTCTTGCCTATGAAAACTGTCACGACCCAACCTATGGGCCGGACCGGCACTAGGACCTGGGCCAGCCTAAAGCCCCCGAGGCCCGTAGTAAGCCTAACTGTTCATTAACCCAACTCTAAGGCCCATTGGGCCCAAATTCAAGAAAACAAACGGACAGAGTCCGGCCATAAAATGGACTTTCCAACGGGGAGTTTTCGACTCACCCGACCTGTAAACACAATAAACCATCCATTGGGGAGCTCAGCTCACCCTCCACATACTCATCAACATAATAATAAATGGGAGCTCAGCTCCCTCATCCAATCCATCAAAACAGACTTAAAATATTAAGTTTACAGGTCCAACATGAATATAATATTACAGACCAAATTCAAATAATTACTGCTAACACATGCGGAAATTCTAGGAGTAAATAAAATTACACAAATATCAATAAACAACCTGCGAAGTATAAAAGCAGGTTAACCCAGAATAAATATCCTCCTGTGGCCTGTAAAAATTTTTGAACAGGAGTGAGCGTTCGACTCAGAGAGTAAAATATCAATTTTAACCATAATCTCTATAACTATCTAGAACTAATGCACCCTGTAGAGTGAAATGCAACATCAACAACATTTTCACATCATAACATCAAAAAGGTAATTTGGAGCACTCACACACCCTGTAGTATCAATCATAACTTATGGAGCCGATCCTATCTGACTCTCTTAAATCCAACCTGGTGCCAGCGAATTACTCAAGCTCGGACTTCCACTTAATAACCAAATCGAGGGTCCCAGCGAATTACTCAAGCCGTGACTACCCCTCGAAGGATCGGGTCCCAGCGAATTACTCAAGCCGTGGATCGCCTGGCCCTATCCATAGTCCACACCACATCACATGCACGCCAACGCACACCGCTCCAAATTACCACAACAACATTCATGGCACATTAATGATTATGAATGCAACATAATTCGTGCCTAGAGTTTAACTACATAAATATATGCATATAAGTGATGCATGGGCATCTTGAACATATAATAATATCGAAATTACAATCAAAATTAATATTTTACTCACGGACTTGACGACAATCACTGTGGCGTGGGCGGAGGAGGAAGAAGGTCATCTGGCTCACGACAATTATATTACAATTATTTAATACAATCGACTCAATACAAACAAAGAAAAAGACCAATTACGCCCTAAGTCGCTTGAAAATCCGGCAGTCTCCCTATACCTAGGACCTACCCAACTCGCAAAAGGGTTCAAAACACACTTCTATACTCACAATCCATATATCAACAGTCAATCATATCACACAGCCCTCCCGGGCCCATCAAATCAGTCATCCATCACAATACGCAAAAATTTCAATTTAGTCCTTATTATTGATCATTTTTGCAAACCGCCCAAACAAGCTCTAAAAATTATAAAACTTTGCCCCGCTGTCCTTAGCAATATTACTAAGCTATTGCAAAAAGAATCGTAATTTTCTAAGCTACCACGAATATTTTATGGATTTTTAATCCTATTTAAGCACTAGAAAATTACGAAAAAGTAAGGTTCGGGTTTACCTTTGCCGATTCCGACTTGGGAACGCGCCGACGTCGACAATGGGGCTAGCCAAAACCTCGGTCCAATTCGGGGACTTTTCCAGAACGTCCGTCTGCCCGAAATTTGCGCATCTTGGCCAATCGCCGAATTTCCGCGAATCGAGGATACCTACACGAAGCCCATAACACGGGGGTTAGTACATAAATTTTTCAGAATTTTCTAAGCTCATTTAATGCTCGAAAATACACTGCGGTTCGTGGGACCCACCAAAAACGGTGTCGGAAAAATTCAAAATTTATGTCGTGCGAAGCTCTCGACGAATGGAGCGTCTGGTGGCCTCGGTTTTCTCGTGGATTCACGGTTTGAGAAATCTAGCCCAAAAGTCGAAATGGGCTAAAATCTTCCCGAGCAAAAATCGGACAATCCGCTTGATGGATTTCGGCGTTCTTGGTGTCTATGGAAAGCTCTCGCGAGTAGATGATTTTGACACAAGACCCGTCCAATTGGTGGCGGATTTTGGCCGAGGAAGTCAGCGCGCGGCGCTCGCGGGGAGATCGCGCGTTTTTCGGGAGGTCGGTGGGTGGGGGCCGGGGAGGCGCCGTGAGGAGGACGAGGGGAGGCGGTCGGCGTGGAGGGGAGGAGAGAGAAAAGAGAGAGAGAAGGGGAGAGGGACGCGCGCGCGGGGAAAGAAAAAGGAAGAAGGAAAAGGGCCGGTCCGATTCGACCGGCCCGATCCGGTCCGGTTCGATTCGGCCGGTTCGATTTGAAATACAAAATTTTGAATTTTTACTCTGCCTCAGGACAGAAAACGAGGTCCAAAAATTCTGAAAAAATTCCATAAAACTCAGAAAAATACGTAGACTCCAAATATATTTTTAGTTTTGCCACGTGGTCTTTAAATTAATTTTTAAAAATCATCAAAGTTTATATTTTCAGAAAATCGAACCCGATTTTTAAAATCCGAAAAATCTCAAAAAAATTCCTAAAATTTAAATAAAATTAAAATACCAAAATGCTCATAAAAATTAAAATTTCGGGGTGTTACAAAAACCACATATCCTGTTGCATAGTATGCTGGGCTCTATGTTCAAGAAATAGTCAGATTGCATAGAGTTCCTGCTTCCATAATATCTGACAGAGGGCCCCAGTTCACTTTTAGGTTTTGGAAAAAGCTGCAAGAGGCAGTTGGCACACAATTAAACTTTAGTACCGCCTTCCACCCTCAGACAGACGGGCAGTCCGAAAGGACAATCCAAACACTGGAAGACATGCTTCACATATGTGTTTTAGATTTTAGAGGTCAATGGGATGATCAGCTACCCTTAGTGGAGTTTGCCTACAACAACAGTTATTATTCCAGCATCAGGATGGCCCCCTATGAGGCACTATATGGCAAAAAGTGTAGGTTTCCTCTGTGTTGGACGGAAATGGGAGAAGCGAAGGTACATGATGTAGACTTAGTGCAGTACGCTTAAGAGATGGTTCTTTTAATCAGGGAATGATTGAAAACAGCTTTCAGTAGGCAGAAGAGTTATGCAGATCCCAGACAGAGGGATGTAGAGTTTGCAGTAGGCGATTACGTATTCCTTAAGGTTTCTCTGATGAAAGAAGTCATGAGATTTGGAAAGAAGGGCAAGTTGGCACCTCGGTATATTGGACCTTTTAAGGTTACTGATAGAGTTGGAGCAGTTGCCTACCAGTTGGAGTTACCACCCAACCTTTCTCATGTTCATCCTGTATTTCACATCTCCATGCTCAAGAAATACATACCTGATCCCTCTCATATGTTACAGCCGAATGTAGTAGAGATGAAAGAAAACTTGATGTTTGAGGAGCAACCTGTAGCCATAGTGGACTACCAAGTGAGGCAGCTAAGATCAAAACAAATCCCTATGGTTAAGGTTTTGTGGAGGAGCCATTTAGTGGAAGAATGCACCTGGGAGTCGAAGCGAGACATGCGTAGCAAGTACCCTTATTTATTCAATGTGTAATTCTGTTCTTTTATTCTGCCTTGTATAAAAATTCGAGGACGAATTTTCTATAAGGGGAGAAGAATGTAACACCCCTAATTTTTAAATTAATTATTTTATGGGTAGATATTAATATTTTATTTTATTTAAATTTTGAAAAATTATTTAAAATTTTTCGGATTTTAGAAATCGTGTTCGATTTTCCAAAAATATAAAACTTTGATGATTTTTAAAAATTAATTTAAAGGCCATGTGATAAAACTAAAAATATACTTAGACTCTATGAATTTTTCTGAGTTTTCTATAATTTTTTCAGAATTTTTGGGCCTCGTTTTTGGTCCCAAGGCAGAGTAAAAATTTAAATTTTTGTATCCTGAATCAGACCGACCTAATCAAACCGACCCGGGTCAGACCAATCGAATCGAACCGGCCCTTTCCTTTTTCTCTTCCCCTTCCCCCGGGCGTCTCGACCTCTCCCCTTCTCTCCTCATTTTCTCTCTCCTCCCGCTGCCCCTCGCCGGCCAGCTGCCGCCCTAGCCTTCCCAACTCGCCAACGCACCTCCCCGTCCCCTCCCCTGCTGCCGACAAGCCTCCATGCCACTGGAAACGTCGCGTAAAACCCACCCAGTGAGCGCGCACCGTTTCTCCTTCTCGGCCAAAATTCGGCCGATCCGGCCACCGATTGGACCGGGTCTTGTATCAAAACTCATCTACACCTCGAGAGCTTTCCATAGACACCAAGAACACTAAAATTCATCGAGCGGTTTGTCTAATTTTTATCCGGAAAGTTTTAGCCTATTTTGACTTTAGGGCTAGATTTCTCGAAAATCGTAAACCCCACAAAAAATCTAAGAGTATCGGAGTGCTTCACTCGTCGAGAGCTTCGTGACAATAACCATTTCAAAATTTTCCAACACTATTTTTCGGTGGATCCCACGAGACTTAACAGTGTTTTTCAGAGAATTAAATGAGCTTAGAAAATTTCGTAAAAATTATATACTAACCCCCGTGTTGTGGGCTTTGTGTAAGTACCTTCAATTCGCGGAAATTCAATAGTTGCTCGGGTCTATAATTTCGGGCTGGGCAGACAAATTATTGAAAAAATCTCGGAATTGGGTCGAGGTTATATGCTATCCCACAGTTTTTAGACGTCCTGGACGCGTCTCCAGGGTCAAAATTGGCATAGGTAAATCCAAACCTTACTTTTCTTAATTATCTAGTGCTTGAATTCGATTAAAAATTTATAAAATATTTGTGGTAGCTTAGAAAATTATAATTCCTTTTGCATTAGCTTAGTAATATTGCTAAGGACCACGGGGTAAAATTTAAGAATTTGTAGAGCTCATATGGGTAGTTTTTGCAAAAGGGGTTAATTGTAAGGACTAAACTGTAATTTTTCATATTATGATTGTTGATTGTTTGGATGGGCTCAAGAGGGGCCATGTGATGTGATTGAGTTGTGAATGTGAGATTTGTTGATATAAAAGTGTAATTTGGAGCAGTGTGTGTACGTTAGCATGCGTGTGGTATGGTATTGACTATGGACAGGACGGGTGGCTTGAGAGACACTCGCTGGGATCCGGTCCTCTATGGATAAGTCGGGATAGACACAGCTTGAGAGACACTCACTGGGACCCTCCATTTGATTTATTAAGCGAAAGTCCGGCTTGAGAGACACTCGCTGGCAGAGATTGGATTAAGAGGGCTGTATAAGGGATCAGCTCCCATATATATATTGCTTGACAGTGTTGGGTGTGTGAGGGCTCCAAATTTGCCTTTTAGCTGTTATGATATGAGTTGTATGAAAATTATGACGATGTTGCATTTCACTCCACATGATGCATTAGCTTTAGATAGCTATAGAGATTATGGTTAAAATTGGTATTTTACTCTCTGATTCGAACGCTCACTCCTGTTCATCTATTTTTTCAAGCTACAGGATGATTATTTATTGTGGCTAACCTGCTCTTCTTCTTCGCAAGTCCATTAATAGTATTTAATGTATTTTGTACAATTGAGTTAAATTATAGACTCCGTATGTGTTAGAAGTACTTATTTTTATTTTGGGCCTGTATTATAAAAGTTATATTGGACCTATAAATTATTAACTGTATGTATGACTGGATTGGATAAGGAAGCTGAGCTCTCATTTGATTTTTGATATTATGAGCATGTGGAGGGTGAGTTGAGCTCCCCAATTTATTTTATGTTGTGTTTACAGGTCGAGCGAGTCAAAAACTCCCCGTTGAACAGTCCATTTTATGGTCGAACTCTATCCGGTTGAATTCTTGAAATTGGGCCCAAATAGGCCTTAGGATTGGGTTGAGAAATAGTTAGGCTTACTACGGACCTCATAGGCTTTAGGCTGGCCCAGGTCCTAGTGCCGATCCGGCCCATAGGTTGGATTGTGACATTTGAGGGATGTGCCTTTCAAACAAAGCTATCCTTAGCTTCATGAAACAGGCTAAATTTGCAGCCAGCCATCAATTCAACGTTTATAATGCAGCTTCTCTCTCTTTAGAGAGAGACATTTTCTCTGTGTTTCAGAGTTTTCCTCTAGCTTTTAGTAGCAGTTGTTCTTGGCCTTCCAGAAGCTTTTCTAGTTATGAAAAGTGGGTTTTGCCACCCTTTCTCTTGGTGGGTTGTATATACTTTTCCTTTTAGTTGTTTTTGTAGATCTATGCTGAATATGTGGGCTTATTTTCAATCTAACATTGTTCGTCTACTTTTGGTGGAGCGAGCATTATTGAAAGTGAGGGTCCTTTTTTGAGCTACTGCTTTTCAACTGAGTCTTGTTCTTTGGGTTGCATAGACGAACATCCTTCCTTCTTAGGCGATGAGCCATGCATGGACTTGTTAGTGTTTCTTTGTGTTTTTTATGCCTGCGGGTGATGGATATCCAGCGATTAGTGTGCTCCCTGGTGCAATTTTCTTTTGGTGATGGCACTGCAGCTGAGTTGAAAGGGTTTAGGGATGCGGTTTCCCTAACCCGTCTCAAATGGCTTCTTGGATCTTTGGACCCTTTGTTGGTCTGGGCGGGTTTGGAAGGTGATTAGCCATGGGTTCTTCGCATGGGTGCGTTAAGGCCTGACATGTAATTGGGTTTAAATGGGCTCTTTCTGTAAAGGGCTACAAGCCTTTTTTATCAATGAAATCTCTCTCTTAAAAAAGAAAAATCAAATCAACGTTTATCCTTTAACAAGTTTGGTTCTAAGTATTTTATATCATAGTTTGATTCGAGTTACATACAAGATATTTACGTATAAAGAATTTTGAATTAATTTGTTCATATTAAATTAATTATTAGGTTTCTTATAAAAAAGTTAATTTTATTTCTTGTAGATTAAAAAAATAATAATAAGTGGATTGCACTTAGAAGACAAAGGTATGTGGCCATGGGACACCTGCAACCGCACAAAAATAGTTGACTTTTTTCTTAAATCTTCATTAACAAAAACGGACAAGATCCGATCATCCATCTGTTTCGTACTCACATTCTTCTAGGTCCACTGTCTGTGTGGGTTGCTGCATAAAATGTTTAACTCCTGTAAGGAAGTTGAATTCAATATTATTTTTAATTTTTTATTTAAATTAATTTAAAATTTTAAATTTAATTTAATTTAAAATTTAAAACTTATTAATTAAATTTCTTAATTTTTTAATTTAAATAAAAAAATTAAAAAATTTAATTTCTTACTTTTGATATTAAATTTTTTAATTTCTTGATTTAAACTTAAAAATTGAGCTTAAATTAAAATTTTAAAATTAAATTAAATAAAAAATTAAAAATAAATTAAATTTAACTTTTTCAATAAATATAAAGATATAATTTAGTTTTAAGTCATCTAAATACGTTCGAGATAAAGTCCAAACTTATAAATTATAATATATTTTTTCTTTAATTTGATTTATTTTAATTTTTTTAATTTTTTTAAAAAAAAATTGAAAATTTTAAATATTTCATTTTGGGTTTTTATCCTTAAATTGCATTGCTTCTCATTTGATGAAAAGAATAAATTTATGAGATAAGGATGAAAATCTTTATTGTATAGTTTATATAATGTTTTAATATAAAAAAAAAGTTAAAAATTTATTGGCCAATGGTTGTGAGATTCTTAACTTTGTTGTGACTGGAAGAGACTTTTCATTAAAAAAAAAAAAAAGCAAAATTGGTCAAGGTCTGCCATGGTGCCATTTGAGTGCATATTAAATATATTATCAATGAGAAAATGAGCATTAGCCAGCCCCTCTGCCAAGCAAAGTTGGTGTATGGTGAAGACTGTTTGTCTCTTTTGATGGGTCAACAACTTGATGCTTAAGCAATCATAAAAGGAAAGATTTTGTTTAAAAAGAGGGCCACATTATGGATGTTCATTGATACTTGCTCCAATTGCTTTCTTAGGGCTCTTCTATGAAAGTTCCTCTTCCTTATGTTCATGCTAAAAATGAAAGTTCCTCTTCTCTAACTCCAAATTTTAACTTATTAGCTTTAAATAATTAATTATTTTTAAATTTAAATTTTTATTCAATTTATCGAGATATCTTCCAACGTCCATTTTATAATTCACAAAAAATTAATTTTTTTTAAAGTTTGTGACTACTCATTTTAATTAAGGCCGAGCAGAATTCGGTTCAAACTGAAAAATTGAATTGAACCGAATCAATTCGGTTCAATCGATTCGATTTTAAAATTTAATTGGTTCAATTCGGTTTTACATTAAAAAAATTTCGGTTATTTCGGTTCGGTTCGGTTTTGAAGAGACAAAAAAATCGATTAAATCAAACCGAATCGAATAGTAATTTATATAGTCAAATCAAACTAAATCGAACCGAATCGATTTTTGAATTGATTTATTTTTATGGAAAATTTATTAATTATATTTAATTTTATATATATATTAATTGTTTAATTTCATTGATTAATGGTTATTAGGTTCAAACCAAATTTAAAATTAGACCAAATAACTTGAAAATCAAGTCTAAATTAATAAATAATAAAAAAAAAACCGATCGGTTTAAACCGAATCGAATTGAAATACAGCGGTTCGGTTCGATTCGATTTTTCATCCATTTCGGTTCGGTTCGGTTTCTAAAATTTATGATTCGATTTTTATAATTTAATTCAGTTTGGTTCGGTTTGAACCGAATGCTCACTCCTAATTTTAATAATGTGTTATTTAAAAATCAAATTAGATTCTTATCTTGAAGCATAATAAACTTTGCTACGATACTTAAATTTATTTACGATTTAACCTCAATTCTGAAAAGAACATAAATTTGTGCCTCTTTAAAGTTTGTTGGTTTAAGTTATTGACTCATAGAAGACTAGCAAACAAGTCAGTAATTTGTACTTTTCTTTGCCCTTTGAACTTTCTCAATAATTCAGCTCCTTGGCAAATGCAATAAGGTCTTCAATCAAACAAGTCATAGACTAAATTATTTACAAAAATATCAATAATTATATTAAGGGTCAATTGAGAAAAGTATTATCTGTAAAACATATAAAACTTAATTTTAATTTTCATAATTTAAGTAATAAAATTTTCAAAATAGTAAAAAATTCAAATTATTTTTTTAATAATATTCAAAAGAATACTTCATCCATCCACTTTTATTTTTTTTGTGGTTATTAATAAAACAATTAAATCATTGAATTATAATAAAATACTTTTTAATTTGACTAAATTACCTTTCATTTTATCTAATTAAAAAGAAAATGATAAAATATATTTTAGAAAATTATAAAATTAATTTTTGTTTAGCAGACACCAGGGTAAAATTAAAAAAAAATTAATTAACATTCTTTAATTTTTTTTAAAATGATAAATAATTTTTTTTTTTTTAAATTTAAAAAATAATAGATATTGACTCAGCAGAAGACT
Source organism: Hevea brasiliensis (assembly GCF_030052815.1). Taxonomy (NCBI): domain Eukaryota; kingdom Viridiplantae; phylum Streptophyta; class Magnoliopsida; order Malpighiales; family Euphorbiaceae; genus Hevea; species Hevea brasiliensis. The sequence continues at coordinate 4,620,063 of NC_079493.1, read as the reverse complement.
AGCATTTTTTTTTGGAGTACTTGCCAAGATGTTGCGTGCTCAGTATTTGGTCATGTGGAAAAATGGCTATCTTTCCAAAAATTTCTAAAAAGTATTAATGCTGATTTGTACTCACATGCTATTTGTTTTTTCAAGTGGATAAACATGGAATGGATTTAAGCTATAGCCCTTGTGATGAAAATGACAATCATTGATTTCATTCACAACTTATAAACCTCAATATAATGGATTTAAAATAGGAAAATCTATGAACAATGAATTTTAATTTAAACAAGCTTTTAAGTTGATTTGATCAGTTTATGAGTCAAGACAAATACCCTCTAAGTTAGAGAAATACTTATCTACGTATCCATATATACACACAATTAATCTATAAATGTCAATTTTAAAAAAATAATCTATAAATGTCATATTACATTAAATCATAGTAAAATTTACTAAAAATTAAATTGAGTATATATAAACTCAGATGCATCCTGCAAATTAATATTAACATCTCAATTTAGTTATTAGCTTCACATGAACTCATTAGAAAACATGTTTGAAGCTTAATTAAAAATGCATATAAATATCAAATTTTGACAAAATTATGGGTTGGTTTGATTATTAGTGACATGAAAACTTAGCTTGTTGAAATTAACAAATGCATAAATAGATAAGGACATCCCAATGAGCCAATTAAATTGAAAAAAAAAATTTTTTTATTCTAAAAGAATGTTATGCTCTTGACTTATCTGGTTAACTTGGAGGTGTTTTGATAAGCATGGAAAATTCTAACAAAAGACGTCTGAACATTTCAACAGTGGAATTACGTTCCCATCTTGAACATTATGATGTTTCATCATCATTAATATATATGAATAAAATATATTATTTACGTACAATAATTGTTGTTAAGTTTTTCAACATGTTGCCATCAAACAAGGCTTTACGATTTCTCTAGTTGAATTATTTTAAAATTAATGCTTATTAGAGTCTCTTAATATTTGGATTAAGAATAGTAAAAATTCATGAATATGATCCCACTCGCTTCAAAATTAATTAATTTTTTTAACCCCACTTTGATCCTAATATTACGTAATCCCTATTTTGAATCTCCGCTTAGTATAATAATATATTATTATTTTATATTAAAAAATAATTTATTTTTATGTATTTATATGTTTAAATATTATAATTTAAAAAAATATAAATATATTATGAAAATTATGTTTAAAATTTATATTTTTAATTTATATTTTTTTTTAATAAATAAATTTATATTACATATTAATAAATAAAATAAAAATAAAAACAATAAAAAAAGTCTTCATAGAAAAATAGGCCCATTTTCACTTTGCGGTGAAAAAGTCTAAACTCCTATAAAATAGGGACAGAGAGAGCATGCCTAAAAATCGAATCGAACCGATTAATTTAATTCAATCGATTCAATTTTAAAATTTAATCGGTTTGATTTGATTTATAATTTTGATAATTTTAGATTAATCGGTTCGGTTCGATTATTTTTATAAAAAAAATTAAAAAAATCGAACCGAACCGAAATTATTAATATATATATAGGAAATAAAAAAAAAATCGAATCAAATTGAATCAAACCGAATCGAATCGAATCGAAATCAAAGAAAACTGAACCGAACCTTAAGATTTTTTAGTTTTGATTTCTAATTTTTTTTGTTTTTATGTTTTTATTATTTAGATTTAATGTTAAAAATATGAAATTTTATAAATTTTGGTTTGATCGGTTTAAAACCGAACTGATATTTATCGGTTCGATTCGATTCGATTTTCTCTTATCAATCGGTTCGGTTCGGTTTTTAAAATTTTTTATTTTCGATTTTATCGGTTCGGTTCAGTTTGGAACCAAACTGACCGTTTGCACACCCCTAACCCATTATAATTCATAGATCAGAGCAGTTAAAAAATTAATCAACGGAGCCTAAATTTTTGTCGATTTAATCATCGGCTAAGAGTCTAAAAATTTAACTATTATTCAAGAGTTTAAAAGTGCAATGTGATGAACGAAAATGTTAATGAAAAAATAAATGACAAAAATATTCATGATGATAAAAGTTAAGAATAAAATAGTAATTTATTAAAAAAATATTATGATATTTTATTATTTATTAACAACAAAAATTGAGAAAAAAATATGAAATATATAATAAAATGAAAATATATAAATAATTTAATTTATTTTTAAAATAAAAAATAAAACATTAATTAACTTACCCATAAAATAGTCTAATTAAAGGTAATGAGGAGGAAGTTTCATTACACAATTAAAATAAAGATTACGATTAACTAATTCCTATAATTTTTTATTATTGGTTTGCATTTCAAGGAGATCGAATTTCCTCACCTAAAAGTCATCCGTAATTGGGGTCAGCATTATTTAATTTAAATAAAAAAAATTAAAATAATTTAATTCAATTTATAAGATAATTTAATTTGATTTAATTTTATATTTTAAAAATTATGATTATTTTAATTTAATTTAATTTTAAAAAAAATAATTTAATTAAATTATATTATTAATTTTTAAATGAATTTATTTTTATGAGAAATTTATAAATCGTATATAATTATATATATAAATTATTTAATTTTATTAATTAATAATTATTAAATTTAAGTTAAAGTTAAAATTAAATAAAATAATTTAAAAATTAAATTTAAATTAAAAAATTTATTTAAATTTAAAAATTAATCAAATTTAATTGAATTAAATAAAATTAAAAGTAAATAATTTAATTTAATTTTTTAATTAATTTAATTTTTAAAATTTAATAATTTAATTAATTTAATTTTAATTATTTGATTCGATTTAATAGGATTTGAATAGAATACACAGCTAACTGCCTGCTTGCCCCTTGCGGTAACATAACGGACTCATCTTTTGACGTGGCGGATTCCTATTGGTTTGGCATATTCTGATCGTAGCCCTTTCTGAAGCTGGCAAAATTGAAAAAAATAAAAAAATGCACCGAGAGAATGAGAGGGTAGAGGTAGGCATGAGCTATTGAATCGCTCTCTCTGTGGTCCCTTCTTTATATTTCATTGCATTCAACCCTACAAGTGAATGCTCATTTAACAGAGAAGAAGAAGAAAAGAAACAAATCACTGGTACTGGTAGCAGGTGAGAGTGAGAGTTTTAACAGAGTTTCCCCTTTTTGGATTTTACACTCCAACTTTACTGGTAATTGAAACCTAATTTTGATCGGTTTTGATGAATTATGTTCTTCCTTCTCTTTTATGTTTTGATTGGTTCTTAAGAAAGTAATCGGAAAATGGGAAGAAAATTCAGATGGTTCTGAATCCTCCTTTTCCCCCCCTACTTGCTTGAACTTTCTTTTTAGAAATTTTATTTGCTGAATTTTAGGAATTTGCGTTATCAAATCATGATTTTTCTATGTTGTGTTTGCTAGGTCTCAGGCCTGGTCCTGTTATTGAAGGATTGGGAATTGGTTTAATTGGGATTGAGTTTGATGGGGAAGGGTGGGGAGGACTATGGTCAAAGAGAGAAAATTGGTTTGGAATCGCAGGACGAAGATTATTTCCCTGCTTGGTCGAAAGATATTAAAGAATGTGAAGAGCACTACCAAGTGAATCATGAGTTTGGATTGTCGGCTGCAGAAGTTGAGAAGAGGCGGCAGAAATTTGGATATAATGAATTGGAGAAACATGAGGGTGCATCCATTTTTAAACTCATATTGGAGCAATTTAATGACACATTAGTTAGGATTTTATTAGCTGCTGCCATAATCTCTTTTGTGTTGGCTTGGTATGATGGTGAGGAAGGAGGGGAAATGGAGATCACAGCATTTGTGGAACCGTTGGTTATTTTCTTGATCTTGATTGTGAATGCAATTGTGGGCATTTGGCAAGAGAGCAATGCTGAGAAAGCATTGGAAGCCTTGAAAGAAATCCAGTCTGAGCACGCCACAGTGATAAGAGATGGCAAGAAGATTTCGAATTTGCCAGCAAAAGAACTTGTTCCAGGAGATATTGTGGAGTTGAGAGTGGGTGATAAGGTGCCTGCAGATATGCGAGTTTTGAGTTTGATTAGCTCCACAGTTAGGGTGGAGCAAGGTTCTTTGACTGGAGAGAGTGAAGCAGTGAGCAAGACTGTCAAGGCTGTTGCAGGAGACACAGATATACAAGGTAAGAAATGCATGGTTTTTGGGGGAACAACAGTGGTGAATGGAAATTGTATATGCTTGGTTACACAAACAGGAATGAATACAGAGATTGGAAAGGTGCATTCACAGATCCATGAAGCCTCACAGAATGAAGAGGATACCCCATTGAAGAAGAAATTGAATGAGTTCGGAGAGCTTCTAACACTGATAATTGGAGTCATTTGTGCATTGGTTTGGTTGATTAATGTTAAGTACTTTCTTACTTGGGAATATGTTGATGGTTGGCCCAAGAATTTTAAGTTCTCATTTGAGAAGTGCACATATTACTTTGAGATTGCTGTGGCACTGGCAGTGGCTGCTATACCAGAAGGATTGCCTGCAGTCATTACAACATGTTTGGCACTTGGAACTCGAAAGATGGCTCAAAAGAATGCACTTGTTAGAAAGTTGCCTAGTGTTGAGACTCTTGGATGTACAACAGTGATCTGTTCTGACAAAACAGGTACTTTAACAACTAATCAGATGGCCGCGTCAAAGCTAGTGGCTATGGGTTCTAGGATTGGTACTCTTCGATCTTTCAATGTGGAAGGGACTACCTACGACCCTTTGGATGGGAAAATAGAAGACTGGCCAGTGGGTCGAATGGACTCTAATCTTCAGATGATCGCAAAGATTGCTGCAGTCTGCAATGATGCAGGTGTGGAGCGATCTGGTCACCATTATATTGCTAGTGGAATGCCTACAGAGGCTGCCTTAAAGGTAAAATGACCACTTCTCTCTGAATGAACATGGTGACAGAAGTTAAATAGGGAGTGCCAAAACCGAGCATCAATTTTTTTTTTGGCCCCAATTTGTGGTTTTCAATATCACATTTTGCATTCAAATTTACTTCCCATAGATTTTTGAAATAATAAGTAATTTATACTTATTCTTCTTCTTTGTCCTTGTCTGTGTGTATTGTTTGTCAGGAGTATTTTCTAGCAAGTACATGAAATCTGGACATCGACTCAGTTACTAAAGAATTCTGTGATATAAATTCCTAATTGGTTACTTCTCTGCTCTGTACCAGGTACTTGTTGAGAAAATGGGATTTCCTGGTGGACTTAATGAATCATCTTCAGGTCATGGGGATGTTCTACGTATGTACCGTATTCCTATATTTTTGTTTTGCTCATTTGCGTTATTCTGAGGCTTTGAAATGTCCCCCTTTTGTTATTGTGCCACTTAAGGTTGCTGTCAACTATGGAATAAAATGGATCAGCGCATTGCAACTCTTGAGTTCGATCGGTATCGGAAATCCATGGGAGTTATTGTTAAATCCAGCACAGGAAAAAAATCACTGCTAGTGAAGGTTCATTCTCCTCTCTGTCTTGCTGGTTCAGCTTCTTTGGTTCATTTTTCTTTGGTTGTTTCTCCTTTTATTGGCTGATATGGTCATGGATTTTGTTAATGTTAATCACTGAATGAAAAACTTTCACCATTCCTTTTCTGGTGACAAGTTGCATGGCCCAGACATGAACGTAATCTCTCTCTCTCTCTCTCTCTCTCTCTCTCTCTCTCAGTATCAGTAGAGACTTTGCATGTTATAATGTTTTCTGACAAAACATGATATTGGTTGGATTGTTAGAAGCTTTTACATTTTCTTCAATGATGCACTTCCAGAATCATCTTCAAGAAAGTTTGATATGTTTTATACTAAGAATGCTATATGGGAATGGATCTAAAGCTGCTTGAGTCATGAGTGTTTGCCTATAATAATAAAGCTGCTTAAACATTACACATTTCCGAGGATTTAACCCAAAATCGTTTAGAATGGAGAAAGAGAATCCATATAGCCGACCCTAAATTCTTGGAATAAAGGCTTAGTTGAGTTGATTTGAATAAAGATGATACAAGGACTCCTTTTTTGAATTGTTATCACCTGATTTCTCTTCTTTTGTGTATTTTACCAGTAAATATTTTCTTTTCCTAATCCCAATTTCCTTTCCTGTGAACAAAGTCCAAATACTTGAATTATCCCCTTCATCATTCTAATCTTTACTGTCCTACCACGTAATTATCTTTCTATAACATAAGATTGGTATTGAATATGTTATGTTTGTAAACCTCAGAGTTAATTTATCTCTACTTTTTTGGGAAGAATATAAGTCCTTCCTTTTTGATTCTTTGTTACCTTTTGGACTTTCTAGCGGTTTTTTGCTTTTGTATCCTTTCTTTTTCTGTTGTTATGGTTTGCTATATATTTGGGATTTCTTCTGAATATTCTACTTAAATATGGCAGGGTGCAGTAGAAAACGTATTGGAGAGAAGCTCATATGTTCAGCTGCTTGATGGCTCAGTTGTGGAATTGGATCAATATTCAAGAGAGCTTATTTTACAAAGCCTTCATGACATGTCAACCAATGCATTACGTTGTCTAGGTTTTGCTTACAAAGGGTACCTTCCAATGTTTGAAACATATAATGGTGATGAGGACCACCAGGCACATGAGCTTCTACTTAACCCATCTAATTATTCTTCTATTGAGAGTGAACTCATTTTTGTTGGTTTAGTTGGGCTAAGGGTAAGTTTGTCTTGTAATTTTCCTTCTTTTAAAATATTTATTTGTTTGTTTGTATGTTTGTGATGGTTTTATTGCAAAGTTAATCTTTCCTTTCAAATATTGAAAGGATCCCCCTCGGAAAGAGGTTCGTCAAGCAATTGAGGACTGTAAAGCAGCTGGAATCCGTGTTATGGTCATTACAGGTGACAACAAAAATACAGCAGAAGCTATTTGTCGTGAAATAGGTGTATTTGGACCTTATGATGATATCAGCACACGAAGCGTAACTGGAAAAGAATTCATGGACCATCCTGATCAAAGAAATCATTTAAGGCAAGACGGAGGGCTACTGTTCTCTAGGGCTGAACCAAGGCATAAGCAAGAAATAGTGAGGTTGCTTAAAGATGATGGTGAAGTTGTTGCTATGACAGGAGATGGAGTGAATGATGCACCTGCCTTAAAGTTGGCTGATATTGGCATAGCAATGGGCATTGCTGGTACAGAGGTACATCTAATTTGTTGTATATGTTATGATGGACTTCAAACAAGTTACCAAAGATGCACATATCTGCATGCAAATGCATATTGGCCTGCCTTTATTAAGTGTATCCATATGACTTCTTCTCAAGTTACTAGTGATGTTGCTAGCACGGAACACAGATTGAGCACATGTTAGTGTACATCTCTTTTTAATACCCATGTTGATATAGGTATAGACGGTTAACTTTACAAATGTATGTATATATTGCATGTTAAATTATTTTGGTTATTTTTCTACACTATGTAATTCAATATTGCACTCTGTTGTTATTCTGCTCATTAAAATTTTTCAAATACAATTCTCATTCCAGGTTGCCAAAGAAGCCTCTGACATGGTGTTAGCAGATGATAATTTTAGCACTATAGTTGCTGCAGTTGGTGAAGGCAGGTCCATCTACGACAACATGAAGGCTTTTATCAGGTCTGGTATTTATCACTAGGACTCATTTACCGTAGAAATAGACGTTCATCTGCTTATATTGGTGGGTAGATATAGCATGGTTTATTTTCTGTAGATGCTGGGAATTTTTGGTAATGTGTTAATATTAGCCCTACGAGTTATATATCAATGTAATAGGACAGTTGATTTTTGACTTTATGCTTCTGAAGTACACATGATGTCGACATTCTTCTTTTTAGCAATATTCCAGTTCCTCAATCATGTTCCATTGTAAATTTTGGGTAGCATTCAACTTTAAAAATTTCAGAATGCTATCCCATGACATCTCCACTCACAATGAAGAAGATATTTGTTAATATTCTGTTTGTTCCTTGTTGGAAATTGTCTATGTAAAGGGAGTTTCAAGTTCCATTTTCGGTTTCCTCACATTTTGTTTTTAATTGTAATTGTAGGTACATGATCTCCTCAAATATTGGCGAGGTTGCCTCTATATTTCTGACAGCTGCTTTGGGTATTCCAGAAGGGATGATTCCTGTCCAGCTTCTCTGGGTTAATCTTGTGACTGATGGACCGCCAGCAACAGCTTTAGGGTTCAATCCCCCAGACACAGATATAATGAAGAAACCTCCCAGAAAAAGTGATGACTCATTGATAACACCTTGGATTTTATTTCGCTACCTGGTACAAGAGCCGCATTTTTTCCCTGTCATGAAACCAAAATTCTTTTCTTGCTTTGGATGCTGGATTTGTAGTCGGTAAAAGTTTTTGGTTAACCTTGATCTTTACTCAATGCAGGTGATTGGATTTTATGTTGGATTGGCAACAGTAGGTGTATTCATCATATGGTACACACGCCACACATTCATGTTCATTGACCTGAGTGGCGATGGTCATAGTCTTGTCACCTACTCCCAACTTGCCAACTGGGATCAGTGCAGCACCTGGGAAGGTTTTTCAGCGTCACCCTTCACAGCTGGGTCTCAAGTGTTTAATTTTGATGATAATCCATGTGATTACTTTCGAATGGGAAAAATCAAGGCCTCGACTCTCTCCCTCTCTGTCCTGGTTGCCATTGAAATGTTCAATTCCTTGAATGCTCTCTCTGAGGATGGCAGCCTCCTGACAATGCCGCCATGGGTCAATCCATGGCTCCTATTAGCAATGTTCGTCTCATTTGGGTTGCACTTTTTGATCCTGTATGTGCCATTCCTTGCACAAATATTTGGGATTGTTCCTCTCAGCCTGAATGAATGGCTTCTGGTGCTGGCTGTGGCATTCCCAGTCATTCTAATCGATGAGGTTCTTAAGTTTGTGGGAAGGTGTACTACTGGTATGCGATATTCCAGACATTCAAAACACAAGGCAGATTGAGTTATGGTGCGAGAAACATCAAATTTAAGGGGACAATGGATATTTAGGTTTGGAAATCTCATAGAATGTGCCTACTTTACTAACCCTCCTTCTTGGAAAAATAACGGATCGGCCAGGATATTGAAGATTCATGATTGGACTGATTACAGAACTGTATTTACTTTTAAAAGTAGAAATTTTCTGTTCTCAAGTAAATCAAATTTGATCTCCTTTTCTCTCCCTCCAATTTGTGGTATCATCAATTATGTTTTAAGCAAAAATTTTAAAACAAATTTTGTTGTTCCAGTTGTTTGAGACCTGTTTTATTGTTCTAATTCTCATATCAGCAGTAGTCTATGGTAAATGTGATCTTGACAAAAAAAAATAGCAGTCTAAATGAACAAATTAACCTCAGAAAACGAGAAGCATAATGGTTGTTTCAACCCTGCTCCACCGAATATTTGAACTTAAATCCCTTGGGTATAATCCAATACTGTCAAAACTCAACTGCAAAATTGGATTAGACACTATAAAATGGTAGAAATTTTCATCAGTGAGGGTTCCTTCAATACTGAAGAGTCCAAACTCAAAAGCGTTAATACCCTAAAAGGATAAATTTAACAGAAATTTCATTGAAGTTGCAATTCAAAGCACGAATTACACAATCCATTAGCTATCCTACCATAACACTCATAATCCCCAAAATACAGCATCTAATTCACTAATTACATCAAAAAGCTTTAAACTTTAACCACCAAATCCATATAGAGTCCTTCCCTGCCTCTTCAATGCATACACCACATCCATAGCAGTCACCGTCTTTCTTCTCGCGTGCTCAGTGTAGGTCACAGCATCACGGATCACATTCTCCAAGAAAATCTTCAGAACTCCGCGAGTCTCCTCGTAAATCAATCCACTGATCCTCTTCACGCCACCTCTACGAGCCAGCCGACGAATCGCAGGCTTGGTGATTCCCTGAATGTTATCGCGGAGAACCTTCCTGTGACGCTTAGCTCCTCCCTTGCCCAGCCCCTTGCCTCCCTTTCCACGGCCAGACATCTTCTAAATAGGATCTAAATTAAAGCGAAAGAGAAGCCGAGAGACTAGTAGTGTAGTGTTTCCGATGCTTGTGATGTAGAGGATCTTGGATTAGGATATTTATAAGGAAGAGAAATCTGATAGGTGAATGGGGTTGATTCTTGTCGAGGCTGAAAGAGCGGTTTTGGATCGTGGATCAATTTGAATGGACGGTTTAGATTAGAAAGATTGGTGTAGGGAGGATCGATGACGTGGTTACAATTTCTAGGATGTGAAAGACGCGCGGGGTTGTCGTGCGATTTGGCGGGAATGAAAAATTTTTCAGATTTAAAACGGGATAAAGCTCAATTTGTTTGTGGGGAAGATTTAATTTAGTTAATTTTTAATTTTTGATCTAATTTAATTTATAAATTTTAATTTATGTTTAAATTAATTTAATTAATTAATATATATTATTTTTTAATATTAAAATAATTTTTTTTATTGTATAATTATTTAAATAAAAAAATAAAAAAATTATTTTTATTATTTAATATTATTAATCAAATTGAAAACGTAAAAAAATATTTTTATATTTTTATATAATTAATTAAAATTTTAATTATTTAAATAAAAAATATGATTATTGTATTTCATACTTTTAATTTAAAATTATAAAATTATAATTAAATAAAATTAAAAATATAAAAATATTATTTTTTTCATATTATTAATTAATATTAAAAAACTAAAATATAAAAATAACTAATTATAAGTAATTAATTAAGATTAAAAATAATTAACTAAGCAATTAATATTAAAAAATAATTAACTTTACAAATATTTAAAAAATTAAAAAAAAAAAAGAGCAACTCACACACCAAAGTGGTGAGTGAGTTACACTTTCCTTAAAATTGGGCTAAATTAGACATAAATTAAAATTTTTTATGACACCTCTTTATCCGTCTATAGTGTAGTCGAGTAAGGCATGCCACACAGTGTGCCGGAGTACCATATTATATCATAATTTAATTCAATTTATAGTTCTTATTTTTATTGATTAAAAATACTTTTATGTGAAATTTTTATCATTTAAGTCCTTTATTTATAATTTTTTATTAATTTAAATTTTTCACAAATTTTATAAAAAATCCGGCAGAATACCGATTGTAAATTAGAAAAACAGTTCTTTAGAACCTTGGAAAGACACTCCCAAATAATTTATCATATCCCCAACTCCAAATATTCAACATCATCTCAACATTTCTCATCAAATTCTCAATTTTTCATTCATTCAATTCATATCATACTCAAATACTCAAATTTTATTTATGAACACAATTTATAGATAATTACATTAATACATACTTCTATGAGTTTTAAATGTACATGGCAAGATGAAAATCTAATTACAAAAATTTACAAAAATACAATATATAAAATATAAAATGTAGCCTAGTACTGCAGATGTAAGGTAACATTGGACTCTAAGCAGATCGGACTCTCACCCAGTCTGGGGTCTGCTGGGCTTTCGCTCCGTGTCTCCAGTACCTATGCGTTGCAAACAGCGACGCACTAAACTATACTCATAGTAGTGCCAATATAAAATAAAAATAACTGAAATAAAATAATTATGCAGAAGGTATGCTGATATTTTACATAGACTAAATTTTTGGTAATTATTAGTTATATTATTATTTTGATACTTTTTATATTAATTAATTGATTATAATTTATTAAACTTAATTTAATTGTCCAAGTAACCTAGGCAACTTGATTGGACTGGATAAATTGGTAAACTGGCACTAGGTATCAAGTACCTTGGGCCGTCACACAATTGGTTACATAGTGTGTACCAGGTGTGCAACAAAATGACTATTAAGCCATATTAGTCATTAGGCAAAAGGCCAAGCATAATCGACATAATCAAAATAGCCACAAAGCTATTATATCACAGAATGGCAAGAAGGCCATAAAACACGGAATGGCATGAAGCCATATACAGTACTGTTAACAGAACTCTATTGGGATGCCAACCTATCCAAGCCAATCATTCTAGGCATACTAGGACATTTTATACAGTTAACTATTTAATTACTTATATTTGTAGTTTAGAGATCACTATTTACTTGACTATTATACACTAATGTTGACTTTTTAATACCTAATAGATTTGTTAAGTCTAAGTCCATTAATATACCACATTTTGAATTTTATTTTTGTTGACATTAGTTGTCAAACTCAATTTCTAGCCTTCTAAGTTTTATTTCAAATTTTCAGAATTTAAAGTCTATGTTACTGTTCTATTGGACCTTGCTACAATGAAAAATTAACAAAACTTTCATCACAAAAGTTATTCCTTTATGTGTCTAGTTTAATTCTCTTTTTGAATCACTCTATTTGGAGTTTTATAGCTCTAATTATGGCCTAAATACCACAACTGACCAGATTGAAAATTTTCTAGAATTTCTAGGTAGAAATCAATTCTGGCAGTTTTGGTGTCTTGAATTTGATAGACAATTTCATTAAGTTTTGATCAGAATTTAGAGTTATATTCTTCATTAAAGTTGTTCTAAATTGTCTAAGTTTTCCATTGACATAAAATTCAAGTCAATTGGACATTTTTACACTGAGTTATGACCAAATGAACAAATACTGTTCATTTTGTCATTTTCCAGGGACAGCATGTTGGTCACCCGGATTGAGGCAATTTTTAGGTCATTCTATTGTGGTTTTCTGGGTAGGGTTCCTTCATCAAAGTTGTGCCATTATGTATCTAGTTTCATCTCCAATTGGCTTTGCACTAATTGAAGTTTTACAATTCTAGTTATTATTGTCCAATCACACTGAACTCAAGTCCAGTAATTCTAACACCATAAGGGCAGTTTACCAAATCAAACTCCAATGCCCTAATTCACTTTAATTTATAGTTAAATCTTACTAAATGGTCACTAATTGACCATTAAAATATTCATGCACCATTACATGAACAAAACCTTAAATTTTCATAAAACTCTAAATCCCAAATTCTCAAATCTTACATTATACTTACAATTAAAGTTTTTAATTCACTTATACATGTCAAGGGACAGCCCTACACCATTTTAAATCCATTAAAAGCTATCAAACTCAAGAAGATTTATGGCTGCCGAAAATTAGATAGTGTCCCTACATGCATATTTTTACATAATTTCTTCAATTCTTAATTCAATTCCTAGTTTTAATAAAGAATTAAAAGAGAGAAAGAAAGACTCTAGCACTACCCTCTTTGAGAGCTAACCCCAAGCTTGATAAACTTCTTAGTTTCCCTTCCCTTGTGCTGCCTCAAGCTAGTTGTAGTTACAAGGGTCAACTTTAACGAAGATACGAAGAAGTTTTATGGTGTGATTGTAAGAGATTTCTAGTGAGAAAAGAGTGTAAAAATAGAGGTGTGTGTAGAGAGAGAGCTTCGGCTGGATAGGGAAGAAGAAGGCAGAAAATAATTCTTTTATTTAACTTCTTTTTTTTCATTTTAAATGCATTTAAATGTGTTGTTAAATGGTGATTGGTCAATGAGTTTTTATTGCATTATTCTCAAATGAGCATGATGTCATAAATGGGGTATTTATTTCCATTTTCTTTTTTTTTCTTTTTCACTCACTTTTAATTAAATTTTTAGTAATATTTATTCATATTTTATATCATATAATTTATTTATTTAATTGGACAAGTTGAGCAAAAATCGTCTCTAAATGTGAAATGACCAAAATGCTATTCGTTTAGCTTATTGAGCTAAAATTATTTGTACTGATTGATTTAATTATCCTTGCATTTTCTTAACAATCTGTTGTCATCGAAACCTCTATAACTCCTCCCTGGAGTCTAAAAAATTATTTCACGGAATTTCCCTAGGGTTTAGGGCTACTAGCTGTCTTCACAGCAACTTCCCGTTAGGTCACCCATCGCTAGGGCTACGGCTCATTTAACCTTAATATTTTTTATTTCTAAAATTTTTTCTCAATTTTTCTTGACATTATTTGGGCTATTTATGACTTCTCACTCTAGTCTAAATATAGTTCTAGACCTTCTGACTGTCCGGACCGATATTAGTCACTATAACAGTAGAATATACGAACTAACTAAAGTGAATATATTACACTTTTAGATTAAATTGAATCAAAAGTTAAAATTGAGTTAAATTAAACATCTCTAATAAATACAGGAAGAAAATTATATTTTATTCCTATTTAAAACACTTGCTGCTGCTTTTATTTATTTATTATTTACTTTTAAAATTACTACTTTGACACGATCGTAATTATTTATTGATAACCTTTATTTTTTTATTAAATATACCTCAACATTCCTTACTATTTTTAATTTATTTTATTCAATTATGCATAAAATTTTTATAATTTTTATATTATTATTTTAATATATTTTTTAATTTTTATATTTCCAATAAAAAATAAATTGTATCCTTACAATGAGTGGATATTTTTTTCAAATGAAAATGAGTAGATTTAACAAGACATGTTATTTTTTTTTAAATCTTATAAAAAAAAAGAGAATAGCTAATAATCATTTTTTTGACATAATAATTATGAATAAAAGATTAAATAGCATATTTTATTACATGATTTATTGAATTTTTATTTGTTATCTAATATTTTAGAAAAAAAATATTTTGAGCCCCTGAAATTTTTATATTTTTGCTATTGGATTCTCCATTAATTTTTTTTTTATTAAGCCTTAAAACATAATAGAAAAAATAAAAATTCAGAAAAGTTTTCTAATATTTTATTGATCAATCAGTAATAAAAACAAAAAATTTTCAGTTAATCTCATCAATTTCACACCTTCAATTTGATGTTGAGAAAAATTTTCAGTTAATTTCATCAATTTGATGTTGAGTTCTATCTCTAAACACTGTATGTGCATTTTTATTTTCGACAAAAAGAATTGATACCTCTAATAGAGAATACATATTACACAATTAGCAAGTAATCTAATACCAATCAATAGGGGTGGCCACGGTTTAAGAACCGCTGGTTCAGGTTAAATAAAATTATGAACCTAAACCAAATCGTTATGGGATGGTTTGGAAGATAGTTTTTGAACTGCCGGTTTTGGTTCGATCCCTGATTTTAAAAAGTTTGAAGGACAACTTGAAAAAATGACAGTTCAAGATGGTTTAGAGGACGATTTGATAGCGGTTTAGGGACGGTTCAAAGGTAACTTAAACGAAAAAATTAAAGAAAAATTTTATTGATTTAAAATTTAAGTTATATTTATAAATATATTTTAAATTTTCTTAGAAATCTTTCAATAAAAATAAAATAAGATAAAAGAGAATGAAAATAATTTATTTTTAAGAAAATTTTAATAAGAAAATACTTGAATTTGATTAAAAAAACTAGAGATTAAATTAAATTTTTTTTGTTAAAGAAATTAGAAAAATGTCCATGAACTTAATTTTGCCGATATATCCTTTTAGGATTTAGATTAATTAAAATTTACAGTTCTATTGCTTGCAGTTTTTAAAAAATTATATGATAATTGATAATTAAAAGTATAAAATAGAAAAATAAAATAAAATAGAGTGTATTAAAAATTTTATTGAGGATATAAAAGAATAACAGAGTAATTGAAATAGTATTGAAAATTTCAGTGAGCATATAAAGTAATAAAGTAGGGAAATTGAGAATTAAAATGAGTGTATAAAATAATTATTTAGAGAATTTGAGAGAAATTGAAAAGTATTAAGAATTAAAGAGGGTATAGAGAATAATTTTGTAAAGAATTTATGATTTATATAAATGAATTAGGAGTGAGATGAGATATTTATTGAAATCTTTTGTATTTAAATCGCCGGTTTAATCCGATTCAAAACCATAGGTTAAATCTGGTTTAGAATTGTTAGTTCACGGTTTTAAAATATATGAATCTAAACCAAATCGCAAAAGGGCGATTTCAGTTTGGTTCGAAGTTGGTTTTGATTTTGACCAAATCGAATTTAATTTGGTTCTGATTTGAAATCGGACCATGGCCACTCCTACCAATCAAATTTTAACACCTAAACACCAAATACACACACACACACACACACTCTGAAGGAGCGGAAGCATGAAAAATATAAGTTTAGATCATTGAATTCAAAATTTTTCTTCTAGGGTGTCATGCATAATGCAATATTCATTGTTTATCTATTTGATTTCAATGTTAAACAGCATATTAAAACTCTTTTAATATGTTTTTGGATCTACATTTGTCATTTAAGATTTTAGAATTAACAAATTAATTTATTAAAACCCTATATTAGATTAATAACAAGTACACTAACCTTTTGATGCACTGTAATTGTGTTTAGCACCTTTGAGATGCGCCTAGGACATCAGATGTTGTCCCTCTAGCTTGTCCACATTAAGATCACTAATGGCAGCCCCTTGAACAGTTTCTCAAGCCTTTTCAATCAATTAGAAATTCAGATTTTACCTTTAGAGAGATTACATATGTATACAGGACACTAGAAACGATTTCTAGCAATTTTAATTCAAGAGAATGTTGGCAATTCTCTTTGAATTGATAAGAGATGAAGAAGATGAGAGGAAGAGCACTCCAAGGGTGGCGGCACCTATGAAGAACAGCAGCTTGTTATTTTACTCTTTCATAGCAGCACATTATATAGCTAGGTCACCACTTAAAACCCTTGCCACATGTCACATTCTTATTGACTCTTAGTTTAATTGACCCAATCACATTGTGCCAAGTGTCAAACTTAGATTTAATCTTGACTTTGATTATCTTACATGATTAAAAGACAATTGGCAAGCTTATGTGTAGTGCCGCGTGTCACCATCTCATGGTGCCACATGTCACCCTGTGAAATGATCAAAATACCCCTGTGTCTTAATTTTGAGTTCTCAAACCAAAATAATTATTTCTCTTATTCTAATAAATTTATATCAAATATAAATTAATTAATTAATCTCTATTAATTAATTTCTCATAATTAAATTCATATTTAAACACTTTAAATATAAATTTAACTTATACTATACATCAAATAACCTAGATTTGGTTTCAAGCCATGCTAGGGACTTTGCAATCTAATTGCAAACTAAACCTAATTAATTAATTAATTAATTAATTAAATCATATTTAACTTGGTAATTACTTGTGTATGTGAGTGACTCACTAGACTCATCACTAATTGGCAATGAGATATGATATTAACTCTTAATATCATCATAACTCTTTCTTACCATAAATAATTTCTCTAAATCATTTTATGCATCTAATAGACCACTGTTAACACCTAGCATAGCATGCCATGGCCACCCAATCAGTAATAAGATTTACCTTAAATGAACCTATAATCATATGTTACCATGCACTAGAATCTCTCTGTTATAAAATCCCAATTCGAGCTGGAGTCATGGTTTATGTCAAACCCCATTTGCTATGAATATTATGTTTTCTTTTAATTCCAGTTTTTTATTAAAAAGATTTTCTCATCAGAAACTATTTTCTGATTAAATCTATCTATCCTTGTCAGGAACTTGAAACATCAAGAATGATTAAATGAACATAGGATTTTATCCCCATTTACTTAGGGTAACAGATTCCATCTTGATCAACACCTACCTCCATATATAACTACTAGGAGCCAACACATGTTCATATACCCATACACAGTACAAGTATGAAAGCAGTATCAAACTCAAACCACCTATATACAAGATAACTGTGTTATCTCAAGTCTAAAGATTATATGCACCGATATGATTTATGACAATACATTGACAAGAGTAAACTCCATGTACTTGTCATAAATGTCACTGGTTCGGCCTACTTATCATGCATAAGTGCCTACCATGTTTATTATATGGCATGTGACTCACAATTCCATCTTATTTATATCTCATGTAAATAACTTGGGAACAAACATGATTATAATCTTTCTGGATAAATCATATCCTTATTGTGAAGTATCCTCGATTGTGAACCAATTTATGATACTTTGTGCAATAAATACTGTCACTCATTTTCTTAACAACTTAAAAAATAGAATTTCTAACAAAATATCAATGGATCTTTTCTATTACACATAAATATATTATGTAAATGGAAAAGTGAAAATGCCTTGTATTAATAAAATATGTACAAGATACATACTAAATGATATGCTCTATGGCATAATACACACACACACACACGTAAAACAACAAAATCCATAAAGAAATAAAGAGTATTTATAGTTACATACCAATCGATTACTAGGAACGTAACTGTTAGTTTAACAAAAACGAATGTAACTAGTAGTATAACAGAAACAACCATAGATTCAATATGCATCTAAGGCAACATACAAACATTCTGCCTGTTGACTCCATAACTTAAAGGAGCATGAATTTTGATGATAGTAAAACTCAGCTAGAATCAAACTAACTTTTCTTTAAGTATTCTGATGTATCTTCCTAAGGATTTAAAAATAGATTCATGAATTGATGAAATTGTGCCTTAAAGAAAGATGACATCCTAAGGCAACTTAAGATGAATCAAAGACAAAGAAGACAAGAAAGAAAAGGCTACCTTCTAAGCTACATTGAATATCAAAATGAAGGTACATAGTTTAGAATTTAGTTTAGGTTTCTTAAGAATATTTGTGAAAAGAAATGAGGAGTAGAGCCAATAATATTAATTTTTAAACCCTCAAATTTTTATCCTAAGTTTTTAGAACTTGTTTTTAACTTTTGAATAGCCTAAAAGTATTTTATTGAGTTTTGGTGCAAAGTTTTAATTTTTCAAAGTTGAGTAAAAAAGTTTTACCTGATATGCTAACTAGTTTGCTAATTGACTTAACTCCATACAACATCAAAGAAAATGATAAAATAACACCTATTTTCTTAAAATTTAAATTTGTAACTTTCAGATGAGTTCTCAAACGGTCATAAATAATTTGGGACTATAAATACACTTACTTTTGGGCATTTTGCACTTAATAAAAGTTGCTTTAGTGTTCCTAACTCTTTAAAGTCATTTAAAACTTTCGGTTACAGTGTTACACTTGTTTTCATTACTCATCATTGGCATATCTACTCATCTCTTCTTTCTAGATTATGATGTAATGAGTGAGAGTGAGTTTTAAAAATCTTATTAGCGTTTATGAGAGGTCCTTCAAGCACCTATTGAAGCTTAATGATATAAAATGTTTGGGATAATGTAAGAAGTTTGAAGCTACTTTGTAAAGCTTTGGAGTGCAGATTTGTAAAGGATTTGTGTCTCTTACCTTTAAAAGAGAAGAATAGTGAAGTGAAAACTCAAAGTGGCATCTTTGAGAGAATAAATGTATATTAGTTAGGCCGAACCACTATAAAATTTTAGTGTTTAATTTTCTTAACCTTTGCTCTTTAAATTTTTGCATTTTATTTTCTAATTAAGTTAATTTTGCTATGTTGAGAATTGAATTAGTTTATTGCTCTATTTGTTGAGGACTGATATATTTTATTTACTTTGTTGTGATTTGAATTAGTTTAATGCTTTATTTGCTAAGTACTAATATATTCTAATTGAACAGTATACTATGCATGCTTTAAGTTAAATTTATATATACTATTTGCTTGAGCTATTTTATATATACATTTCACATTAGAATATTTTATTAAACTAAGCCATGATTTTTTAAAAATTTTAAATAAAAATAAAAAATATATTAATCCAATTCACTCTCCTTCTTCGACACATTTGGTACATCACTGCCATCAACAAATATCGGAGATAGAAACCCATGATCTAACACAAACCACTGCATTTAGAAATCAAGAGAATGATTTGACTTCCGAGGTTGGAATAGCGAGGGACGAGGACCCATGATTCGATGCAAACCGCCACAAACCACTACACGGTTCGGAGTGCACAATGGGATTAGAGGGCAACGTGACAAGAGGTGAGATTAGGGGCGAAAAAAATGTTAATGCTGAAAGGGAGAAGAATTCGAGAGGTGAGAGAGGGAGAAAAGGCCAGAAGGGACGGACGGCGAGCGACATTGAGAAGGAGAGAAAATGCATGGATCAAGTTTTGAAAAAAAAATGATTTTTTTTGAACAAAAAATTAAATCGAATTAAAAATTAAAAATAACTGAAATAATAAGTCAAATTAAATAAAATAAATAAAAAAAATTGAACCTGTTAAACCGAAAACTGCACAACTCTGTATAGAAGTTTATAATTATAATTTTAAGAGTTACGATTATTTTAATATTCTAAAAAAATTACTATTATATTTTCAATAAATCATTATCCCTTTAATTTTCTTATTTTGAAAAAATTGATATAATTTATATTGATATAATTAATTTAAATTTTTATTATAAAAATTAAATTAATTAAAAATTTAAAGAACGTAAATTAATTCAAATCAAATTAACTAATGAAATGAAAAAAAAAAAAAGGGAATTGTTCCTTTTGGGATTTTTGTTTTGACCACTTAATGACTCAAAAATTTCCCATTCAGTTAAAATTCACAGGAGCTCTTAAACCCTACAAATCCCACAGCAAAACCCTACACAAGGAAACACCCCCGTCCTTCTCGCTCCCTCTCTCTGCAAAAGATGGGGTTCTTCGACCTCAACATACCCTATGAAACCTCTCAATCTTCAAAGACGACGCGCATCAAGGTGGTAATCAAAGCTATGGAGCTAGGCTACACTGGTATCGCCTATAACCGCACGATCAAGGGCGTCATGTCTGATCACGATCGCTGCTCTATTATGCCTCTATCCCTTTCATCTCTTCTCAATGTTGCTCCTTCTCTCGCCTCCTCCGTCAATCTCCATCGCGACCTTCTTGGTATCCCACGCTCCTCCCCCTTCCGTCAGTACACGCGCTTGACTGTCTCTGTCGATACTCCTGCTCAGTGTCAGGCGCTTAACAGTGGGAATCCAATTTTGAAGACTTATGATTTGGTTGCTGTTAGGCCTCTTAATCAGAGCGCTTTCGATCATGCCTGCGAGAAATCTGAGGTTCCTAGTTATATATATTGTTTTTTTTATTTTTAATATTTTAATGTAGTTATGTTTCTTAATTGGAGATTGATTCTCTTGTTTGTTTGATAATTTACACAGGTGGATATAATTGCTATTGATTTCTCAGAGAAGCTGCCTTTTAGGTTGAAGCTGCCAATGGTTAAAGCTGCTATGGAGGTTTGTTTTGATATTCATTACCATTTTCATTCTTGTTCCTTTTGATTTGAAGTTTCTTTTGGTTTTGGTGGTGTTAACCTTTTTTGGTTTTATGATATGCAGCGTGGAGTTCACTTTGAAATTTCATACTCTGATCTTATTCTGGATGTTCAAGTTAGGAGGCAAATGATATCAAATGCCAAGGTGAACTTTTACATTGATTAATAGTAGATTATTAAACAGATTAGACAGTAAAGCCTTCGAGCACTGAGTAAAACATCTATTTGCATTGTGCTTCTTAACTACTCATTTGGTTGCTTCATTTCATTATTGCCTTCCCTTTAACTTATACATTGTGATTTCTCTCGTTGAATCATGGTTTGATATGCATGTTATTGTTGGGGAAAAAAATGCTACTAATCAGTAAGTAGTGTTGTGAGAGAATCAGAATTGCCATAACCTTTACTTTTCAGCTTTGATTTTAATTGAGTGCTGTTGGTTAAAGCTTTTTTGCACAGTTTTCTGGAATGATCATCAGAAGCTTGCTTGTTATAGACTCTTTTTAGTCATTTTTTTTGGATTAACTGCTGCATAAAGCTTGTGTATAACGATGCAATTAGAAAAGCTCGGATTATTGAAAGCTTTTGTTATTATTGGTGTTGGACTGCACTAAGCTAGAGCTCGCTCTTCTATTTTCATTTTATTGTTGAGTCTCTTCCTTTTGCTGGGAGCAAAAGACTTCTTTGTTTGATTTGACAAGGAGTTCCCTGAAATTTATCACTGATAAACAAAGGACTCACTATTTATTTCCACAAGTATCTTGAACTGGGTAATAGCAATAGCTTTACAAATAATGTTTTCAGAATGGTTTGAGGACCCCTTTAAAGGCAAGTACTTAGTGTTAGTCCTGCTTGAGCAATGTCCTTGGAGAGTTGTGGTTCTTTTCTTCTGTATTCTTAATGAAGATGAAGCCACTGCTTCTCAAGAAAAAAGCTATGAACCTTGGTGTTTTGTAATTGAACAAGTGTGAATTTTCTTTCCAGTTAAGAGTCTACAAACACAATAGTTATCAGTCTTATTGGGTTCATCTTGCTGATACAAAAATGAGTATCTTTGTATGAATTATGAATGCATCTTCTTTCTTATCATCTGAGCCACACTCTATCTGACTTCCAGTTACTGGTGGATTGGACTCGAGGAAGGAATCTCATTTTCTCAAGTGCTGCTCCTTCTGTGAATGAACTTAGAGGGCCATATGATGCTGCAAATTTATCATCTTTGCTTGGGCTCTCTATTGAACGAGCTAAAGCAGCTATTTCAAAGAACTGTAGGTACAACAATTTGCAGAAAGCCCAAATTCTGGCAGTTATGCAAGTACAATGAACTGATGTTAGGAGATCTTTTTTTTTTTTTCCTTTTTCCCCTAATGTTTTGCAGGAATCTTGTAGCTAATGCTTTAAGGAAAAAACACTTTTACAAGGGGGCTATTAGAGTTGAATTGATATCATCTGATGAAAAATCTGGCTCCAAGGAACCATTGTCTATGGACTGGCTTAAATGGGATCCCATCTCAAGTGGTGAAGGAGATTTGCAACTAGAGGATATGGCAAAGTCTTTCTCTGCCACTATTAGCGTTTCCAATTCTGTTAAAGCCATTGATTTTGCTTCACTTATTGGCAGCATGCCACCTCATGGTGAAAAGTTTTTGACTGCTAAGGCAGTTGAGCTACCAGTTGCAGCAACTGGAGTGTCTGAAAATCTTCTTCCAGAAACAGATTGGAATTCGTTTTTCAATTCTCCATCAAAGAATCAGACCTTTGATCATGGGAGTTCTCGAGAGCTATGTTTTCCAAACAATGCTGCAAAAAATTCAACTAATTTTGACGAAATTGGAACTCCTACTAACGCCATTGAGGAAGGGCCAAAAGATTCGAATGGCAAAGATGCATTACTTCCTTTGATTGTAACTCAAAAGCCTGATTTGCAATCACAAAAACACATCCCTAGTTGTGAATTAAATGCTATGGAACTAAACGAGGATATAATGCATCAGCTATCTGCTGCAGAAGTTGAGTTGACGGATTCTTGTGTTCATGACAACAAAAGAATAGAAACTTTATCTGAGAATGTTAATTTTCTAGCTCCTCAGATTAAAAAGTGTATGAATTCACAAGGTTCTGATGCATTTTTAGATTCACAAGTTTCTGATGCATTTTTAGATGCACAAAATGTTGTGATGGATACAGACATGGCAGAGATGGGTGTAAAAGATCAGGAAGATACACCTGTAATTGAAAATATTTCTGGCAGAGAATATTGCAAGGAATCAGATGATGATACTATGACACTTGGGGATCATGTTCGATTTCCTTTAGTCTGTGGTGATATTAAAATTAAAGAGGCCCCTTCAGTTGCAAATCAGGAGAACCTAGAGGAGGTGGCGATGGAAGAGCGAGAGGCTATGGAGATCCCAGAGGTGGCAATGGAAGAGCAAGAGGTTATGGAGACCCTAGAGGGGGTGGCAATGGAAGAGCAAGTACTTGGAGATGTAGATACTGAAAATGTTCTTGGCCGGGACAATGATTTGAAAGCTAAAGATACCTCTTCAGGTGCACATTTTATGCCCTTGGAGGAGGAGGCAATGAAGGAACAAAAGCTTGAAGAAACTGATGCTGAAAGTAATCATCCAATGTTCTTCCCATCTTCTTCAGGTACTATTTCATTAGCATTTTCAGAATTAAATGCTTTGTTATGCCAACAGTATCCAAACTATACTCGCCTGAAAAAGTATTTCAAATTAGATAATGAATTTTGTAATTGAATTTTAATTATTCTGATTTTGAGTTCATTTAGTTTGTGTTATTTTGATAACTCGTCCATGATCTCCTTTTGGTTCAACTAATAGGTAATTTCAGTTTTATTCCAATCTTTGTTTCTTCTTGTCTTAGGATATTCCATCATATTTATTTTGTTTAAAGTTTTCTTTCTTCTTAACAAGTCTTGTTTCATGGAAATAATCCTGAAAAAAATGAATATACCTATTTAATTGGTGTCATGAGAGTCAGAAACTACACCAACGATACAGAAACTCTACTTACCTTGACAGATTTGAGTATGTCTACTTTTCTCAAGGAAATATTTCAGTTCAGATAACTGAATTCCAAGGGTGAATTTTTTGATTTTAAATTTCATAAATAACTATAACACTTAAAAAGAACATAAGAATTTTAAGAGTCAATTGAAAATTTTCAAGGGATTAAGTATAAATTTCTAACAAAAATAATAGAAAATTTAAGGGTATAAATAGAAGTTTTATAAAGTTGGGGGCCCAAAGATATATTCTAACAAATTTTACAGAAAATATAGGGATATAAATTGAAATTTTGCAAAGCATGGAGGCGCCATGGCCCCTCCAACAATGCATTTAGTTCCGCCCTGGCTGAATCGTGACTTTCCTGATTTGAGTGATTGAATATTTCAATTCTCAATTTATTTAGTTTTAGAGTTCCTCCCTCAGCCATGACTTTTAGCAATTTCAGTGTTGTTTCTTCATTTATTCTGTTCAAAATTTTCTTTTCTTATCACTTCCTTATTTAGAAGTCTTCAAACTGCTGTATTTTGATTTCAAGGTTTGACTTCTGTGTGGATTTTCCCAGCTTTTTTCTTTACAAAATCATCCTTTGAATAAATTCTTTTCTATTATCTTTGTTGCTATTCTACTCACAGCTTACTCCTCTTTATTATATATGTATGCAGGGAAATCCAGGGCAAAGCAGAGGTTACTTCAACAGCCTCTTGTATTTCCTTTGAAGCGATTGTTGAATCCTATACCTTTCAAAAAGAAATCTAAAAAATTTAAACACAAGATGAATGTGTAACCAAGCGCTCTCTCCTCCCTCCAAATATTTACTCCTGTTCGGAATCTATAATTTTTTAAGAATTCAATTCAATTAATTTTCTTTTGGTTAATTCTTATGTTTGGAAAAAAAGAAATTAATTCTTTTTAACTTAAAAAAAATTCATTTTAAAAGAAATAGAAATTAAGAATGAATGTGTGAGAATTCAATTGAATTTTTTTTTGCCTTTTTCCAAATGATTTACTCTATTGAATCATTGCTTTCGGTAGTTGAATGCTAATTCATCAATGGCAATCTTTCTAGTGAAATTTTGTAACAGATCTTTCAGACGTATCTGCAGTTCAAATTTTGGTGCGAGTGATTACAGTGCAAATTGAATTTTTTACTTGAAAAGATATTGAAAATTGTCAAATTTGTGCAGTTTAGTCCTGAGAATAACCTTATGGTGGGTTCCATGTGGTGGTGCATTTTCATTTTTAATTCATAATGAAACCCAACCTAAAAAAATTGATAAATTCAATGCGGTGCATGTTGTTGCACAACTCATGTTATGCAAGTAAACTGAACAAGGAGAAGACAAGATGCATGATGTTTATGTGAAATTTTGGCTTGGTTTTCTCATTCGCAAATAAGAAGAGACGGTCATTAAATGCACTGAGCACCAACATTGTTTAAAAAAAAAAAATACTATTTAGAGATCACTTTTTTTTAAAAAATATAATTTTTAAAATATACGAATTAAATAGTTAATTTTATTAAAATATAAAAATTAAATAATAATTTTTAAAAAAATAAAATAGATCAAAAATTAAAAGTTAAAAAAAGGAATCTTGATCCAGAAGCCGGCTACATACAGAAAAGACTTTAGTAAACTTTTGGGGGTCTTCTAACATCTCTTTCAAATGCTGATCTAGAAAAGACCCATAAATTAATAGAAACCAGAGAAAATTAATGTCAAAAAAGATGATAAATGCAAAATTCTCATATAAGCTATACATATCAACATCAGGGAAATTAGGGAAACTAATTTTCTACTATGGAAGTAATTAGTTTGCATGTATTTCTTTCATAAATCATAAGTTTTTGAAAAATTAAAATACATCACTTCACTAATAATTCAGTTAAAAAACATCAAGGAAATTATAAGATATCACTTCATTTTCATGCGGGTAATTGATATGAAATGATAAATTAATAAAAAATTGATGAATAGTTATAATTTAATGGGAAATATTTTTTTTTTGGAATAATAGTTCTTTAAAATTTAGGAAATGTGAAACTAAATAACTAATTATTAATCACTAGAATCACAAATTCTCCAAGCAATCAACTATTAATTACAATACAGTGACAGATCTGTTTATTTCCTTGGAGGAAAGTCAACACAGGCCATTCATATATATATATATATATATATATATATATTAAGAAGGAATCAACCAATTAGAATCTTGATGTGTTACCTTTTATCATCAAGTCTTTTAATTGTAGTGGTCTTAAATTTATTTGAATGCCTAAAAATTCCAATTAGATAGAAAAGACATTTAAAGAAATACATTTATGAAAAGGTAAAAGGTTTATTTTCGCTCTAAAACCAAAAGTATAAGTAAATAGTCGTATAAATTTTTAAAATATTTATAAGCTCTTCAAATTTTAAAAATAAATTAAAAAAATTCTTTTACTATTTTAGAAATAAATAAGTTCTTTAATTTTTGAAAATAGATAGAAAAAATTAAACTATAATTAACCTCTAATATAAATTCAGCTAAAGCCATCCACTAAAATTTTTTAGTCTTGCATAGGGTCTTCATCAATAATTCTACACATTTGATTTGCAATATTTGATAGATATCTGCTACATTCTGAAGTAGATTAGTAAGTTAATTTTTGTCAAATGATTTAAGAAACTTCTATATAGATTCATCATTTTGGTCATAGTTTCTATAGAGAAGCTTCTTAAATCATTCAGTAAAAAATAATTTATCAATTTGTTTCAGGATGCAACAGATATTCACCAGATGTTGCAAATTAGATATGTCGAATTATTGTTGAGGATCCCGTGTCTTAGAAGATCTTCATGCACAATCTTGATTGGATTTATATTAGAGGCATATTATAGTTTAATATTTTTTTATTTGTATTTAAAAGTTAAAGGATTTTTTTTTATCCCCAATGGCTTATTTGATATATTTTTAAAAATTTTAAAACTTATTTGATCTTTTTTAAAAAATTGAAAGGCTTAATTGGATATTAAAACATTTTAAAGACTATTTAACACAATTTTAAGGGTCAAAATAGATCTTTTAACTTTATAAAAATTAAAAATTAACAACTTTTATTTCATGCAACAATGTTGTTCACATAAAAGGACAAATCCTTTTGATCTTGACCTGCAATCTCCATAGAAAATAGAAGCCAAAAGTGAAAAGAAGAAGACTAATGAGTATGATCAATTAAATCACACTTTTTTTTAATAGTAGCCTATCAATGGTTAAATTAATTGTCAAAACTATGATAGAAAGTAACCTCCCTAGAAAGGAAGATACATCCCACTTTCATTCGAGTAATTATTCAATGAAGTAGTCTTTTTATATAATATAGTTTAGCCCAAAATCTGATTTTTAGTAGTCGAACTTACCTGATTAAAACTTCAGTGGATCAAATTTATCCACAAGATAGGTAAGGGCCAATTTGACTATTCATGGAGGTCGGATAAGATCTTTTTACAAAGTATAGTTCAGGCCATAGCAGGATGGTATTCAGGAGATCGACACGACGGTTTGGAGATTGGACGGATAGTACAAAAGCTATTGAGTATGATTAATGAGATCTTTGCCAGGAATCACGCTGACAATACAATTTCATAATGTACGGCTAGATAGAAGCTCGAGATTGGTTAATGAAATCTCAAGAATTGTGTTAGAATGTTTCTCATAACTATATAAATAGATCTCCAATGCCTATTCAAGTATGTTTTTCACACATTCTAAAGAATACTATTTCATTGCCATTTTTTCTCTTTTAAAATTTTTGCATAGTAATTAAAAAATTAATTAAATCACTTAAATTATAATAAAATTTTTCATAATTTGATTAATTATTTTTTATTTCACCTAATTAAGAGAGTGAGAGAGGTGATAAGATAAGTTATAAAAAATTATAAAAATAATTGTTATGCTTAGTAGAGTTAAAGATAAAATAAAAAAAATAATTAATAATCTTTAATCTGTCCAAATGATAAATAATTTTGGACTAATTAACTTGTGAAAAGTGATAGGTAAAAGTAAACAAAAATAGTTTCATATATATAGACTCCTAGATGGTGCCAGCCGAATCTGTAGCCCTTTTGAGCTCTTTCTTGAGAAATCACCACCATATCGTGATTTCTCTCTAAACACCTCTACTTTCCAAGGAGAAATTACTAGGGGGGTGTGAGTTTGAAATTAAATTAATAAAAAGGGGTGTGGTAAAAAGTATTTACCAAAATGGGGTATTTTTGATGATGTGGAGGGGACAGAGAGAGAGAGAGAGACTCCAATATATATAAATAGCGATCAGGTACTAAATTGTAAAATAAAAACTTATTTTGGATTGAAATGTAAAAAAAAAAATTACCCAGTTGAGTGCTACCCATGGTAGCGCCTAGCTGCTGAACAGTGAGATTCTCTCAATTTTTTGGGACCTGAAAATATCTGAAAATATTTGAAAAAGAGACAAAAAAATGTCTAAAAAAGACCTGAAAATATCTGAAAATATCTAAAAAGAGACCTGAAATGTCTGAAAAAGAGGGGAGCTGACTGACGTAGCTAGGTGCTACCAATGGTAGCGCCTAGCTGCTGCGCCATGGGGCTTTGCTGCTAGACACTACCATAGGTAGCATCTAGTGCGTCAGCCACACGCTACCCATAGTAGCGTCCCACTGCAGCTCCTCATCTGGCATGTCACAGACGTGTGAAGGTGGCGTGTCTCAAAGGTGTGAAGGTGTGCTTGTGTGGTCTTGTCCCAGCAGCTGGACGCGATTAGTAATAGTGTTTTAGAATGTTATTTAAACACCCCCCCTTTCCCATCTCCCATCGACCTTTAGCCATAAAAAAAAAACAAAAAAAACAAAAATTCACAACCCTAATCTGCTCTCCCTCTAAATTAGTGTAGATAAACTGTGAGGAAAAAATTTTAGTACTTATTTATTTGATTAATCCTCTTTGATTATTGGGAAATTAATGGAGCTTGTGGATACCTTAGAAAGGAGAAGGGTGAATATTGCTTGCATTCAGGAGACTAAATGGGTAGGAGAGAAAAGCAAGGAAGTGGGTAATTCAGGGTACAAACTGTGGTTTATCGGAAAGGAGAGAAACAAGAACGGAGTGGGCATAATCATAGACAGGACATTGAAAGACGTTGTAATAGCTGTGAAAAGAGAAGGAGATAGAATTATACTAGTAAAGCTAGTACTAGAAGGAGAAACAATAGATGTAGTTAGTGCTTATGCCCCACAAATAGGACTAGATAGTGAGAGTAAATAAATGTTTTGAGAAGATATGGATGATTTAATGCAAAGCATACTGAATGAAAATAATGTTTTCATTGGTGGAGATTTGAATAGACATGTAGGAAGTGATAGGCAAGGTTATGAGAATATTCATGGAGGTTTTGGTTTTGGCAATCGAAATGAGGAGGGAAAAAACATCCTGGATTTTGCTATGGTATATGACCTAATACTAACAAATACCCACTTTATACAAAGAGAGTCACATTTAGTGACTTTCAAAAGTAGCAACATAGAAGCTAAATCGACTTCCTTTTAACCAGAAAGACAAATAGAGCTATATGCAAGGATTGCAAGGTCATTCCAGGAGAGGCTTTAACAAGTCAACATCGATTAGTGGTCTTGGATGTCAAGTTTAGAAACAATTCAAGTAAAGTCAGAAGAAATAGTATAGCTCGAACAAAGTGATGGGAGTTCAAAGGAGTAAAGCAAGTGAAGTTCAAAAATGAGCTTCTCGAGTCCGAAGCATAGAAGATGGATATGGAGGCCAATGATATGTGGATACAGATAGCATCAAAGATTAGAGAAGTAGCTAGAAAAGTGCTTAGAGAGTCTAAAGGACATAGACCACCCTCAAAAGAGAGATGGTGGTGGAATGAGGAAGTACAAAAGGCAGTGAAGAGAAAAAGGGAATGGTATAAGAAATTACCTAAATATGATAATAATGAGGCATATGAACAGTACAAGATAGCAAAGAAAGAGGCAAAAAAAGCAGTTAGTCAAGCAAGAACACAGGCCTTTAAAAAGTTATATGAGAAACTTTGAACTAAAGAAGGGAAGAAAGATATTAATAGATTAGCAAGGAGGAGAGAAAGGAAATGTCAAGATCTCAATTAAGTTAGGTGCATTAAGGATAAAGAAGGAAAAATGTTGGTGAAAGATGAGGATATTAAAGAAAGATCAAGAAATTATTTTAATGATCTCTTTAATAATAGTATAAATGGTAATAGTGTGAATATAGACTATAGAAAAATAGAAAAGAATGTGAATTATACTAAAATGATTAGATCTTTAGAAGTAAAAGAAGCACTCAAGAGAATGAAAGTGGGTAAAGCCTGTGAACCCGATGGAATACCAATTGAAGTGTGGAAGTGTTTGGGAGATATGGGAGTGGCATGGTTAACTAAATAATTTAATAAGATTTTAAACTCAAAGAAAATGCCTGATGAATGGAGGAGAAGTATTTTAGTACCTATTTTTAAAAATAAGGGAGACATACAGAGTTGCTCAAACTATAGGGGAATTAAACTCATGAGCCATACTATGAAGTTGTGGGAGAGAGTTGTGGAGCATCAACTACGTCATGATACTTCTATCTATCTCAATCAATTTGGCTTCATGCTTGGTCGTTCAACTATGAAAGTGATCTTTCTCACTAGAAGCTTGATGGAGAAATATAGAGATATGAAGAAAGATCTACACATGGTTTTTATTGATTTGGAGAAGACTTATGATAGTATTCCAAGAGATGTCTTATGGAAAGTATTAGAATAAAAGAGGGTATCTATTAGGTACATACAAGTGTTAAAAGATATATATGAAGGAGCAACTACTATTGTGCTCACAGTGGAAGGGGACACAAGAGATTTTCTGATATCAGTTGGATTATATAAAGGATCAGCTATAAACCCTTACCTTTTTACATTAGTTTTAGATGAATTGATGAAACATATACAAAAGAGTATTTCTTGGTGCATGATGTTTGTGGATGATATAGTTCTGATAGATGAGACGTGAGAAGGAGTTAATAGAAAGCTAGAGCTTTAGAGAAGTATTCTAGAGTCAAAGGGCTTTAAGTTAAGTAGAACGAAGACAAAATACATGCATTATAAGTTCAGTGAAGGCCGAACTGGTGATAGGAGAGTTGGTTTGGATGGGGTGATACTGTCCCAAAGTAATCACTTTAAATATCTTGGCTCAGTACTTCTAGTAGATAGGGAATGTGAGGAGGATGTCAGTCATAGGATTAAAGTCAGATGGTTAAAGTGGAGACATGCCACGAGAGTTTTATGCGATCGCAAGATTCCCAATAAGTTGAAAGGAAAATTTTACCGTGCAGCCATATGACTGACCAAGTTATATGGTAGTGAGTGTTGGGCACTGAAGGAGTCGTATGCATCTAAGATAAGAGTTGCGGAGATGAGAATGTTAAGGTGAATGAGTGGCCATACTAGACTAGATAAAGTCCATAATGAGAGTATTAGAGAAAAGGTAGGAGTGGTGTCAATTGAGGATAAATTGAGAGAAGGGAGATTGAGGTGGTTTGGTCATGTGAAGCGTAAACATACAGAGGCTCCAATTAGATAAGTAGAGCACATTAGGTTAGAGGATAGAAAGATAAAAAGGGGTAGACCTAAATTGACTTGGAGGAGAGTAGTACAACATGACATAGAAGCATTACACATTTCTGAGGATTTAACCCAAAATCGTTTAGAGTGGAGAAAGAGAATCCATATAGTCGACCCCAAATTTTTGGGATAAAGGCTAAGTTGAGTTGAGTTGAGTTTTTAGATGAATTTAAGAAACATATATAAGAGAGTATTCCTTGGTGCATGCTGTTTGCAGATGATACAGTTCTGATAGATGAGACGCGAGAAGGAGTCAATAGAAAGCTAGAGCTTTGGAGAAGTACTTTAGAGTCAAAGGGCTTTAAGTTAAGTAGAACAAAGACAGAATACATGCATTGTAAGTTCAGTGAAGGCCGAACTGGTGATAGGGGAGTTAGTTTGAATATAGTGATACTGTCCCGAAGTAATCACTTTAAATATCATGGCTCAATTCTTCAAGTAGATGGGGGATGTGAGGAGGATGTCAGTCATAGGATTAAAACCGGATGGTTGAAATGGAGACATGCCATGAGAGTTTTATGTGATCGCAAGATTCCCAATAAGTTGAAAGGAAAATTTTACCGTACAGTTATACGACCAACCATGTTATATGATAGTAAGTGTTGAGCACTGAAGGAGTCGTATGTGTCTAAGATAAAAGTTGCAGAGATGAGAATGTTAAGGTGAATGAGTGGCCATAGTAGACTAGATAAAGTCCGTAATGAGAGTATTAGAGAAAAGGTAGAGTGGTGTCAATTGAGGATAAATTGAGAGAAGGGAGATTGAGGTGATTTGGTCATGTGAAGTGTAAACATATAGAGGCTCCAGTTAGACAAGTAGAGCATTAGGTTAGAGGATAGAAACAAAAAAATGGGTAGACCTAATAGACTTAAACTGACTCGGAGGAGAGTAGGACAACATGACCTATAAACATTACACATTTTCAAGGATTTAACCCAAAATCGTTTAGAGTGGAGAAAAAGAATCCATATAGCTGATCCCAATTTTTTGAAATAAAGACTTAGTTGAGTTGAGTTTGAGTTGATGTTAAAAAAAATTGTTTTAAAATTAATATAGTATAATTTTCCATAATACTCTAAAAAAATGATTGTTTATTAAAACTCTTGCACACTCTAAGAAAAAAAAAATAATTTTTTGTAAAGAATAATATTTTTTTATTATTGTTGTTAAATAATATTTTTATACTAAAAATTACTATAGAATAATTTTATGCAGCATTTTACTCTCTCTCTCTCTCTCTCTCTCCTCTCTCTCTCTCTCAGAGTATCTCTTTAGAGAAAGTAAGATACAATGTATTTTGAGATATATTTTTTTTAATTACTGATGTTATATTATAAATAGCTGTAGTATAATTTTTTGTGACGCTCTTATGTCTCCTTCTCTCCCCCCCCCCTCTCTCTCTCTCTCTCTCTCTTCGCCTGTAGAGAGATTAAGGCACAGTAAATTTTGAGATAATTTTTTTTATTATTGATGTTAAATAATAATTTTATAATATAAATAACTATAGTTTAATTTTTTATTATACTAAAATAAATGCTGTAGTATAATTTTTTCTGACATTCTAATCTCTCCTCCTCCCTCTCTCTCTCTCTCTCTCTCTCTCTCTCTCTCTCTCTCTCTCTCTCTCTCTCTCTCTTTGTGCCTGTAGAGAAATTAAGGTGCAATAAATTTTGAGGTAATTTTTAGTTTGAGATATTTTTTTATTATTGATGTTAAATAATAATTTTATGATATAAATTACTATAGATTAATTTTTTATTATACTGTAAAAAAATACTATAGTATAATTTTTTGTGACACTCTAATCTCTCCCCCTTCTCTCTCTTTGTGCTTGTAGAGAAATTAAAGTGCAGTCAATTTTGAGGTAATTTTTATTTTGAGATAATTTTTTTATTGTTGATGTTAAATAATAATTTTATAATATAAATTACTATAGTCTAATTTTTAATTATGCTCCAAAAAAATGTTTTAGTATAATTTTTTGTGACACTCTAATCTCTCTCTCTCTCTCTCTCTCTCTCTCTCTCTCTCTCTCTCTCTCTCTCTTTGCTTGTAGAGAAATTAAGATGCAGTAAATTTGGAGAAAATTTTTATTTTGAGCTAATTTTTGTTTATTATTCATATTTGACATTTTATGATTACTGTGGAAAATTTTAAGATAATATTTATTTTGACATTAATTTTTGTATTATTATTGTTATATGAAAATTTAAACAGAAATTGATGTAAATAAAAAACTTTATTTATTAAGTTTTTTTATATAAGGTGTTATAATAGATATTAATACATTACGAGATTAATAATTACAATGAATGTTTATTAATTTTTTTGATAATAGAAGAGTAATAATACAGTATAGTAAGAGATTAATAAGTTGATTATTACGCTTGATAGGAATGGAAGGACAACAAATACATAGTGAAAATTACCTTCGGCCAAGTCCATCAGATCCATCAATACTTAGACACCAGAGACTTCATTGATCAGAGTCCATTTGGGAAGGTACAATGCAGGAAGATGAGTTAACCTGTAAAAGACATGCAGATATTCTTCACTTGGATGCCCCTCCACAACTGATTGTCCCTCATTTGACGGAAAGTGGTTTTATTGGAGTGTCTCAAATGAGATTTTTTGCATTAGATTGGCATCTAATATCAGCTTTTATTGAAAGGTGGAGGCCTAAGATGCATACATTTATGTTGCCGATAGGAAAGTGCACTATCACTCTAGAAGATATCGGCATAATTATTGGATTGCCTATAGATGGTCATGCAGTAACTGACAATTCTAGATTGTATTGCCTATCTGTTTATGCAGAATATCTAGGAGTAAGGCCACTTCCACATGTATTTAAGGGATGTGGACTATCTATATAATGGCTTATGGGTCAATTTGAAGATATTCCTGAAGGAGTAGATGACGCGATTTTACTTATACATGTATGAGCATATATAATGCGTCTAATTGGAGGTTCGCTTTTCAATGACAAGTCAAATGCTCATGTTAATTTGATGTTCCTACCACTGTTTGTAGATATGGGACAGGCTGGGCATTCAACATGCCTTGCATATCTGTACAAGAAGCTTTGTTGTGGAGCAGATCCTGAAACTAAAGAGATATCTGGTACCCTTTTCATCTTACAAATTTAGGCATGGGAGAGAATTAAGCTGGTTATTCCATCATTACCAGATCCAGCATCGCATGATGATACTCTATTGGTTAGTAAGTATGTATACTAATATTCTTTTTTATATGTAATACAAAATTCAAACATTTATAAATTAAAATATAGATTAATGGATTAATTTGTAGGTGAAGCAATGTGCGACAGGTAACACAAGTAACGATGCATGTATTAATCCAAATAAGAGATAATATTGACAGAATGGTGGATAATAATGTAAGATACATCATAACATATTTCTATTAAATTAACTAAAAGAGCTAATCTTATTTTCATGATTTCCATCTAACAACTATTTTCCCCTCCATTTGTATTAGCAGTTTATATGGGAACCATACACCCAAGATGTAATAAACGGTTTGCCTGAGTATTACATGAAAGGGAAGGGTGTGTGGCAGGCAATGGTGCCACTAATCTGCTTTCACATTGTTGAGTGGCACTAACTTGATAGGGTATTAAGACAATTTGGTTTGCAACAGTCGATCCCTCGGCCCCCTCGTCAAACAGATGACATGCATCAAACTTTGCTATGACAAGGTAATGGTGACTAGGCAACATTTAATGCCCAGTATATTAATAGATGGAATAAACGTTACTAATTCATTCTACCAGGTGAAGCTGCTACAAGGCCACTCCACCATCATTCACAGTACATGAAATGGTATTGCTGCGTGCCTAGATGATGGATCTCAGTAACAGAAGCTGCAATAGGTTATGTGGTAAAGTGTCATTCCTATATTTTTTTCTTTCTTAACTATGTATTTGCTTATTAAGTAATAAATAAAGTGTGTAATT
This sequence comes from Hevea brasiliensis, assembly GCF_030052815.1. Lineage (NCBI taxonomy): Eukaryota > Viridiplantae > Streptophyta > Magnoliopsida > Malpighiales > Euphorbiaceae > Hevea > Hevea brasiliensis. The sequence goes on along the minus strand of NC_079493.1, from coordinate 4,584,184 downwards.
TTGTTATATTCAACATTATGTTTTACAAAAAGATGGCTTGGAAAAATTGCTTATTACATTGGAATACCCATCTACACAAAATATTAAATATAACAAAAGATTGGTCCTAAACATACTACGAGCCCTGGAGGAGGAAAAGCGTCTTATTAATCGATAATGACCATATCCAGATTCGGCCCCTCAAGTGCATGTTTTTGAGGAGTTGTTAGAAGATCTATCGATTACACGACCACAACAACAGCAGAGAAGGCGTAGGGGTGGTCAAGAAAGACAAAGGGAGCCATTGCAATCATTTAGAACGCCAATCGCTGAAGCGGTGCCACACCCTTTCTTTTACCATCCCTTTAACAATTTTGATGCAGAGGCACAACCTCCTACCCAATTTCCTGAAGTTGGTCTATCAACATCTATTCCGACATTCACTGAATTCTTACAAGGCCAGTATACAAATTGGACCCCTAGTCTATCCATGCCTAGCCCTTCTGGACAATGGATCCCATCGTCCTCACATCATATGACGCAACAAGAAAGGACATCATTTGACTTCATTCGTATTCAACATGACAGGACACTATTTGATGTAATGTTTGCCCCTTTCTCTCGATCATACACAGATGTACCTTAAACATCATGGTATGGGTTTGGTGTTGCACAAGCTTCAAAGATGTATTTTGTACCTCATGATTCTAGGCTTGGGACTTTTGCATTAGGGGTGGGACTCTTTGGGAATTATGAATCTGGTTTAAGGCAAAATTAGGCAAGTCCATCTTCAAGTATACAGCAAACTAGACCAGAACTTCAACTAATGTCTACACATGATGTTAATGTACCTGAAGATGAAGGAGAATGTCATATACATGGTAGGTGGGCTGGTGTGTTACGTCAAGAAGGATAGAGGAGGCGTCCAGGATGTGGCATGTGACCCTTTTTTATAGAACAATGTGCATTTATTATAATATCTGAAATTAGTTGTATTGATGTCATTAATTTTGCAAATTTAAACTCTGTTTATAGAACAATGTATTTATAGATATAATAAACATAAGTCTCGAAATTTAACTTAACCATCAAGAACGTAGTTACTAATTTAAGTAAACATAATTTCACCAAATAGTAACAGTCATAAAAATAAAAATTATGCATTCATACAATAATCCATACAGTTCATACTTATGAATATTATGACTAGGCAATTTTCTTGCAATGTCCGAATTTTTCACCTTCAATTGTGCACTTGGCAACTTTGAAACTTCGATGACTTTTCAGTTGTCTCATATATTCATATAATTGGAAATAGTTATGTAAAACCCCTATTGGTATAGCCTGGTATATTTCATTGTTCCGGTGACCGGTGTCGGTCCGGACAATTAAGGAGATTAGAGCCACACTTAAGACAACTTGAGAAGCCATAAACACAAATAATTAGTAATGTTTAATTAGTTAACTATCAATAAGAAAAACAGAACATAAGAAGTTAAACGAGCCGAGAGTCACAGCGATGAGTGACCTCCTCGGGAACGACTGCGAAGTCGTTTTAAACTCAAATTTCGAACCGTAAAAAGTGACGCTGCGGTTCTTAGGACCCTTATGGACACAGTGGAAAAGAGAAAATCACGAAAAAGAACTGTTAAGTCAGTCAAATAATTAGGTCAGGGAACCGAAAGAAATATGGAATTATTTGCAAACCGGGATGAACTGGTGTCGCAAGGGGATTTTGCGGTCGCCTGAACGAACCCTCACCGAAGTGGGAAAGAGTGAGGAGTCGCCACCTTAGTTTTGAGGGAAACTAAAGAAAACCATTTGTGAAAATAGATTGAAATGAAACCACTTCTAGCCAGAGATTCTAGGTTCGGGGTCCGTAAACGGGTGGGGAAGGTGTTAGGCACCCCACCTCGTCCCTTAATAAGGGTAAGTAGATTTAATTTTGCATTAGTTAGGAGGGCTTGAATGGACATGTTAATCCTTTTGACTAAAGGAACATTTGATTTTATACTAAATTTGGATCACCCAGATACATAAGTAAATGAGACAACCTTAGAGAGTTGCTGTTGTATGTTAATTTTATTTGAAAGAAATATTTTATTAAAATTTAATTTAAGAATTGGATAAGAACTCTTCTCCGAACTCTTTAATATTTATTAAAATTCTGAGTTGAGACCGGATAAGAACTCTCCTCCGATCTCTATTCAATATTTATTAAAATTTTGAGCTGAGACCGGATAAGAACTCTCCTCCGATCTCTATTTAATATTTATTAAAATTTTGAGCTGAGACCGGATAAGAACTCTCCTCCGATCTCTATTTAATATTTATTAAAATCTTGAGTTGAGACTGGATAAGAACTCTCCTCCGATCTCTATTTAATATTTATTAAAATTTTGAGTTGAGACCGGATAAGAACTCTCCTCCGATCTCTATTTAATATTTATTAAAATTTTGGGTTGAGACCGGATAAGAACTCTCCTCCGATCTCTATTAAGTATTTATTTTAAATTTTAGATTGAGAACTGGATAAGAACTCTCCTCCGATCTCTATTTAATATTTATTAAAATTTTGGGTTGAGACCGGATAAGAACTCTCCTCCGATCTCTATTAAGTATTTATTTTAAATTTTAGATTGAGAACCGGATAAGAACTCTCCTCTGATCTCTTTTAAACTATTTGTTAAAAATTTTGTTTGAGGAACGGATAAAGACTCTCTTCCGACCTCTTCGAAATTTGGACACAGACATATATCATAGGAGTCTAAGTTTAAGAGTTCTAATATTTAAAGGTGCCAAAGGTCGAAATAAGACTTCTTTTAACTCGTTGGTACTTTGAGACTAAATAAAGGACGCCGGACCGAATTTTGCTGACCTCCCCTAAGGTCACTTTACCAGTATCCCATCTGTACCCTTTTCCTTATCTGAGTTTTGATTTTTTAATTCTGCCTTATGGCATTATGCCGGATTGCCTCCCATATCAGCCTAGTGATTCAATTTTGCTATTTCCTTGACGTGTTATTTAGACCCTCTTTTTCAAAGAGACACTTTAAACACAGTTACCTACATTTTGCCTAGCTATTTCTACGTAACTCGGGACTAGATGACTTGCGTTCAGAAATAATAAAGATTAACAAAAGTGTGGGTTAGCCAGCACGGGAGTAAACTAGAGCATGTCTTTCCTTTGTATTTTTTAGCGTGACATGAACTTAAAGAAAACGACAAGCATAAGAAAGAGGACAAAAGGAAATACGTGAAACGAGAAGTAGACTTAACAAAAAGGCGATATTAACACTGACCTGTAGGGAGTCGAGTCTATTGAACTAATTACAGAATCGCAAAAAGTAGCAAGATTGTAGGTTGGCAGCCGGAGGACTATGATTTGCCTCGAAATGAAGTATTCTTTGTTAAAATGTAAACAGGTCAAAATAACCAAGCTTGAGTGGAATTGAGCTCAGACAATATGAATGGAAATAGAGGATAACAAAGACAAAAAGTGGGAGTGCCACAGGATAATGAACGAACTGAAAATGAAAAATTTCAGTATTCAAGAATCCCTTTTGCAAGAAAACACTTCAGAAAACTAGTTTCAAAATTTTTTCTACGAAAGCTCCAAAAAGAAAAATAGCAGAGTAACAAACCGAATTAAGTTTCAGAGTTATTCTGCTATAGTTACTGCCTCTTGTCTGTATCTTTTTTTTCGTCCCTTTGAACAGTTTTCAGGCAGGTATTTATAGGAATCGGGTGCTCCTCATGAAGGGTCAGGATTTATTTTGAGGGAGATGGAGGGTCTGGATTTTGAAGGACATGATCGGATGCTTGAGAATTAAAGAGAACCAAAATGAACGGCTGAGATTATTCTTCAGAATATTCGTCCTTTTCTTCTTTAAATCTGACGGTCTTAAATTCTCTTGTCCGGAACGATCTGAGGGCTAAGAGCGAAAGACGCTGGTCTTGTCGTCTTCTCTCTTAATCCAAGGGTTCCGGGTTTGTCCTTACAATTGAGATCAACGGTGGAGATTGGGATATACAGGACTGTCATGACATACCCTGGCACCTGTCAGCATTGCGGGCGATTCTTAGGCGTGCGGTGGAGATCTCGTCTGCCACGCTTTAACTACCTCGGCTCTGATTCTGACGACGGTTATTTGGGATTTGTCTTATTCCTTTTGCCTTCCGATCCCTCCCATGCTCCTATTCCGATCTCTCATGCTGATCTCCCATCTTCCAATCTCTTATTATTCCGATCCCTAGAGATCGCCCAAATGATGTAATCCGATCTTTTGGAAATAAAAGTCAATTATCATCTTATTATTATTGCATTGATTATTTTCCGTTCTCTGATGTGTTTATCCTATCTGGTTCCCAACTGAACAACCCTTAACTGATCCGTAGTTCGAAACATTTATCTTAATATGCCGATCTCTAATTAGCCGTTCTCTTTATGGAATTTGAGAGACATGTCAGAACAGCTGGCGAATCCCATTAACCAATGCATTGCCTGGGACATCGTGAGCATTAAATGCTCGGACGAGTATAAATAGGGGTAGGGGTTAACCAGTTTCTTACTTATGCCATTTTCTGTCTCTCGCAAGCAATTCCAAAACTCTCCCGATTTTTAAGCTCTTCCGACTCCGTTCAAGCTCCGGTAAGGGTTTTAATCCTTCTTTTAGCTTTAAGTTCTTTGTTTTCCTTAAAAATGAGCGGCGCCGAAGGTCAGAGAGCGGCAAGCCCACCTTCCGTCCATGTTTCATGGTCGTCTGATGAAGTAGAGGTGGTCGGGCCGAGCACACAACCAGAACCTCCTAGGGTCTCTGTTCCAGCTCGGGGACGGATCGCACCATCAAGGCTTGTACCTTCCTCAGGGAGGGAGAATCTTCCTATGGACGAGCTGCCATCGATCTTACAAGAAACCGATCTACAGTCGTTTAGCCAGGAGTACAACATTGAGCCCGATTCATATGAACTTATCCGGTGTCACGGCGATCACCGAGCCGATCACTTCTTTGAAGAGAATGACATGGTTATGGTATACGAGGAACAGTTAAAGGCCGGTCTTCGGTTCCCTCTGGACGACTTCTTCAAGGAGGTCCTAAAATTTCACCGAGTGTGCATTGCCCAAATTCACCCTAACTCGTGGCGGATCTTGGTAGCCTTCCGAGGCCTGTGCCGAGCTAAGGGAATCAGACCTACGGCTAAGGTGTTCGCGGCCACGCAGGCTAACTCGCCGAAAGGATGACGAGCACTGGTTCTTTCAGGCGAAGCCTCATTGTGGGCTCTTTACCGATCTGCCCTCCTCCCTTAAGAATTGGAAGAACCGCTTCTTCATTCTGAGGAGCAAAAATCCGACCTGCTTTGAGGACTTCCCCCGTAGCTGGTGGCACCAGGGGCCCTTGATTCCGAAGCGTATTACCCTGAACAAGGAGGAAAGCCTAGTAGTGATGGAACTAAAGAATCAAGCTGCCACTCAAAAGTACTCCTGTTTAGATGCGGTGACAGCCGAGCTGCATCATTGGACGATGGAGTTAATCACGGGCGAAAATCGCGGGCTTCAGCTCTCTGATCTTGGCATCGGTATTTTCTATTTCTCAGATATTTGGACCTTAGCGATCTCACTGATCTCTTTTTTGTGCAGGTATGGCGGGTGGTGAAGGTTCCAGGAAGCGGAAGAAAGAAAGAGAGATTTCCCGGAAAATAAAGGAGATGAAGCGTTCGGCACTACTTCAAACACCCGGCCATGAACCTGGGGAGATACAAGGGGACCCGCCTCTACCTTCGGGACCGCCGACTGCAGAAGCTGTCCGATCTCCTCCTCGACGAGAAGAGCCGCTTCCAGCTCCTCCAGTTGCTCCAAGCACAGAAGGGGGTCGTTCTCGACCTCCTGCGAGGCCCCCTTCTCGTGGCGCTCAAGTGCTGATTGCTTCCCTGGAGAACAACCGGACTATTCGGGAGAACCCCGATTTTGCCAAAGTCTTGGGGTCTTCTATCTGCCTCTGGGAGGATCGAGACAGACTGTCTCCGGATAATCTTGACGACATCCTAACCTGATCTATGAGTGCAGATGTAGAGTGCCCGTGAACCAAAGACATAGTGCAGGAAAAGGCTCACCGCCTGGGTAAGGAGGTCGAGAAGAAGAGTCAAGAAGTGGCATCCCTCCGATCCCAACTCTCATCCGCTCAGGATTACATATCTCAAATTGAGGGGCGGATGAAGTACTATGAGGATAAGCTGGCCGAACAGACTCATGTTCTGGCTGAAAGGGATCATGCTCTTAGAGAAGTCCAGGCACTCCGGGCCAATGAAGCTGCTCAGGTCGCTCACCTTGCTGAGGAGCTTAAGGCAAAAGATGAAGAGATGGTGACAGGAATAGCCGGTGCCTATGTGAACGCTCACAAGGATCTCTTGGCCGAGCTCCAGAAGCGTTACCCAGATGAGGACTTCTCTTGGATGGCCGACCTGGCTCCCGAAGGCGAGGAGGAAAGCGAAGAGGAGGCCGAGGGTGAGAGAGAAAATGAGCAAAATGTAGATCAGGCTGGGGGTGATCCCCCAGCCGAATGACTTTGTATAAATTTTTGAAATGAAATGAAGTGGAATGCCCTTTTTTGTTCGATGAATGGTTATGATCGGAAAATTTCTAAATTATTAAACACTTGATTGTCTGAGTATGTTGAAATAACTGAAAATGATTATTAAGCTAAGTGTGAGAGATTGGAAAACACAATGAGCATGAGATCGGTAGGGAAGAAGTGCTGAACGGGACTTGATTAAAATTGGAAATTTGACTTGAACACTTAAGATCGGAATCCTCATTAAACCGGACCAAAACCTTAGCCCTTAAACTTTTGAAAGGGAGATCGGCAATAAAACTGATAAGAAAAGATCTAGTTCACTTCGTTTATACTACAACGGGTCGGAGAGATCGGTGAGCGATTTAATAGACTGGTAAGGATTTGACTGATGTGAGGACTTAGCATTGATTCAATTCTTTGAGGAGAGATCGGAAATGTGATTGTCTATCAAAGAGGGATCGGAAATGAGATTAGCTGTCCAAAGGAGACTTAGTACTGGGGTCAGTTTCAAAGTTTTATTGATTTTGGGGATCGGCCAAAATATGGTGTCGACAGCTGCCCCTCTTTACATAATTTCTATTAAAGGGAAAATTTCCCGTGTAGGAATTATGTAAAGATTCAGACTCATATTTTGGACGATTAGGTGTTCGAAGTTAGGGAGCTAAAGCACACTGAAGTTGGTGACCTAGAAATCGACAACATAGGTCAAATTAAAATCAACTTGGATCAAGGAACCAGAGGTTGATAACAGGAAATGTAAATTGCAGGAAATTAAAATCAACTTAGATCAAGGAACCAGAGGTTGATAACAGGAAATTTAAATTGCAGGAAATTAAAATTGGCAGGAAATTTAAATTGCTGGAAATTAAAATCAACTTAGATCAAGGAACCAGAGGTTGATAACAGGAAAATTAAAATCAGCTTAGATCAAGGAACCAGAGGTTGATAACAGGAAATTTAAATTGCAGGAAATTAAAATCAACTTAGATCAAGGAACCAGAGGTTGATAACAGGAAATTTAAATTGCAGGAAATTAAAATCAACTTAGATCAAGGAACCAGAGGTTGATAACAGGGAATTTAAATTGCAGGAAATTAAAATAACTTAGATCAAGGAACGAGAGGTTAATAACAGGAAACTTAAATTGCAAGAAAATTAAAATCAACTTAGATCAAGGAACCAGAGGTTGATAATGGGAAATTTAAATTGCAGGAAATTAAAATCAACTTAGATCAAGGAACCAGAGGTTGATAATAGGAAATTTAAATTACAGGAAATTAAAATTGGCAGGAAATTTAAATTGCTGAAAATTAAAATCGACTTAGATCAAGGAACCAGAGGTCGATAACAGGAAATTTAAATTGCAGGAAATTAAAAGTGGCAGGAAATTTAAATTGCTGGAAATTAAAATCGACTTAGATCAAGGAACTAGAGGTCGATAACAGGAAACTTAAATTGCAGGAAATTAAAATCAACTTAGATCAAGGAACCAGAGGTTGATAACAGGAAATGTAAATTGCAAGAAAATTAAAATCAACTTAGATCAAGGAACCAGAGGTTGATAACAGGAAATGTAAATTGCAAGAAAATTAAAATTGGCAGGGAATTTAAATTGTCGGAAATTAAAAATCAACTTAGATCAAGGAACCAGAGGTTGATAACAGGAAATTTAAATTGCAGGTAATTAAAATCAACTTAGATCAAGGAACCAGAGTTTGATAGCAGGGAATTTAAATTGCAGGAAATTAAAATCAACTTAGATCAAGGAACCAGAGGTTGATAACAGGAAATTTAAATTGCACTTACAAAGCAAGCCTAATCCGGACACGAGCAGTTCTTCCCCAATGAAGTGTACTTAACAGAATCTCGAAGACCAATGATGAATGGAGGACGAGTTGCAAGACTTAACCTATGACCCCATTTCTTCAAATGCCCCTTTCGTTTCTTCTTTCTCCCAAAAAGCGCGCTTGCGGGTTTTTACTTCCCCTTCGTCTATAATGACTAGAAGTACCCTTCCGGGTTTTCACCTCTAGTTTTTTTTTTTTTTTTTAGGTCATTTCCTGCAAATCTCATAGTAAAGTACGTGAGGTTATCAATTGTCAAATCTTTATCTTATGGCAAAAATTTTAACTGATTTAAATAGGGCATTAAATAACGAGATTGCAGAAAGATAAATATAAGGGAAAGATAGAAACATGGGGAATGAAGTGTGATTTTATTACAGTTTTAATAAAAACAAAGAAAAAGTTTCAAAGAAGAAGGGTACAAGGATAGCTCTCACATATTCCCTGTGGCTGATTTTGAAATCCCTTAACTGCCATTATTTCAAGTTCTCTGAAGCCTCATGCCGTGACAGTTTCCTCTTCATCCTGGTTTCATGCCCCCTATTCCTTATTTCTCCCTTTTTGTTCTCGGGATGCCCTTTCGGGTTTTCACCCCTAGTTTTTTTTTTTTTTTTTTTTTTTTTTTTCGCGCTCTTTCAGGACGCCCTTTCGGGTTTTCATCCTTCACTCATTTTGTAGAAAGTGCCCCTGCGGGGTTTTTGCCTTCTTTCACACATTTTGCTAGGAGCGCCTTTTCGGGTTTTCGCTCCTACCTTTTTTTTTTTTTTTTTTTTTTTTTTAGGCATAGTATTTCTTGACGGTGTCAGCATTCACAGGTCTCGGAAACTCTTCACCGTCAATGTGGGTTAAGATCAGGGCTCCTCCAGAAAATGCCTTTTTAACCACATAGGGTCCCTCGTAGGTTGATGACCATTTGCCCCGGGGATTGTTTTGATTCGGCAGCACTTTCTTCAGAACTAGGTCCCCGGGTTGGAATTCGCGTGGGCGAACGCTTTTATCAAATGCTCTAGCCATACTCATCTGGTATAACTGCCCATGACATGCTGCTGCTAACCTTTTCTCATCTAGCAAGTTTAACTGATTCAACCTTGACTGGATCCATTCTGACTCATCAATCCCTGATTCCTTCAGAATCCTTAGGGAAGGAATTTCAACTTCAATAGGTGATACCGCTTCCATCCCAAAAATCAGTGAGTATGGAGTTGCCCCGGTTGAGGTTCTTACAGAAGTCCGGTATGCGTGGAGAGCGTAAGGAAGCATATCATGCCAATCCCTATACGTGATCATCATTTTCCGGATTATCCTCTTGAAGTTTTTGTTTGTAGCTTCCACCGCTCCATTCATCTGGGGACGGTATGGGGAGGAATTGAGGTGTCGGATTTTGTATTAATCACACAATTTTTGAATCCTTGGACCATTTAGATTCTTAGCGTTATCAGTGACGATTTCATTAGGGAGGCCATGCCGGCAGATGATATTGTTTCTGAGAAATTTGAGAAACGTATTCTGTGTGATGTGCGCATAGGATGTCACCTCGACCCACTTGGAGAAATAATCGATGGCCACAAGGATGAATCTGTGCCCATTGGATGCCTTGGGATTGATGGGACCAATCACATCGATGCCCCACATTGCGAAAGGCCATGGTGAGACGAGGTTGAACAACTTGTGAGGCGGCACATTTATCGGATCGGCATAGATCTGACACTTATGGCACTTCCGGAAATACTCGATGCAATCTTTTTCCATTATAGTCCAAAAATATCCCCGTCGCATGATTTGCTTAGCCATCATGTGCCCATTGGCATGGGTTGCACAGTTTCCCTCATGTGTCTCAAAAAGGATTTTCTTCGCCTCCTTTGCATCCACACATCTCAACAGTTCACCGTTGGACCCTCTCTTGTATAGGGTTTCACCACTGGGGAAGTATCCCAATGCTAATCTCAGAAGCATCCTCTTTTCGTTTCAGTTTGCCCTCGAGGAATTCTGCAGTTCTGCGATGAGCCGGGATGTCATGATACCAAGGTTTACCGTCGGGTTCTTCCTCAATCATGAAGCAATAAGCTGGCTCATTCCTCGCCTTAATCTTCAATATCTGAGCCATCTGCCCTTCTTCGATTTGAGCCATAACGACTAGAGTAGCTAAAGCATCAGCAAATTGATTCTTGTCTCTACTAAGGTGAGTGAAAGAGATCTCTTTGAATTTCTTAATCACTCGATGAAGTACTTACGATATGGGATTAGCTTGGGATCCTTGGTTTGCCATTCTCCCTTGACTTGGTATATAATCAGGGCTGAGTCTCCATATACCTCCAACTTCCTGATTTTCATTTTGATTGCAGCCTGTAGACCCCTCACACAAGCTTCATATTCTGCGACGTTGTTGGTGCAGTCAAACTTCAACTTGACAGCTATCGGGAAGTGTTTTCCATCTGGGGATATCAATACAGCTACAATTCCATTACCGGACAAATTGACAGCTCCGTCGAAATACATTTCCCATACATCGGTTGGCCCCTCTTCTTCGCAATCTACTTCATTAATATGCTCATCAGGGAACTCAAAATCCAGAGCTTCATAATCCTGAATAGGATTTTCTGCTAGGAGGTCAGCGATCACGCTACCTTTCACCGCTTTCCGGGTCATATAGACTATGTCATATTGGGAGAGTATGACCTGCCACTTGGCTATCCTACCAGACACGAATGGGCTTTCGAATACATATTTGATAGGATCCATCCTGGAGATGAGCCATGTCTTGTGATTCAGTATGTAGTGCTTGAGGCGATTCGCTGTCCAGGCTAATGCGCAGCAAGTCTTTTCTAAGAAAGAGTACCTTGACTCACAATCATTGAACTTCTTGCTCAAGTAATAAATAGCCCTCTCCTTTCGGCCAGTATCGTCATGTTGTCCCAAAACACATCCCATCGAGTTCTGTTGGACTGCCATATACAGGATAAGAGGCCTCCCTACCACGGGCGGAACCAACACTGGTGGGTTTGACAGATACTGCTTGATTTTCTCAAAAGCCTCTTGGCAAACCGAATCCCATTGGGTGGAGTTGTTTTTCCGGAGTAGTTTAAAAATAGGCTCGGCTTTAGCGGTGAGATTGGAAATAAATCTTGATATGTAGTTCAATTTTCCCAGGAAACTGCGCACCTCCCTTTCTGTTTTTGGGGATGGCATTTCTTGAATAGCTCGAACCTTGTCTGGGTCTACTTCTATTCCCTTCTCGCTTACTATGAATCCCAATAATTTTCCCGATCTAGCTTCGAATATGCATTTGGCAGGGTTCAGTTTCAACTGGTATTTCCTGAGCCTTTCGAATACCCTCCTCATCACCTGTACGTGGCTTTCCTTTCCCCTGGATTTAATGATCATATCATCCACATACACTTCCACCTCTTTATGCATCATATCGTGGAATAATGTGACCATAGCGCGCTGATAGGTGGCACCAGCATTCTTCAGCACGAAGGACATGACCCGATAGCAAAATACTCCCCATTAAGAGATAAAAGCGATTTTTTCCTTGTCTTCCTCGTCCATCGGGATCTGATTGTACCCTGATGCCCCATCAATGCATGAGCACCTGCCCAATCCCGCAGCATTGTCTACTAACACGTCAATGTGGGGGAGAGGGAAATCATCTTTTAGACTTGCTTTATTAAGATCCCTGTAGTCAACGCACACCCTGACTCTCCCGTCCTTCTTCATTACCGGGACGACGTTAGCCACCCATTAGGGATATTTGACCACTTCTATGAACCCAGCGTCATACTGTTTCTTGACCTCATCCCTAACTTTGAGCAATGTGTCGGGATTCATTCTCCTTAACTTCTGCTTTATCGGGACTGTCCCCGGAATTAGGGGAATTTTGTGTGTCACTATCTGAGGGTCCAAACCCACCATATCATCATAGCTCCAGGAAAATACGTCGAGGAATTCTTTAAGCAGACTGATCATATCTCCCAATTCTTCACTCTCCACTACCTTAAGTTCCCTTTTTACTTCTTCTGTGCCTAAATTTATGGTGTGCGTTTTGTCTCCACAAGGCACTAGGGAGGGTTCATCCTTTTCATTGCTTTCTTCTGTAAGGTCTTCCTCAGAATCACTTGAAGTAATGGCGGTTATGGGGATTTCAAAATTAACCAGAGGAATTTCTGAGTCTATTGGATTATTAGGTGTTAATTGACGAATGGTCCTGAATGAATAAAAATGGAACATATTATAAGGATGAAATTCAAAAGGAAAGAATTGGATTTAAAATGCGCTATTAATTCATTAATATTTATGCCATAAGAAAAATGTCCATTTACAGTATTACACTTGTCACCATGGACAAAATGATCAAGTGTAGATAACCAAAGGTACTTTACTCGAAATTGAGTACAGGGACGTCCTCTGCCGACCAGTTGTCTAGTTCTTGCCCCTCAGCTATCGGTGAGACTAGAGCTTCATACAAGGGATCCAGGTAGATGACATCGATGGATGGTTCATCAGGTGATTCTTCCACTTCTGCCGGATTTTTAATGACCGATTTAGTGAAGACTTCTGTGATTCTCGGGACTACTTTCATCTTTCCCATTTTCTGATCGAATCTCTGATCCCGAAGTGTTTTCCTCATCCAGAATCGTCCATCCATAAGGGCATCTTCCTCATAACCCAAACCACTGTGACCTATCTTCTGAATAGCCGGTATAGGTTCAACGATCCCTTGCAATGCGGTGCCCAAGCCTTTGCCCTCCTGATATCCATTCTTTGACATCACTTTGGCCACCATAGCCATAGCCTTATCATTTCCGGTGTCTTGTAACTCAAGGGCTTGGAAAGAACTTTCCAACGACTCCTCGGCCGCTTCCACATAAGGGAGTGATTGCGGCTTGGTGACTAATATGGCTTCTTCTCCTCTCACCGTGATGATTTTGCCGTCCATAATATATTTGATCTTTTGGTGCAAAGTTGAAGGAACGGCGTTCGCAGAATGGATCCAAGGCCTCCCCAACAACATAGTGTAGGCCGGCTCAATGTTCATCACCTGAAACGTGACGTTGAAAGTACATGCACCGACTTGGATTGGCAAGTCAATGTCTCCCAGCACTTCTCTCCTTGTACCGTCGAAGGCTCTCACCACCATAGCACTCTGACGTATATCAGATTGGTCAACCGGCAGCCTGGCCAAAGTGGTATTAGGCAGTACATTAAGAGCTGACCCGTTATCAATAAGTACCTTGGCTATTATACAACCTTTACACTTCACTGTTACATGTAGAGCTTTAGTGTGCCTTAAACCCGCAGGGTCTATCTCGTCCTCCGAGAAAGTAACAAAACTGGATGCCTGGATTTGTCCCACTATCTTCTCAAACTGGCCCGGAGTAATGTCGGGGTTTACAAAGGCCTGATCCAGGATTCTCTGCAAGGCTTGTCGGTGCACTTTCGAACTCAAGATCAGCGATAACAGCGAAATTCGGGCAGGTGTCTTTCTCAACTGCTCCACCACATCATACTCGCTCTGTTTCATTATTTGGAGCAGCAGTTCCTCCTCTGCTTTATGCTTAGCAGGCTCTCTTCCTCTGTCTTCTCAACATCCTCTTCTGTGTTCTTCAGTGACTCTCCCATCTTTACTTTCCCTTTTCTCTTTTCTCTTTCTTCGTTCATGTAACACCTCCCACTTCGAGTTATGAGCTCAACTTCTTGCTCATGCGAGGAGGATTTTGTGGTAGTGACAGGTTGAGGATTAGTTCGGGGAGTAATATTGCTGGCAGGTCCGGCATAAGTCATTTGAAAGTGTTCATGAGGAGTGAAACATGGCTTAGGAGGTGCCGGGGGTGAAGCAAAGCTAGGAGCCGGTGTACTGCTTGACGCTTCTTGGGTGAAGACTTGGAAATTGTAGTTCCAAGGTATGGCATGGGTGTTGGTAATAGGAAGCTGAGATGGGGCTCGGATAACCGTTACTGGCGGTGAGGCTACTGGGGGTGAGAAGGTGATTCTGGGTTTAGAGGTAGAAGCATTCTGGCTGTATCTAGTTGTGTTCACTCCCTCTTCCATCTTCGACCTTGTCTGGTATCTCAGAACCTTGAGAGACAACAGGTTCTGAATCTCTTGCCTGAATCCCTCACAGCCCCGCAGCTCGTGATCAGCTGCCCCTCCATGATAAGGACACCCCGTACCTTCTTCTAATCCCGTTACCTGAGGGCAAAGGTAGCCTTCCCTCATTGCCACAGCAAAAATTTCTTTAAAGTAAGGAACCAACTTGTCTACTTCCGGTGTTGATCCTTCTCCATCAGACTTTATCATATTTACACCACTGCCTGCATTATGGTTAGGCAGTGGGTTTGAGGTAACATTGGGGAGGGAACCATTTCCCTCAATTTTTAGCCATCCATTCTGGATTAAAGCGTGCACTCTTCCTCTGAGTGCTCCGCAGTTGTCAGTTGAGTGCCCTTGTGCTCGCCCATGATACTCACAACGGGCAGCGGCATCATACCACCTGAGATATGGAGGCTGAATTGGGTCAAGGGGGACTGGTACAATTTGGTTGATACCGACAAGGTATCGGTATATTTCACTGAGTGGGAGGGGAAGAGGTGGATCAGGGTTTCTTGGGGGTCTTGGGTTGTTTAGTGGTGGTCTTGGTTGAGCAAGAAGAGGAGGTGGTCTTGGTTGGTAATTTGTAGGTGGGGGATATTGTGGGCGCGGGTGTGGATAATTTGGGAAAGGAGGCGGAATATTTGCGATGGTTTGGCCGTGAGGGGAAGGATATGGCCGGTAATTGTTTTGAGGGAATGGGGAATAATTGTTTTGACGGGTGACAGAATGCACATCACCCTCCTTCTTCTTGCCAAAGCTGACAGTCTTTTTCGCAGGGTTCTCAGCCAACTCCTGCAACCGTCCCATTCTTAGATTGGCCTCTATTCTTTCACCGGCCTGTATGATGTCAGAGAAGCTGTTGGAAGTGTTCCCAATCATCAAATTGAAATAGGGGGCTTTCAACGTCTCAATGAACAGAGCACGACTCATTGTCGATCCAGGAGGGTGTATACACGCCTTTTCTCTCCATCTCTGGGCATACTCCTTGAAGCTTTCTTTGTCCCTCTGCACCAGGTTTTGAAGATCCCTTCTTGTGGGGGCCACATCGCAGTTAAATTTGTACTGCTTTAAGAAGGCATCAGCTAAATCCTTCCAGGATCGCAGTCTGCTCCTATCCAACTGAATACACCACCTCAAAGCTGCCCCGGAGAGGCTCTCATGAAAGAAGTGGACCAGCAGCCTGTCATCCTCTGTCAGAGCAGACATCTTGGCGATATAGGTGGCCAAGTGAATGCGAGGATCTGAATTCCCTGTGTACTTGTCGAAATCAGGGACCTTGAACTTGGGTGGCACCACCACATCCGGCACTAATCTTAGTGATGCCACGTCGACCGAACCATACATGTTCAGCCCCTCTATTGCTCTCAGTCTCTCTTCTAGAGCAGATAGTTTCTCGTTTTCTTTCATCTTATTTTCCCCTCCCACTGCATGATATGCTCCCGTGGAGCCGAGGGTGGAGTAAACTGGAGGGATTAGGATTGAAGGGTGAGGCTCGGCATTTGAGACAGCCGGGTAATAAGAGAAAGGTAGGTCATTATTCATGGCGACCGGATTGACAGTGACTGTCGGGTCCGGGATAGGTGATTGAAAGGTGAAAGAAGTTGTAGCTTGATGGGGATCCATCTTTAGAGGTGGTGGAGGAGGTAGTGGTAAGCTATGTTCTGAGGTAGGTTTATTTTGGGACATTTCCCTCATTAGTCTCATAAGTTCTGAGACCTGATCTTTCAATTCGGAAACCTGCCCTTGTGGGTTCTGTACTTGTTCCTGATCTTCCATTATTTTCCTTGTCCGAGATCTTGTTAAGTACACTCGCTTGGGTTGAACCGTGTGTTTGGTCAGACTTGCCTTGTTTGAAGCAATGTTGATTTCCTGTAGAAAGTCGAAAAAAAGGATTTTTAATGAATTTTGAATTTCGTAAAGAAACTAAAAGCCCTGGTCTGGACGAAGGATACAGTGGCATTTGTGAGCCAGAATGAAATTTGCGAAAGGATAATTGCATCAACTTTATCATGGCATCGTTCGATAGTCTGACTGTGAATGACTGGATTGAATGCGCGTTTATGATACCTGTCCATATAGCGCGTTCAATTTTTCATATAACCCTAGCGAGGGAGTTCCTACGGGAGTCATAGTATTCATTCACAAATTTGCTAAACAATGGTCCAAAAATCATTTCATTAACTGAATAATTTGTACACCGTATTCTTTACATCGGTCTAGGCTCTGGGAGGTTCTTTATAATGAGATGACATTTTCTGAGATACTCATATAACCTTTCTTCTTGTTTGGCAGGGTTGAATGCTTTCAGAGCATACTCGGATTCAGGTAATAGCTCTTGTTTTCCCTGTGCTATCGTTCTCTCCAGCTGGTCAACATTCTCTTTCAGCTCTTGATAGAGAGCAGCTTGTTCTTCTTTCTCTTTCCTTTCCTTAGCACACTCTTTCAAGATATCGTTGATGAGTAGTGCCTATTCTTTTAATTCGAGCTTCTTCTTTTTGTTTTCCTGTTTATACTCTTCAACGAGTATCTCTTGGTATTTCATCTTTTCCTGAAGCTTATTATTCTGTGCTTCTACTTCTTTCATTACAGCGTGGAGAGAGTTTTTTTCCTTTTCCCACCGTATCTCTTGCTCTTCAAAACCCATCTTTTCGGCCCTTGCCTTCTTACTTTCCTCTTGAGAATCTATTGTTTGTCCTCCAACTGTTTTACTTGTTCTTGCAGTTGCGAGTTTTCGGTGTTTGCCTTTTGTAGTGAGTTTATCAAATGGCTATCAGCTTCTTCTAATAGGACGTTCCGGCGAGGGTCGTTGTCTTCGAGTTCTACAGTTGAGTGTTCTCGGTCCCTGCAAGCCCTCCATTCAAGATAATCGCGTGTGGCACTTGGACCTTTAGGCAACATTTCCATCAGAGAGATGTTTTCCCAGGATCTGCGAGCCATTTTCAACCCTTCCTCTTCCTTGAGCTCATGGTAGAAATGACCTTGGTGATATTCTTCAATGTCAATTCTGGACTGTGTTGAGCCAAATTGCCTCATTACCAATGCCGGAGTGTAATTTGTGTATCCGGTTATTCCGATTAGGGACACCGACTGATTACCTCCCGTGTTGATCAAAACAGATTGGCCTGACACCCACAGCTTCCTCCAACAATAATCATGGCTATTGAAACTCAAAATCTGTTCCCGCCACTGCTGTTCATTCTTCGGACTGATTACTAACCGGGTCATCTTCTCGATGGGAGGCTGGTCAAGGTACCAAGTCAATCCCTTTGTCTCCACAGGGCATACGTGACTAATAATCCAGAGATATAACAATTGAGAACAACACTTGATGGACCCTTTACCCTGTTGTCTGCAGTAGGTAAGGGTTAATAAGGTCTCCGCAAGAATTGCCGGTATCGGATTGACCCCCTGCCTTTCTACCGCCCAGAATACTTCCACCGTGCTGCAGGTTATGATTCCTAATGGTCCCGGGAACAAAATCAGGCCATAGATTCCCAAAGCGAGTGCTACTGAAGCTTAATCCCACTGTTTCTCTTGGAGGCATTGATCTAACCTCTTCTTGAGGTAGGTCCAATACCATCCATGCGTGTTCCCTTTGACCGTTTCTTTTGACTTTGCTTCCTCCGAAGGAATACCCAACAAATGTGTTAATCGTTTCCAGGTCTGCCTATGCTCAAGGTGTAGGTAGATCCGATTCTGTGTTGAGTAAGGAATCTCTAGTAATGCCTGATATTCTTCCATAGTGGGAACTGTATCAATGTCATTGAAAGAGAATACCCCGTACTTAGGATTCCAAACTGACAGCATGGCCTTTAATGCCGGGATTTGGACCTTGACTCGCATTAGGGTTGCAATTTTCCCGTATTTCCTTTCAAATCGTGCCTTGACCTGATCGGGAAGCGACCTCCATCCATTAGACAGACCCTCGAGGCTGTTCATTATGACCTCAATTTTATTCAGATCCCATGAGGGTAGTAAGCTAACATGTACCTTGGAAACATTATTTTGCAAGGGTACTGGAATATGAGTTGATTCGGACCAAAGTTTAACATTCTGAACTTCTTCTGCCGACTGACTCGAGGATGCCATGATAAAAATGATGCCTTATCCTTTTCACAGACTCTTGGTTTGATGATGCCTGCAGAAAAACTCGTTAGCAAGATAAATTTGGGTAATTTTGAATCATACTGTTGGCAGGGTGACACATACACATTTATCAAAGTAGGAAAATGTGTAGGTGTTTCAGTAGAATTCAAGATTACCCTCACAAAAAACGAACAAAAGGAAATTAAAGCAGAACAGGGTAAGAGTAAGTATGCCCCTTTTGTCCTAGCATAGGGAGACTCCTGATACCGGATGAGTGCTACCTAATTGGATAGTTCTATCTTATAAGGTAGCTTACTCTGACTTTCGACTATTGTGATAGTTTGGCTCAAGGTCTAATTTTCTAAAAGCCACAGGTTCCCAAATTGCCCCTACTGTAACAGTAGAGCCCCGTTCTATAACCATGATATTATTGGGAAAATTCCACGAGTATCACAGTGGATAGAACGAGTTTCAATCTGAGCAGAAGCCTTCACGGATACTAATGGGGTAAAACCCACGGGTACCGCTACATGACCCCCTCCTACTTTCCTAAAAGGGTAAGAAAGCCCGGGTATAGGACCGAAGTGTGTGAGGACATTGTGTGAGTGTTCAGTGTGTGAAGGGGCACCTTTACCTCTTCCTAATTCAGGGGGATTTTATTCTTTCCATTTTTTCCTTTTTCCTTTTTTTTTTTTTTTCGAAACGAAGAGCACTGTAGGAGGATAAAACAAGCAAAACAAGCAAAACAAGCGGAACAGTTAGTGAGAATAAACAAAAATTAACACGTAAACTATCGCCGGGTGAGCCTACCTAACTATAATTTGATTGGAAAATTAAATCTACTTTTAGACCTCTAGACCGGGGTTAAATTCGGATATTAGTCCCCAGCGGAGTTGCCAAGCTGTCGCAAGGGGATTTTGCGGTCGCCTGAACGAACCCTCACCGAAGTGGGAAAGAGTGAGGAGTCGCCACCTTAGTTTTGAGGGAAACTAAAGAAAACCATTTGTGAAAATAGATTGAAATGAAACCACTTCTAGGCAGAGATTCTAGGTTCGGGGTCCGTAAACGGGTGGGGAAGGTGTTAGGCACCCCACCTCGTCCCTTAATAAGGGTAAGTAGATTTAATTTTGCATTAGTTAGGAGGGCTTGAATGGACATGTTAATCCTTTTGACTAAAGGAACATTTGATTTTTTACTAAATTTGGATCACCCAGATACATAAGTAAATGAGACAACCTTAGAGAGTTGCTGTTGTATGTTAATTTTATTTGAAAGAAATATTTTATTAAAATTTAATTTAAGAATTGGATAAGAACTCTTCTCCGAACTCTTTAATATTTATTAAAATTCTGAGTTGAGACCGGATAAGAACTCTCCTCCGATCTCTATTCAATATTTATTAAAATTTTGAACTGAGACCGGATAAGAACTCTCCTCCGATCTCTATTTAATATTTATTAAAATCTTGAGCTGAGACCGGATAAGAACTCTCCTCCGATCTCTATTTAATATTTATTAAAATTTTGAGTTGAGACCGGATAAGAACTCTCCTCCGATCTCTATTTAATATTTATTAAAATTTTGGGTTGAGACCAGATAAGAACTCTCCTCCGATCTCTATTAAGTATTTATTTTAAATTTTAGATTGAGAACCGGATAAGAACTCTCCTCCGATCTTTATTTAATATTTATTAAAATTTTGGGTTGAGACCGGATAAGAACTCTCCTCCGATCTCTATTAAGTATTTATTTTAAATTTTAGATTGAGAACCGGATAAGAACTCTCCTCCGATCTCTTTTAAACTATTTGTTAAAAATTTTGTTTGAGGAACGGATAAAGACTCTCTTCCGACCTCTTCGAAATTTGGACACAGCCATATATCATACGAGTCTAAGTTTAAGAGTTCTAATATTTAAAGGTGCCAAAGGTCGAAATAAGACTTCTTTTAACTCGTTGGTACTTTGAGACTAAATAAAGGACGCCGGACCGAATTTTGCTGACCTCCCCTAAGGTTACTTTACCAGTATCCCATCTGTACCCTTTTCCTTATCTGAGTTTTGATTTTTTTATTCTGCCTTATGGCATTATGCCGGATTGCCTCCCATATCAGCCTAGTGATTCAATTTTGCTATTTCCCTGACGTGTTATTTAGACCCTCTTTTTCAAAGAGACACTTTAAACACAGTTACCTACATTTTGCCTAGCTATTTCTACGTAACTCGGGACTAGATGACTTGCGTTCAGAAATAATAAAGATTAACAAAAGTGTGGGTTAGCCAGCACGGGAGTAAACTAGAGCATGTCTTTCCTTTGTATTTTTTAGCGTGACATGAACTTAAAGAAAACAACAGGCATAAGAAAGAGGACAAAAGGAAATACGTGAAACGAGAAGTAGACTTAATAAAAAGGAGATATTAACACTGACCTGTAGGGAGTCGAGTCTATTGAACTAATTACAGAATCGCAAAAAGTAGCAAGATTGTAGGTTGGCAGCCAGAGGACTATGATTTGCCTCGAAATGAAGTATTCTTTATTAAAATGTAAACAGGTCAAAATAACCAAGCTTGAGTGGAATTGAGCTCAGACAATATGAATGGAAATAGAGGATAACAAAGACAAAAAGTGAGAGTGCCACAGGATAATGAACGAACTGAAAATGAAAAATTTCAGTATTCAAGAATCCCTTTTGCAAGAAAACACTTCAGAAAACTAGTTTCAAAATTTTTTCTACGAAAGCTCCAAAAAGAAAAATAGCAGAGTAACAAACCGAATTAAGTTTCAGAGTTATTCTGCTTTAGTTACTGCCTCTTGTCTGTATCTTTTTTTTCGTCCCTTTGAACAGTTTTCAGGCAGGTATTTATAGGAATCGGGTGCTCCCCATGAAGGGTCAGGATTTATTTTGAGGGAGATGGAGGGTCTGGATTTTGAAGGACATGATCGGATGCTTGAGAATTAAAGAGAACCAAAATGAGCAGTGAGATTATTCTTCAGAATATTCGTCCTTTTCTTCTTTCAATCTGACGGTCTCAAATCCTCTTGTCCGGAACGATCTGAGGGCTAAGAGCGAAAGACGCTGGTCTTGTCGTCTTCTCTCTTGATCCAAGGGTTCCGGGTTTGTCCTTACAAGTGAGATCAACGGTGGAGATTGGGATGTACAGGACTGTCATGACATACCCTGGCACCTGTCAGCATTGCGGGCGATTTTTAGGCATACGGTGGAGATCTCATCTGCCACGCTTTAACTACCTCGGCTCTGATTCTGACGACGGTTATTTGGGATTTGTCTTATTCTTTTTGCCTTCCGATCCCTCCCATGCTCCTATTCCGATCTCTCATGCTGATCTCCCATCTTCCGATCTCTTATTATTCCGATCCCTAGAGATCGCCCAAATGATGTAATCCGATCTTTTGGAAATAAAAGTCAATTATCATCTTATTATTATTGCATTGATTATTTTCCGATCTCTGATGTGTTTATCCGATCTGGTTCCCAACTGAACAACCCTTAACTGATCCGTAGTTCGAAACATTTATCTTAATATGTCGATCTCTAATTAGCCGTTCTCTTTATGGAATTTGAGAGACGTGTCAGAACAGCTGGCGAATCCCGTTAACCGATGCATTGCCTGGGACATCGTGAGCATTAAATGCTCGGACGAGTATAAATAGGGGTAGGGGTTAGCCAGTTTCTTACTTATGCCATTTTCTGTCTCTCGCAAGCAATTCCAAAACTCTCCCGATTTTCAAGCTCTTCCGACTCCGTTCAAGCTCCGGTAAGGGTTTTAATCCTTCTTTTAGCTTTAAGTTCTTTGTTTTCCTTAAAAATGAGCGGTGTCGAAGGTCAGAGAGCGGCAAGCCCACCTTCCGTCCATGTTTCATGGTCGTCTGATGAAGTAGAGGTGGTCAGGCCGAGCACACAACCAGAACCTCCTAGGGTCTCTGTTCTAGCTCGGGGACGGATCGCACCATCAAGGCTTGTACCTTCCTCAGGGAGGGAGAATCTTCCTATGGACGAGCTGCCATCTATCTTGCAAGAAACCGATCTACAGTCGTTTAGCCAGGAGTACAACATTGAGCCCGATTCATATGAACTTATCCGGTGTCATGGCGATCACCGAGCCGATCACTTCTTTGAAGAGAATGACATGGTTATGGTATACGAGGAACAGTTAAAGGCCGGTCTTCGGTTCCCTCTGGACGACTTCTTCAAGGAGGTCCTAAAATTTCACCGAGTGTGTATTGCCCAAATTCACCTTAACTCGTGGCGGATCTTGGTAGCCTTCCGAGGCCTGTGCCGAGCTAAGGGAATCAGACCTACGGCTAAGGTGTTCGCCGAACTGCACAGGCTAACTCGCCGAAAGGATGACGAGCACTGGTTCTTTCAAGCGAAGCCTCATTGTGGGCTCTTTACTGATCTGCCCTCTTCCCTTAAGAATTGGAAGAACCGCTTCTTCATTCTGAGGAGCAAAAATCCGACCTGCTTTGAGGACTTCCCCTGTAGCTGGTGGCACCAGGGGCCCTTGATTCCGAAGCGTATTACCCTGAACAAGGAGGAAAGCCTAGTAGTGATGGAACTGAAGAATCAAGCTGCCACTCAAAAGTACTCCTGTTTAGATGCGGTGACAGCCGAGCTGCATCATTGGACGATGGAGTTAATCACGGGCGAAAATTGCGGGCTTCAGCTCTCTGATCTTGGCATCGGTATTTTCTATTTCTCAGATCTTTGGACTTTAGCGATCTCACTGACCTCTTTTTTGTGCAGGTATGGCGGGTGGTGAAGGTTCCAGGAAGCGGAAGAAAGAAAGAGAGATTTCCCAGAAAATAAAGGAGATGAAGCATTCGGCACTACTTCAAACACCCGGCCATGAACCTGGGGAGATACAAGGGGACCCGCCTCGACCTTCGGGACCGCCGACCGCAGAAGCTGTCCGATCTTCTCCTCGACGAGAAGAGCTGCTTCCAGCTCCTCCAGTTGCTCCAAGCACAGAAGGGGGTCGTTCTCGACCTCCTGCAAGGCCCCCTTCTCGTGGCGCTCAAGTGCTGATTGCTTCCCTGGAGAACAACCGGACTGTTCGGGAGAACCCTGATTTTGCCAAAGTCTTGGGGTCTTCTATCTGCCTTCGGGAGGATCGGGACAGACTGTCTCCGGATAATCTTGACGACATCCTAACCCAATCTATGAGTCTGAATGTAGAGTGCCTGGTGAACCAGCACATAGTCCGGGAAAAGGCTCACCGCCTGGGTAAGGAGGTCGAGAAGAAGAGTCAAGAAGTGGCATCCCTCCGATCCTAACTCTCATCCGCTCAGGATTACATATCTCAAATTGAGGGGCGGATGAAGTACTATGAGGATAAGCTGGCCGAACAGACTCATGTTCTGGCTGAAAGGGATCATGCTCTTAGAGAAGTCCAGGCACTCCGGGCCAATGAAGCTGCTCAGGTCGCTCACCTTGCTGAGGAGCTTAAGGCAAAAGATGAAGAGATGGTGACAGGAATAGCCGGTGCCTATGTGAACGCTCACAAGGATCTCTTGGTCGAGCTCCAGAAGCGTTACCCAGAGGAGGACTTCTCTTGGATGGCCGACCTGGCTCCCGAAGGCGAGGAGGAAAGCGAAGAGGAGGCCGAGGGTGAGAGAGAAAATGAGCAAAATGTAGATCAGGCTGGGGGTGATCCCCCAGCCGAATGACTTTGTACAAATTTTTGAAATGAAATGAAGTGGAATGCCCTTTTTTATTCGATGAATGGTTATGATCGGAAAATTTCTAAATTATTAAACACTTGATTGTCTGAGTATGTTGAAATAACTGAAAATGATTATTAAGCTAAGTGTGAGAGATTGGAAAACACAATGAGCATGAGATCGGTAGGGAAGAAGTGCTGAACGGGACTTGATTAAAATTGGAAATTTGACTTGAACACTTAAGATCGGAATCCTCATTAAACCGGACCAAAACCTTAGCCCTTAAACTTTTGAAAGGGAGATCGGCAATAAAACCGGTAAGAAAAGATCTAGTTCACTTCGTTTATACTACAACGGGTCGGAGAGATCGGTGAGTGATTTAATAGACTGGTAAGGATTTGACTAATGTGAGGACTTAGCATTGATTCAATTCTTTGAGGAGAGATCAGAAATGTGACTGTCTATCAAAGAGGGATCGGAAATGAGATTAGCTGTCCAAAGGAGACTTAGTACTGGGGTCAGTTTCAAAGTTTTATTGATTTTGGGGATCGGCCAAAATATGGTGTCGACAACTGGCGAGGGGCAATTTGGTCAATTGACCCTGAGAGCTGACTCCTGACCTAACTGTCAAATAAAAACGGAGAAAAGAAAATTTCGGAATCGAGAATTAAATTAAAGAACTAATAGAAAAAAATAAATAGAAAAAAAAAGAAAGAAGTTAGAAAAGTCAAAGGTGATGACATCATGAATGATGTCATAAAAGATTAATTAACTTATTTTATTAATTTGGGATTTTTGGTCTTCAAAAGGGATAAGATTAAAGAAAATAAAAGAAAAACAAAAATTATTTTAGCTTCCTTCTTCCTTGTTGTGCTGCCCCACCTTCTCCCTCTCTTCTCCATGAAAGTTTCTTCCATTAAGCTTACACTTAATCTTAATTTGCTCCACTTAATCTTCATAAATCCCCTAAAAACCTTGTTAGAACTTGCAATCTCAACTTAAGCACAAGGATTACAAGAAAAAGAGGAGTTAAAGATAGGGTTTGGAGGATTTAAGAAAGGTTAGTGTGCTAACTTTCAATTTTCTACTTCAAATGCATGTTTAGGTATTTAAGTGAGCTTAGAACTTGATTAAATGAAACAAATATGGGGAAGGACCATTGCTGAAATTTCGTCCGACTTAGAGGAGTATGATTTTGTATGGCTTGAGGGTTTTGAATGAGTTTAGGAACCTTACTTAGTTGATTGATTAGCATTAAAACCATTAGATGTAGTTAATTGCATGAAATGTATGAGTTAGGGTTTGAATGCTAGGGTTTGTGAACCAAATTTTGGAGAGAGGCTTAAATGATGACTTTGGTCAATTATGAGATGAAAAATGGTCAATAATGACCAAAAGAGATGTGTGGGAATTGTTGGAATGAAAACCAAACCTACTTTGAAGGACCAAAATGGGAATTTTACAAGCCCAATTGATATGCCACCAATTGGAGATGAAAAAAGACATAAAATAGCACAATTTTCATTAAGGAACCATGGCAAAAAACTGACTAAAACTTAGTGAACCAATTGACCAAAGTGAAATGAGAGCAGGCTACCCTGCACCAAACTGACCAAATGAACAGTAACTGTTCATTTGGTCATAACTCGAGCTAGGAAGGTCAAATTGACCCGAAATTCTACCAGAAATTAGATAAGATATGGACCTAAAACTTTCATGAAGAACACCATCCCAAATTATGCCATTAACCCATTCAAATTATTGAGCAAATTTGAGTTACTGTACCTGCGATTCTGCAGAATTCTATTTGAGCAGTAATGTTTGAAGGGCTATAACTCTCTCTAGGAAACTCGGATTTAGGTGATTCTTGAACCGATGGAAACCTAAGACATAGTAGAAGATTTCATATGAAGAAAGTTAGACCAAATTATGAACTTAACGTGATCAAATTACCGAACAAAATTGGACCACAAATCTGCCAGAACCAAAATCTCAGCATGAGCGATTATGCGTGAGCGATGCGTATTTTGGCTATAACTTGAGCTAAAAAACTCCGATTGGGGTGATCCAAAAATGAGAATACACTTAAGACAATAAGGAACATTTTCTATGAAGGAAGTTTTGCCAAATTCCAACAGTAGATTGACCAATGGAACAGTGCAACTTCGGAGCACCAAAACCGAAAATTGGCAATTTTGCCAAAATGACTTAAGCTTTGAGAAAATGACCAAAACCAACAAGTTTAATGGCCAAAATGTGGTATGTGGGTGAATTTGGAGTTCCCATACCTATTAAGCCTTAAAAAGTCAACAATTTGACTTGAATAGTGTAGTGAATAGTAACCCGAAACACAAAAATTTTAAGAACGTCGAAATTAGCACGTTAGAGCTAGGTATAAGTGAAGTTAAATTTATTTTTGGATTTATGTTAAATTATGGTACTGAAACACTATAAAATTGTGTGTTTCAGTGGAAAAGAATACCGGGACAGAACCCGAGGAGTCGAGTTAAGGCCAAAAGGCGACTCATTTGAGGTTTGTGCACAACATCACTATGCTTTAAAATGTGTTGATAAAGTGAATGAAATATGTATTTTACATTTGCTTTGAATTATTGAGAATTTATTTGTGACATTAGTTATGATGTTTTGACTTAAATTATTGGAAGTTATTGTGTATATTTGAAATGACAATGTTTAGCAAATTGTTAAGATAAGTTTTGAAATCACAGTGTCATGACCATATATTTGAACACCTCACTAGCACGACTAGTGGGGGTAATTAGTTTCGAATTTTGATTCCTTCTCTGGAGAAGTGTTGAGGTGTGCCAGTAGAAGAGGATGTGAATGGATATCCATAGCCTTGTGATGTGATTTCTCTTTAGCCTCTGGCTATTGAGATTCTATTTGTTTCGAATGGCATGATCTAACTGTGGGATTTATGAAACGTGTTTTGATACTTCGAAATGAACTTGGTTTGCATTAAAACCTCATAATTCATGTTTTGCGTTTAATGCTCATGTTTAGTCAAATTTTTGAATAAATATGATTTTATTTTTGCATAAAGATTATTTTAGTATATTGTGCACCACTGAGTCCTAGTACTCAGCGATAGCTTTTATTGTTGTCGCAGAATCTGAGGCGAGAGGAGCGTGGTAAATGCTAAAGATTGAGGATCATTCAGCCTAAAGTCTTCGGGTATAATTTATACCCTAATTGTAAATATTTCTTTCGATGTATATATTGCACATAAATGTATGGACATGTAAAAATGGGTCTTGAGCAGTTGTATAAAATTTGTATAGAGTTGTAATATATATTGTAGTTTGAAATTCTCTTAATGTAAATTTTATAATGATCTATTCAAATTGTTTTGTTTTTAATGAAATATGAATGGAACTATTTTATTTAATTTGAATGAAATGGATTGTTAGTATTTTGATGATCATTGGATACTGGATTTGAAATTGAAAGTTGATAAATGTGTTGAGAAATTGTTTGAGATTGAGTTTGATATTGAAGCAGTTATTGAGAAAATTTTTAGAAGTGCTTTTTTACAGGTATTTGAAGAACTGTTTTCTCAAAATACAGAGGGAACTCTGTCAAAATTTTTATAAAATTTGCGGAAAAATAAAATGGGCTAAAATTTCCAACTAGCTTTCAACTTAATTATATGTTTAAAATGCTTATTAGAAATGCTCACCACTTATTAAAAATAAGAAAATTGTTTTAAAATCCCTTGTAGGGTACTTAATGAGTTATCGGTAGGTGAAGTTTGGTAGTTCATTAGGTATTCTACGGGATCATGTTATGCCTTACAGAGGGGTAAGGTGTGACATGTTTTAGTGGTATCAGAGCAAATTTTTGAAGTATGTTTTAACATATAAATTTGTGTCTTTCTTTGTTAAGTATAATTGCTCAATATCCATATTTGTTACATACAGTGCATTACATCATGAATATGAACTAACGGAGGGAAATCTCCATGTGTTACTTGTTCAGGAGATACCCTAACTTTAGCCTGAAATGGAAGAAGGGGATCGCTCAGTTGAGCAGTCTGTTGAAGCTGAGGCACAAGGGGCAGCCCCAGCTTTATCGAATGTTAGTGGGTCAGCAGCACCAGCCCCACAAATGCAGCAATTTCTGCCTGATTCGCATGAGAGATGGCGGCAATGTTTCAACAAATGGTGGGGTATGCTGTTCAAGCTCCACCCCAACCACTGTGGCACAACCACGCCTCGGCCGGACAATATGATAAATTATCAAGTATGGGGTCAGAATTGAAGAAAGTGCAGTGGACCCTTTAGAGGCGAGCAATGGCTTGAAAGAATGGGCCAGTATTTAAGAAGCTATATTGCCAAGATGAATGAAGTTTGAGTACTGCGTGTCGCCATCGCAAGGATGCGTATGATTGGTGGAAGACCATCCCCACGGCTTGAACCACGGTGTTGACACAGGATGACTTCATCGGAGAATTGAGAAATACATCCCGGATGCATATGTTGACGAAGCGCAAGAATTTTTGAGTCTGAAACAAGGAAACCGATCGGTGGCAGAGTATGAGAGGGAGTTCTCCCGCCTGAGTCACTATGCGGGGAGTCTCCTTACTACTAGCAAGGCAAGGTCCAAGAGATTTGAGACGGGTTTGAAGCCCAGCATAAGGATGCAAGTTGTGAGATTCCGACACAGTAACTTTTCAGAGCTCATGTCTCAAGCACTTGAGTTGGAAAGAATAGAATCAGAAGCAACCCCAGTCAAAGAAAAATCAGAGAAAGCTGAGAAATTAGACAAAGACAAGGGGGAAAAGTCTGTAGAGCCGAGTTCTGGTGGGACTTCTGGGAAAAAGAAGAAGTTTAGCGGACCCAACAGGGGTCGAGGTGGAGGATTTGGTAGGGGCCGATTCTCCGGACAAAGACCCCTAGGTGCAGTCGGCGATCGGCGAGGGTTCACATTCTGCCCGCCTCTGTGAGACTTGTGGCAAGATTGATGGAGGGGAATGCTATTGGGCCACTGGAGCCTGCTTTAACTGTGGTGGCAAGGGCCATATAGCTAAAGACTGTACTAGTGCTCCGAGATATAGTCCAGTTCCTACTACTGTCGAGGGATCTATTCAGAGTCCTGCTCTCAGAGGTTCACTGATCGGTTAGCGAGAGGAAGAGGTAGAGGTAGAGGCACTACTTGAGCGATCGAGCCACGATTGGTCGATCGGGATAAGGAAGTGCTTCAGCCAGAATCTACACAATGAGACAGCGAGAAGAGGCTGAGACTTCTGATGTGGTAGCTGGTACATTCTCTATCTCTGATCAAGAAGTATTTGTGTTGTTTGATCCAGGTTCAACCCATTCATATGTTAGTACTAGCATAGTTAGTTCACTTGCTGTTCCATGTGTGCAAATGGATTTTGAAGTGCTAGTAACTAGTCCGTTAGGACAAGAGGTCCGGGTCAACAGAATTTATAGAGACTGTCCTTTGGTGATCCAAGGACATATTTTCCTGTCAAACTTGATTGAAATGTCCTTCAGAGAGTATGATATTATCTTGGGCATGGATTGGTTAGCCAGGCATCATGCTATGATTGACTGTAGACTGAAGACAACCACTTTTGGTCTCCCTTTGTACGGTGATATGGTAATACATGGGGAGAGGCATTTACTGCCATCAAACATCATTTCTTTGCACTAGCGGAAGAATGATCAGAAAGGGGTGTGAAGCATACTTGGCACATGTGATAGACACCCAAGTGGGGAGTCCAGCACTAAGGGACATCCCTACTGTATGTGATTTTCCGGATGTATTTCCTGATGAATTGCTAGGATTACCTCCAGAAAGAGAGGTGCAGTTTGAGATTGATGTTATGCCTGGTGTGGACCAAATCTCCATAACACCATATAGAATGGCACCTGCAGAATTAAAAGAGTTGAAAGTGCAGTTGCAAGAATTACTTGACAAGGGCTTTATCCGCCCTAGTGTGTCACCTTGGGGAGCGCCAGTGTTGTTTGTAAAGAAGAAAGATGGCACTCTCCGTTTGTGTATTGATTATCGGCAGTTGAATAAGGTGATAATAAAGAATAGATATCCATTGCCTCGCATTGATGACTTGTTTGATCAGTTGAGGGGTGCAGCTGTGTTCTCCAAAATTGACCTGAGATCAGGTTATTATCAGCTGAAAGTACAAGAGCAGAGTATTGCTAAAACTGCCTTCAGAACCCGCTATGGCCATTATGAGTTTTTGGTTAGGCCATTCGGGTTAACTAATGCTCCGGCTGCTTTTATGGATCAGATGAACACTATCTTCAGACCATACCTCGACCAGTTTGTTGTGGTATTCATAGATGATATATTGGTCTATTCGAGGAATGCAGAAGAGCATGATAGACATTTGCGGATTGTACTACAGACTTTGAGAGAGAAATAGCTATATGCTAAATTGTCGAAGTGTGAATTTTGGCTGAAGGAGATATCCTTTTTGGGGCATGTAGTATCAGAAGAAGGCATTAAGGTAGATCCAAGTAAAATTGAAGCTGTCCTTAATTGGAGGCCACCCAGAAATGTTACAGAGATTCGCAGTTTTCTGGGTTTAGCTGGATACTAACTTAGATTTGTGAAGGGATTCTCCATGTTGGCATCTCCATTGACCAAGCTGCTTAGAAAAGATGTAAAATTTCAGTGGACGGATAAATGCCAACAGAGTTTTGATGAATTGAAGAGATGTTTGACAGAGGCTCCAGTCTTGACTTTACCTACACCGGGTAAAGAATACACCGTTTATAGTGATGCTTCTCACAATGGGTTAGGCTGTGTATTGATGCAAGATCGAAATGTCATTGCCTATGCATCACGCCAGCTAAAACCGCATGAGAGGAATTATCCAACACATGATTTGGAGCTTGCAGCTATTGTGTTTGCTCTTAAGATCTGGAGACACTATTTGTATGGGAAAAAGTGTTACATCTATACAGATTATAAGAGTTTGAAGTATTTGGGCACCCAGAAAGAGTTGAATTTGAGACAGAGGAGATGGTTAGAGTTGATAAAAGACTATGATTGTCTGATAGACTATCAGCCAGGGAAAGCTAATGTTGTGGCTGATGCCTTAAGTCGCAAGACTATGGCAAGTCTACAGGTTACTCCTTTGTCTTTGGTACATGACTTGAGATCATTGCATGCCAGCTTAGAGATTAATGATGATGGGCAGACAGCAGTTGCATGGCATGTACAGCCAGTGTTGATTGATCAGATTAGAATGGCTGCTCAGAATGATCAGAAGTATCAGAAGCTGTTGGAAGAAGTTAGGCAGGGCAAGAAACCAGAATTCTCAATCAGAGATGATGGTCTACTGCTACACCAGGACAGAATATGTGTTCCTAATGATGTTGAATTGAGGAAGATCATTTTGAAGGAAGCACATGAGTCTCCTTTTGCCATGCACCCTGGTGGTACAAAAATGTATAGAGGGCTAAAGGAGCATTACTGGTGGATGGGTATGAAAAGAGATGTGGCAGAGTTTGTATCCAAATGCCTAACTTGTCAACAAGTAAAGGCAGAGCATCAAGTACCCACTGGGTTGTTACATCCACTACCAGTGCCCGAATGGAAATGGAAAAGAATAACGATGGATTTTGTGATGGGACTTTCGAGGACACAGAAGAGTCATGATGCAGTTTGGGTCATTGTTGACAGATTGACTAAATCTGCTCATTTTCTGCCAGTCCGAATGGACTATAGTTTGGACAGATTGGCCAGGTTATACATCGATGAGATTGTGAGACTTCATGGAGTGCCAGTATCCATTGTATCAGACAGAGATCCTAGGTTCACTTCTAGATTCTGGGGTAGTCTTCAGAGAGCCGTAGGAACTAGATTGAACTTCAGTACTGCATTCCACCCATAGACAGAAGGCCAGTCTGAGAGGGTAATTCAGATCTTGGAGGACATGCTACGGGCTTGTGTGATTGAGTTTGAGGGTAGCTGGGATACACACTTGCCTTTGATTGAGTTTGCTTATAACAACAGCTACCAATCAAGCATTGGGATGCCTCCATATGAAGCTTTGTATGGCAGAAAATGTAGAACCCCATTATTTTGGGATGACGTGGGTGAAAGAAAAATGATTGGACCCAAAATAGTTCAACAGACTGAAGAGAAAATCCGGGTGATCAGGGGTCGACTTAAAATTGCATCAGACCGTCAAAAGTCCTATGTTGATTTGAAAAGAAGGGATATTGAGTATGCAGTGGGTGAGAAAGTTTTCCTCAAGGTTTCTCCTTGGAAGAGGATTATGAGATTCAGCAGGAAGGGGAAACTAAGTCCTCGTTTTATCGGGCCATATGAGGTATTGGAAAGAGTGGGTCCTTTGGCATATCGGTTGGCACTACCTCCAGAGTTGGAGAAGATACATAATGTCTTCCATGTGTCCATGTTGAGGAGGTATCGATCAGACCCATCTCATGTACTACCAGTAGAAGAAATTGAAGTAAATCCAGACCTCACATATGAAGAAGAACCCATAAAGATTCTGGCTTATAAGGTGAAACAGCTACGGAACAAGCAGATACCATTGGTAAAAGTGCTGTGGAACCATCATTCAGGCCAATAAGCTACTTGGGAACGAGAGGAGGACATTAGGAGATAACACCCACAGCTGTTCAGAGATTGATACCAAGTAAAATTTCGAGACGAAATTTATTTAAGGGCGGGAGAATTGTAAAACCCCTATTGGTATAGCCTGGTATATTTCATTGTTCCGGTGACCGGTGTCGGTCCGGACAATTAAGGAGATTAGAGCCACACTTAAGACAACTTGAGAAGCCATAAACACAAATAATTAGTAATGTTTAATTAGTTAACTATAAATAAGAAAAACAGAACATAAGAGGTTAAACGAGCCGAGAGTCACAGCGATGAGTGACCTCCTCGGGAACGACTGCGAAGTCATTTTAAACTCAAATTTCGAACCGTAAAAAGTGACGCTACGGTCCTTAGGACCCTTATGGACACAATGGAAAAGAGAAAATCATGAAAAAGAACTATTAAGTCAGTCAAATAATTAGGTCAGGGAACCGAAAGAAATATGGAATTATTTGCAAACCGGGATGAACCGGCGAGGGGCAATTTGGTCAATTGAACCCGAGAGCTGACTCCTGACCTAACTGTCAAATAAAAACGGAGAAAAGAAAATTTCAGAATCGAGAATTAAATTAAAGAACTAATAGAAAAAAATAAATAGAAAAAAAAAAGAGAAAGAAGTTAGAAAAGTCAAAGGTGATGACATCATGAATGATGTCATAAAAGATTAATTAACTTATTTTATTAATTTGGGATTTTTGGTCTTCAAAAGGGATAAGATTAAAGAAAATAAAAGAAAAAAAAAATTATTTTAGCTTCCTTCTTCCTTGTTGTGCCGCCCCACCTTCTCCCTCTCTTCTCCATGAAAGTTTCTTCCATTAAGCTTACACTTAAGCTTAATTTGCTCCACTTAATCTTCATAAATCCCCTAAAAACCTTGTTAGAACTTGCAATCTCAACTTAAGCACAAGGATTACAAGAAGAAAGAGGAGTTAAAGATAGGGTTTGGAGGATTTAAGAAAGGTTAGTGTGCTAACTTCAATTTTCTACTTCAAATGCATGTTTAGGTATTTAAGTGAGCTTAGAACTTGATTAAATGAAATAAATATGGGGAAGGACCATTGCTAAAATTTCGTCCAGATTAGAGGGAGTATGATTTTGTATGGCTTGAGGGTTTTGAATGAGTTTAGGAACCTTACTTAGTTGATTGATTAGCATTAAAACCATTAGATGTAGTTAATTGCATGAAATGTATGAGTTAGGGTTTGAATGCCAGGGTTTGTGAACCAAATTTTGGAAAAAGGCTTAAATGATGACTTTGGTCAATTATGAGATGAAAAATGGTCAATAATGACCAAAAGAGATGTGTGGGAATTGTTGGAATGAAAACCAAATTAGTAGGTCAAATGGTCATACTGCTGGCAGCATGACCAAACCTATTTTGAAGGACCAAAACGGGAATTTTACAAGCCCAATTGATATGCCACCAATTGGAGATGAAAATAGACATAAAATAGCACAATTTTCATTAAGGAACCATGGCCAAAAACTGACTAAAACTTAGTGAACCAATTGACCAAAGTGAAATGAGAGTAGGCTGCCCTGCACCAAACTGACCAAATGAACAGTAACTATTCATTTGGTCATAACTCGAGCTAGGAATGTCAAATTGACCTGAAATTTTACCAGAAATTAGATAAGATATAGACCTAAAACTTTCATGAAGAACACCATCCCAAATTATGCCATTAACCCATTCAAATTATTGAGCAAAGTTGAGTTACTGTACCTGCAATTCTGCAGAATTCCATTTGAGCAGTAATGTTTGAAGGGCTATAACTCTCTCTAGGAAACTCAGATTTAGGTGATTCTTGAACCGATGGAAACCTAAGACATAGTAGAAAATTTCATATGAAGAAAGTTAGACCAAATTATGAACTTAACTTGATCAAATTACTGAACAAAATTGGACCAAAAATCTGCCAGAACCAAAATCTCAGCATGAACAGTGCACGTAAATAGTAACTGTATTTTGGCTATAACTTGAGCTACAAAACTCCGATTGGGGTGATCCAAAAATGAGAATACACTTAAGACAATAAGGAACATTTTCTATGAAGGAAGTTTTGCCAAATTCCAACAGTAGATTGACCAATGGAACAGTGCAACTTCGGAGCGCCAAAACCAAAAATTGGTAATTTTGCCAAAATGACTTAAGCTTTGAGAAAATGACCAAAACCAACAAGTTTAATGGCTAAAATGTGGTATGTGGGTGAAGTTAGAGTTCCCATACCTATTAAGCCTTAAAAAGTTAACAATTTGACTTGAATAGTGTAGTGAATAGTATCCCGAAACACAAAAATTTCAAGAACGTCGAAATTAGCACGTTAGAGCTAGGTATAAGTGAAGTTAAATTTATTTTTGGATTTATGTTAAATTGTGGTACTGAAACACTATAAAATTGTGTGTTTCAGTGGAAAAGAATACCGGGACAGAACCCGAGGAGTCGAGTTAAGGCCAAAAGGCGACTCATTTGAGGTTTGTGCACAACATCACTATGCTTTAAAATGTGTTGATAAAGTGAATGAAATATGTTTTTTTCATTTGCTTTGAATTATTGAGAATTTATTTGTGACGTTAGTTATGATGTTTTGACTTAAATTGTTGGAAGTTATTGTGTATATTTGAAATGACAATGTTTAGAAATTGTTAAGATAAGTTTTGAAACCACAGTGTCATGACCATATATTTGAACACCTCACTAGCACGACTAGTGGGGGTAATTAGTTTTGAATTTTGATTCCGTCTCTGGAGAAGTGTTGAGGTGTGCCAGTAGAAGAGGATGTGAATGGATATCCATATATTTGAGCTAGCTAGCCTTGTGATGTGATTTCTCTTTAGCCTTTGGCTATTGAGATTCTATTTGTTTTGAATGGCATGATCTAACTGTGGGATTTATGAAACGTGTTTTGATACTTCGAAATGAACTTGGTTTGCATTAAAACCTCATAATTCATGTTTTGCGTTTAATGCTCATGTTTAGTCAAATTTTTGAATAAATATGATTTTATTTTTGCATAAAGATTATTTTAGTATGTTGTGCACCACTGAGTCCTAGTACTCAGCGATAGCTTTTATTGCTGTCGCAGATACAGAGACGAGAGGAGCAGCAGACTGAGCTGCTAAAGATTGAGGATCATTCAGCCTAAAGTCTTCGGGTATAATTTATACCCTAATTGTAAATTTTTTTTTGATGTATATATTGAACATAAATGTATGGATATATAAAAATGGGTCTTGAGCAGTTGTATAAAATTTGTATAGAGTTGTAATATATATTGTAGTTTGAAATTCTTTTAATGTAAATTTTATAATGATCTATTCAAATTGTTTTGTTTTTAATGAAATATGAATGGAACTATTTTATTTAATTTGAATGAAATGGATTGTTAGTATTTTGATGATCATTGGATACTGGATTTGAAATTGAAAGTTGATAAATGTGTTGAGAAATTGTTTGAGATTGAGTTTGATATTGAAGCAGTTATTGAGAAAATTTTTAGAAGTGCTTTTTTACGGGTATTTGAAGAACTGTTTTCTCAAAATACAGAGGGAACTCTGTCAAAATTTTTATAAAATTTGCGGAAAAATAAAATGGGCTAAAATTTCCAACTAGCTTTCAACTTAATTACATGTTTAAAATGCTTATTAGAAATGCTCACCACTTATTAAAAATAAGAAAATTGTTTTAAAATCCCTTGTAGGGTACTTAATGAGTTATCGGTAGGTGAAGTTCGGTAGTTCATTAGGTATTCTACGGGATCATGTTATGCCTTACAGAGGGGCAATGTGTGACAAGTTATTCCCAAATTCTTCTCTCGCATGGACTACATTAACATACTCAAACATAATACAAATGTGATAGTATAAATAAATTTACAATCCCTTTTAAACAAAACTATAGTTATAAATATACCTGATTTTTTGCTGTTTTCTCTATGACAATATATCTCTTGTAGAACAGGTAGAGTTTTCATCCATGTTAAGGAACTCTCTGTATTTGGGATGACTTCCTCTAGGAAAAATATTAAAACTAGTTCATCATAAGTGTCAACACCTTTTTTTTCCCAAATTCGAGATAATGAATAGAAATATCGAAGGGGAACAGTTTCAATCAGGAGATTAACTTTTTCAGTTTCTTGTATCTGGTAGCCAGTGTTAATAATTTTTTGTAACCTCAACAACATGCTCCATTATGCATCTTCTGAGCTTCCATTTAAGTTTATCAATGTTCTGTAGCCTAGACCTAACATTTTCTATTGCAGATTGGCCTCTTAAAACGCTGGGAGTGAATTTCATAATGAACATCTACAAATAAATAAATAAATAAATAAATAATGATAGGACTATTAAAGATGTAGAAAATTATGAACACATAATCATGAATAAAGGTAATAATTGACAATACAGAACAATATTGTTATGAATTTATTACAATAATATCATATTACTAACAACATAAAAGAAGATGGAAGAAATTTTACAAAATTACTATCGTCACTATCACTAAAATTAGAAATTTCATCATAATCAACAATTAATTGTGACGTAGTTGGACTTTATTTTTCACACACATCTTTGTATAGACTAAACTAATTGTGAAAATATTCAAGACGACTATTCATTTTATCTATCTCAAAATCATGAAATATAAAAACAACAATATTAGTGATTTACATTCTTCATAGGACAACTTTGTTTATTATGTCCTGCTTCACGATAAATTGAACAGTGGATCGTAGATCTCTCTCCCAATTTTCCCTTAAACATCCAGTCCATTTCGTTCTGCCTTCTTGTGGAGTTTGGCCTCCCTTTCTGCCTTTTCCTTGTTGAGTCAGGAACAAGAGGATCGCCATCCGATTCTAGCCAATAAGCTTCATCTCCAAGAGCATAGAACATTAACTCATAACATTTCAATGTTCGTTACAACGTATAATAATTAGACACATATTGCTCATAATCTATTGCTTTGGATAAACATGCTGCAATGACATGAGAGCATGAAATTTGCATCTCTTGAAATTTTCCACAACTGCAAATTCGATTATTCAGCTTCACCACTTGCTTATGACCTTGCCTACCAGTCCTCACTTCAAATTCACCACAATTGGTGTTGAAGACCCATACATGATGTCCATTAGCTTTTTGTACATTTTCTTGCAAAATTTTGCTACATAATTTCATGAACTTAAAGCCTATTTGTTCTTATTCCCAAAACATCGTGCGTCGTGCATTAAAATACTCCATGCATTGATAAAATATTTTTTCTACCATTGCAGTTATTGGTAATGCACGTAATCCTTTAAGCATTCCATTCACAGACTCAACAGTGTTTATCATCACTGAACCATACCTTTTGCCTTCATCGTGAGACCGAGTCCACTTTTGTAAATCTATCTTCACTACCCAATCATATGTTTCTTAATGCACATCTCAAATTTTGTTCATTGATTCATAAAATTTTTTCTTGTGGTTTTGATGATCTGTAATGATTAAGAACGAAAACATTTTTTTTTGTAATGATTAAGAACGAAAACATTTTTTTTTATCACTTATTGGTTGATATTATTATTCTATTTAAATTAAAAAAAACATAATAGTATTTGTACTAACCAACCTTACGTAACGCATCTTTCATGGCTGGATTCTTAAACTTGGTATTATAATTGCTTAAGATGTGTTGAATGCAAAACTGGTGATGAGCTGCTGGAGGTTGCCACCAATCATCCTCTATTGCCTTTATAATCCCTTTGTGTCTATCCGATATGACACATATCTCTTTCGGTTAGTGAAAACACTCTTAAATATTTCATAAACCAGTCCCAATTCCTTCCATCTTCACAATCAACAATAGCCCATGCAATGGGAAATATATGGTTATTTCCATCTAGGGCTATTGCACAAAATAACAGCCCTTATACTTCCCGTCCAAAAATGTGGAGTCAATGCATATGACAAGGTGACAATGCTTAAATCCCTCTATTAATTGTTTAAATGACCAAAACATTCTGTCAAAAACCCTGTATCCCAAAACTAAACGATTATTGATAAATAATTCCTCATCTTCAATTAGGATAGGAGATCTAGGGTTTTGCTTACATAATGCTATCATTAATCGTCTCAACCAACCATAAGATTCTTCCTAACCTTCATAAATCTTCACAATTGCCATATGCCTTACCTTCCAAGTTTTTCTATAACTCAGTTCATAATTGATTTTGTCTTTAAATTCAGCTTGTAAGCTGAAATCTTTACACTTGGTTGTTCTTCAACTATAGGCATTATGAAATGACAAATCATTTTTGAATTTAATTTGCAATGATCGTTTGAGATGGCTGGTTTTGAACACGTATGAGGTCTATTGTAACGAGTAATTTTTCATATATCTAAACCTTTCTGTTGGGACGCACGCATTCTCCACTTACAGTTACTATTCTTATCATTGCATCTAATAGCATATGTTCGAGTCTTGGTCTCTTCCTTGCAAAAGTCATGGTGTCTTAACATGTGATATTTTCTAGCAGTATTTTTAACAGCCTCCCTTGACGAAAATAACATACCAACTTCAAACTTACTCGACTCATCCCAAAGTGAAGAAGACATCGGTTTTGAGAATGTATCAACAGTTAATAAGGAAAAATATATTTTCGAGTAAAGTGGAGGAGGCACAATCGGGATAGCTGGGTTTGACACATTAGTATTATAGTAATTAACCAAATTCAAGTTGGCACCACAATCATCTTTATCTATGTCATCATCATCACAAAAAAATTCATCTTCATCTTTAGAATCTTCATCATCTTCGTTATTGATGCAATAATCACTGTCGTCCGATTCATCTTCGTTATCTAATTGACTTGAACCAACATCATGACATTGAATTCAAATGTCAGTTGCATTGTTATTGACATCATCCGCAACCTCAAGATTTTTTGATGTACCAACACTTGATGGGCCAGCTTTATCTGTAACATTTACACTAGCATCGGGTCGATAAATGTCAACATACAATTCTATCGATTTCAAACCTCCAATTTGCTCAATGAAATAAACATTATTAACATATCATGATCATTTCTCAAATCCATGCAAGTCCAATTCAAAATACCTCTGCTTATTTTTTGTTTTCTAAACAGGATACGCTCAATGAATTCGCATCCTTCTATTAGGGAAATTGTATGTACTATTCTCATCGCGAGATTTGTATATTTTAATCTACTACCAATGCTAAACACAGCTGATCCACCCCCACAATAATCATATCCATCGTCATCCAAAATAATATTGTCATCCCAGTACACAGTAGCAAAACGTGAACTTGACATCTTCACATGCAAAAAATAACATTTCTTATAATTTATAATAAATATTTAAAATAAAACGTAAATACAACACAAAGTTTAGATATAAAAATTTTAATATCATTTCAGACAATTGGACTAGTTAATATATGAGGGCAAACCGAAACATAATATAATTTGTTTTTCTATTAAACCAATCGGATCAATAAGCGCAACAATATAAAATTTTAATCTTATTATTTGTAATAAATTAACGATTAACTAGGCAATAAAAAATTTATCTTTTTTTTTTTACATCAAATAACATATTCACAATTAAAGTATAGAATTAAATTTTTTTTATAATAATATAAATTTAAATATTTCACATATAAGACATATTACAAAAAAAAAAAAAATTCATTTCAATCTATTTCTTTTACATTATTGTACTTTTAACATTTTTTCCCTAATTTCAATTTTACAACATAATATAACAATTTCACTAATAATAATTTTTATTTTTACATATTTACTAATACAAACTTTTTTCCATACTACTAAATTTATTAGACATCAAAAATAATATATATACAGATTTTATCCTATTTTCCTAAATCTAATAATATATTGACATTTATACTACATAATAAATTATTTCTAATAATATAAATTTACCTCATATTTATTTTAAATACTCTATAAAATTTTTCTTAAAAAAGTTATGTAATATTTTATCTATATTTTACCTAATTAGTTTTATCAAAAAGTACAATAGACATTAAAAAAAATTACCTCAACATTTTTTAACTTATTGTACTTTTAATATTTTTCATTATTTACAACATTTCAATTACATTTTATATTAATTTCACCTAATTTTTTCCCTCAACAAATTTGTGAATAAATATACAAAATAACATTATTATTTTTCTTCCTTTTTTTAACTACTTTGTTATATTCTTTACACATAAAATCATATTATAAACCTAATAAATTTTCAAATTTAAATTTTACAACATAATATTTAAATTTTATTACTAATATTTTTTTAATTTTACTAATGCAAATCATTAATTACACTATTATAATAATTATATAATATATAATTTCACTACAAAATTTTTAAAGTATTTTACTAATATATAAATTATTTTCTTTAATATCAAATTTATTATCACATATAATTGAAAAAAAGAAACATATATACATATATACTATAAATACCTTAAAATGTTGGAGAGAGCCTATGCATAAGGTTCCAGTGCCCATCTATAAAATGAAATACTGGTGCATAAAATGAGAGGTGGGAGTTGGGCGCGGTATAAATAGCACTACTAGGTGCTACTATAACCAGAGTCTACTTGCCATGGAACTTAGAGACTACTGTCAGTGTGAAGTAAGACTGCTGATGTGAAGTGAGACAGGGTTGAGTGACACATGGCAGCTAGGTGTTACCATGGGTAGCAGCCTCCAACGTGCTAGCTGGGCCCCACGACGCAGCAGTTAGGTGCTACCATGGGTAGCACCCAGTTGCCTCAGTCAAACCTCATCCTTTTTTCAGACACTCAGGTCAGTCTCGGTCCTTTTTTCAGACATTCAAGTCTTAGGAAATTGAGAGAATCTTAATGTTCAACAGCTTGGCGCTATCACGGGTAGCACCTAGCTGGGTAATCTTTTTTCTTTTACATTTTAGTTCAAAATAAGTTTTTATTTTACAATTTAGTACTTGGTCGCTATTTATACTGGAGTCTCTTTCTCTCCTCTACGTCATCAAAAATACCCCCCTTTGGTAAATACTTTTTACCACACCCCCTTTTAGTAATTTAATTTCAAACTCACACCCTCATGGTAATTTCCCCACTTTCCAAGACTTTTATATATAGGAACAAGACATTCCCTCGATGCACAAGCAAAAACTTTGACCAACCCATCCTTCCTCCCAATAATAAGAGTATTGTGCAATGACTAACTATGCGCCATGACTAACTATCTTATTGCACACCACTATGCGTTTTTTAAGCTTTTAGGCTTATTAGTTATCCTAAAGTAAAAAAATGTAAGAAAATAAACCAACAAAATCTCTAGCCAATACTTAAGTGCAACGATAGTGACTTTTGCCTTAATTTATACTTGGCCAAGGGGGGATTTAAAATTGGGATTAGATTGAATTGATCAATATGAATATTGAATTTGATCAGAACGAGATGAGAATTGATCGGTTCAATTTAGAATTAAATTGAATTTTTTTAAAAAATAAAAATTTTAACAATTGAATATTTTCAAAATTAAAATCAAACTGAAAATAAGTTCGAAATCGAACTAAAATCGAAGAACCTCAATTGACTTATTCAATTCCTCAAAACTATAAATCAAAACCATCAATTCAAGTTCGAATCATATCAAAACCGGCCTTTCAGTAGACCTATATTAACGTCTGTTTCTTAATCTTTTTAAGTTATAATGTAGTCCTTTGTAGTATTAA
Source organism: Hevea brasiliensis (assembly GCF_030052815.1). Lineage (NCBI taxonomy): Eukaryota > Viridiplantae > Streptophyta > Magnoliopsida > Malpighiales > Euphorbiaceae > Hevea > Hevea brasiliensis. The sequence goes on along the minus strand of NC_079493.1, from coordinate 4,541,546 downwards.
AAATTGAGAATACAATCATTTTGTTTTAGTTAGTAGCTCTATAGTTATCTTCAGATGATTAAATCTCGAGTTCAAGTTTCAATTAAAACTAATGATAAAAAAAAAAAAGAAATAAAGAATACAACACATATTGCCACCATAATCAAGGGACTACATTAGAATCGAAATCAAACAAAATATATTTACATAGGCTTCAAGCTAAAGAACATGTCAAATTGCATAATGATAATAATGAGAAACAAGCAACCTATGCAACCTAGCTAGCTAGCTAGAATCACAAAATATACTAACTAGCTAAAAGGACGCACGCAAAGAGCTGCAGCTATAGCTAACAAGCCAGTCTTTTTTTAAGATTAATTAAGGAATTGAATTTGCTGAAAATGCATCCAGAATGTCAATCCAATTATCGTCATAGTCCTCGTCTTCTTCCCCACTTACATTGCTCCATTGGGGTTGACGATTCTTTTCCATTTCACCATTACTTGCAAACCTTCCTCTAATGCGCGGCCGGCTGTCTGCCAATGTTTTCCGACAAGCATACTGAAACATCCAAAAAATTAAAATTCATTAATATAAGTACTATAATATTAATAACCATAAATAACGTCTTAACAGTAAAAGTCAGAGCATTTAAGAGTAGTGGACGTCAAATGTCACCATGATTAAACACCTTCCCAGATACTAACAAAAAAAAAAAAAAAGAGCAGATGATAATACTAATGATCTTGTCATGGCCGTCCATGGAAGAAGCTGAAAAAGACAAACTTGTACATGATGGTGTTAGCTCAATGTGATTATATTGAAGAATGGAATAAGCCTGCATATGTCACAGGATGTGTTAAATTTTGACTAATATCACAAAAGCCGAGATTAACTTATTGGAATTTATTAATTATGAGTCATTATTGATCAAGAGTCCATAGCTTGTCGTCCTGAGTCCACTAATTCAAACAAAAACTGTTGCAACTTCTATCAAACAGTGTCGCTTACGTAAGAAAAATAAAGTTGGATTTGACATAAAGCATACAGAAATGGTAGGCAAGCCAGAAAAAAAAAAGCAAGAACCAATTTGCAAGTTGTGCTATAGAGAGAGCAGCTCTATATGTCCATGAAAGTGTACTGTACTACTACTGTGTTATTGCTGATAATAATAATAATAATAATAATAATAATAATAATCAATGTATGAATTAATGGGTTTTAATTATGTCTTAACATTTTATTAGAGGAACTATAATTAATTTAGATAATGACCTTAATCTTTTTCTTGAAGTTCCTCTGTGTCCTCTTGCTTTTGTACTTCTCAATTCTCTCTTTCTTCTCCTCTGGACTGTATTTGCATGTTTTGCTCATACTCTCAATTATTGCCCTGCTCTCACTTGATAATGGGCTGTCTGCTTTGTGCTCATGCTGCACCATATTTCAAAAATTAGTGTTCTTTAAACATAGAAAATTCATACCAGTGCCCATTTATCTAAACATTTGAATTTCAATTTTTATAATTAAGTTAAAAATAAAAAGAGAAGAAATATAATATTTTTTTGGTAATTGAAAGAAAATAAATAAAATTAGGTTTACCTGCAAATCACCAGTGCTAAAAACCCTTCTCACAGGGCTGGTGTCCAAGACAAGAAAATCCTGAGGGCATGCGAAATGACAATGATACCCATTCTTTTCAAGGGAATGGCTACTAATACTCCTCTGGATCAAACTCGGCTGCTGAGTCGTCGTTCCACCACTCGTCAGTGAACTCGGCGAACCATAGCTACTGTACCCGCTAGTAGTAGTACTACCCACCTCGACTCCAGCGAGGTGGTCAGGGATGATTAAGTGAGACGGGAACTGACCCGACACTGACATGAACGCCGATGCAGCAGTACTGTCGGGAGACGAAGAGTGGTCGCCAAGGACGACGTCGGCGCGTGGGAATGTAGGGTTAGTGTGACTGTACATGGCGCGTGGAGATGATGCTTATAGCTTGGTTTAGAAAGTGAGGGAAGAAGACACTGAATGTGAAGGGCTTGACAGCTTGCGTAGTTACTTATAACTGAGGAAGTGAAAGAGCTAACACGAGGTGGATGGTGACGTGGAAGATGACGTCATTCTTTCGGAGTCCGTTGACTTGCTAATTCCTAAAAGATTAGAATGTGTACGTAGAGAGACTCAACCCATGCTGCTTGAATAAGTGTATTTACTGTTATATTAAATTTTTATATATAAATTTATTTATTTTTTATAAATATTTTTTAATTAATTTTATATATATTTTAATATAAATATTTAATTTAATAATAATTAAATTTATTTTTATATAAATTTAAATTTATATCAAATTCACTTATTTTTTTATTTTTTTAGACATAAAATTTAATATTTTAGCCTAATAGTTTGATTTTTAATTGTGCCAAATTGCAATGACGTGGTAAATGATAAATAGGTTACTGATTTTTTTTTTTGTATTTATAACAATCTCCCTTATATTTGAAGTTCAAAGTTACTAAATATTTTCGATTTAACTCAACTCTATAAAAGAAAAATACCATCAAGCTCGAAATGATAAAAATGATTATTTTTATCCCTAATTATTGATATCTTGAAATGAATTTAATCATGCAAAAATTATATGTCAAAAATAATGTTGAAGTAGAAATTTAATAAATACACTTTACACACGTTAGAGCTATTTACCATGAAAGAAGGTGGGACCATGAACCTGAAAGCAACTTCTTTAGAATGTAGGTCCATGAAAATCATTTACATTATTTCAAAAAAGGGTGTGATCTGTCCCTTGATGAGAAAGTTCATTTTCACTAAAATTTCATAGCCATCAAGTGTTTCTGCCTCATAATTGATTGCACAAACTAACTGGAAAACCCAAATTAAATGTTTCTGTACTCCACTGGTCGATAACTTGGACTAGGCCTATGCACGCCAATTAAGAACCAATGTACGTTTCCATTGAATATCGGATCGGTGCGAAGATCCGACCCAAATGATCAGGTGAATAGGTAAGTAAGTCGAACCAAATCCAACCATATGAACCAACCCAAGATCATTTCATCTCTTCCTGTAGTTCTGCCGTCCGACGGCCTTCACTTAGCATGAAGGTGAGCTCCTCTCTCCCCACCTCCTAGATTGGATTATACATATTTTTTTTCTTGTGATTTTATGTTGCAAGTTTGGTGCTTCTTGATGAGGGATTTTTGTGATCTGCTTTGTGCTTCATGTAGTAGACTTGAGCGTTTTGTTTGTTGGCTCTATGAGAGAGTTATGAGTAATTTGAGATGGTGGCACCTCTGGGATCTTTGAGTTGGCTTAGTCCACAAATGACCGACCATTAAGGGTACATGAGATTGAGATGCGGTTGAACTTTGCTACATCACTCTTTGTTTGTAACACCCTTAATTTTTAAATTTATTATTTTGTGGATCAATATTAATATTTTATTTTATTTAAATTTTAGAAAATTATTTGAAATTTTTCAGATTTTAGAAATCGGATTCGATTTTTCGAAAATATAAAACTTTGATGATTTTTAAAAATTAATTTAAAGACCACATGGCAAAACTAAAAATATATTTGAACTCTACGAATTTTTTTGAGTTTTCTAGAATTTTTTTGGAATTTTTGGGCCTCGTTTTTTGTCCCAAGGCAAAGTACAAATTCAAAACTTTGTATCTTGAATCGGACCAGCAAAATCGAACCGGACCGGATCAAACCGGCCTTTGCTTTTCTTCTTCTTCCTCTGCATGCGTTCCCGACCTCTCTTCCTCTCTTTCTCTCGTTTTCTCTCTCCTCCCTCCTCCCCACGCCGCGCCGCCACCACCCAGCCCTCCCCACCTTGCTGGCGTGCCGCCCTAGCCTTCTCCCACAGCTGGTCGGCCTTCCAGGCGGCCGAAAATGACACGAGAAGAGGCGCGACGCGCAGCGCGCCGTTTCGGCTTCCCGGTCGAAATCTGGCCGATCCGGTCACCGATTGGCCCGGGTCTTGTGTTAAACACCATCTATACCTCGAGAGCTTTCCATAGACACTAAGAACACCAAAATCCATTGAGCAGTTTATCCAATTTTTGTCCGGGAAATTTTAGCCCATTTCGATTTTTGGGCTAGATTTCTCACAACCGTGAACCCCACGAGAAAATCAAGAATACCAGAGCGCTCCACTGGTCCAGAGCTTCGTGGCAATATAAATTTCAAAATTTTTCAACACCGTTTTTCGATGGGTCTTACGAAACTTCGTAGTATTTTTCCAAGTATTAAATGAGCTTAGAAAATTTCGTAAAAATTATATACTAACCCCCGTGTTGTAGGCTTCGTGTAGGTACCTTCAATTTGGGAAAATTCGCTGATTGCCCGATGCATGAATTTACGGCAGACATGCATGTGCTACCGAAAAAGTCTTAGAATTGGGTCGAGATTTTAGCTACCCCACCGTTGTCAGACATTCCGAACGTGTTCCTGAGATCGAAATCGGCATAGGTAAACCCGAACCTTACTTTTTCGTAATTTTCTAGTGCTTGAATGTGATTAAAAATCCATAAAATATTCGTGGTAGCTCAGAAAATTATGATTCTTTTTGCATTAGCTTATTAATATTGCTAAGGACCGCAGGGAAAAGTTTTAGAATTTTTAGAGTTTATTTGGATAGTTTTTGCAAAAAGGGTCAATTATAAGGACTAGACTGTAATTTTACATATTGTGATTGATGACTGTTTGGATGGGCCCAGGAGAGGCTGTGTGATGTGATTGAGTTGTGGATGTATAGTTTGTGGATATAGAAGTGCGTTTTAAACCCTTTTGCAGGTTGGGTAGGTCCTAGTTATAGGAGAGACTCTGCTGGATTTTCGGCACGACTTAGGATATATTTGGTCTTTTTCTTAGCTTGTACTGAGTCAAATGTACTAAATAATTGTAATAAAAATTATCAGGTGAGCCGGAACAGCCTTCCTCTTTCGCCCAGCCGCCACAGTGACTGCGGTCAAGTCTGTGAGTAAAATATTAATTTTAATTGTAATTTTGATATTATTATATGTTCAAGCATGCCCATGCATCACTTATAAATATGTATCTATGTAGTTAAACTCTAGGCATATTTTATGTTGCATTCACAACTATTAAAGTGCCATGGATGTTGTTGTGGTAATTTGGAGCAGTGTGCGTGAGTTGGCGTACGCGTGGTATCGTGTTGGCTATGGACAGGACGGGTAGACACGGCTTGATATCTTCACTGGGACCCGATCCTTCGGGGTAGACACGGCTTGAGTTCTTCACTGGGATCCCGATTTGATTTATTAAGCAAAAGTTTGGCTTGAGTTCTTCGCTGGCACAGATTGGATTAAGAGGGCTGTATAGGGGATCAGCTCCCATATATGTATTGTTTGACCTTATCGGATGTGTGAGTGCTCCAGATTACCTTTTTGCTGTTATGATGTGAAAATATTGACGATGTTGCATTTCACTTTACAGGGTGTATTAACTTTAAATAGCTATAGAGATTATAGTTAAAATAGATATTTTACTCTCTGAGTCAAACGCTCACTCCTGTTCATTATTTTTCTAGGCTACAGGAGGATTATTGTTATGGTTAACCTACTTTTCTTATTTGCAGATCGTTATTAATGTTTGTATAATTTTGTTAACTCCTAGAATTTTCGAATGTGTTAGAAATATTTATTTGATTTGGGTCTGTAATATAATTTACCATGTTGGACCTGTAAACTTATTATATGCATGTATATTGGACTGGATGAGGGAGCTGAGCTCCCATTTGACTTTATGTTATTATGAGTATGTGGAGGGTGAGCTGAGCTCCCCAATTGATTATATATTGTGTTTATAGGTTGGGCGCGTCAAAAACTCCCCGTTAATTATGGTCGAACTTTGTCCGGTTGAATTCTTGAAATTGGGCTCAAATGGGCCTTAGAGTTGGGTTGAGGAATAGTTAGGCTTACTACGGGCCTCGGGGGCTTTAGGCTGGCCCAGGTCCTAGTGCCGGTCCGGCCCATAGGTTGGGTCGTGACAAATGTGGTATCAGAGTTTAGGCTCCAGATTCATAGGGAGAAATTGTCTAGTGTTGGGAAGAGTCTAATAGGAGTCACATGCGGAAAATAGGGTCCACATTCGTCTTGCATTGTCATCTTTGCTTCTAGTTTCTGCTTCATATATTGTGTGTAAATATGAGTCTATAGAGCTGTGTAATATGCAGTTTTGAAATTTTGTGGGCTAATGCTGCTGAATTTCAGGAAAATGCATAGAAGTAGGAGAGCTGCCATTGCACCAAAACCAGATGTGCCTAACGAGTTGTCGGCACAGGATGAGGCGCTGCCCCGAGGAGGCAGGGTAGGAGGCCTAGAGCTGCTCAAGTAGAGGAGCAACCACCACCAGTTCAGGAACAGTCTTTTATGGCCCTGGGTCCCATGGACCTAATGACAGCTACTCTAGTTGGTTTGCAAAGAACTATCAATATGATGGCACAGTATATGGTCCACCCTCCCCAACAGCAGTAGTCCACTGCACCAAAAGGGGAACCCTATAAACAAATAATTAATTTCAAGAAGTTGGTGCCGGGTACTTATGATGTGTCAGATGATGCTTATCGATTTTTGGATTCCTGTAAATAGGCAGGGATGGAGTTGCAGTTAACTGACAGGAGACTTATAGAGTGTATGCAGCGTGTCATGGTGCCTATGCCTAGACAATGGATGAATGACTATATATTACCTCAGATAGAAGGTTTGTCATGGACCCGGTTTGTAGAACTGTTTATCAACAGATTTGTACCAGAAAGTTTCAAAGATCAAAAGTAGTGGGCCTTTGAGGCCTTAAGGCAGAATGGCAGGTCTGTAGATGAATATGCTACAGAATTTCTAGAACTGAGCAGATATGCCCCTACAGTAGTGGCTACAGAAAGTATGAAGGTGAAAAGGTTCCTAAAGGGGCTGGACAGGAGGTATGCAAACCTGGCCATGATATCTAATCAGTCTTTTGATGTGGTAGTTGATCGAGCCCGACATATTGAGATTAGCTACATCAAAGATGACAGTGAAAGAGCAAAGAAAAATAGAGCATAGGGTTCTTTAGGTGTTCCCCACATGAGTGCTCCGGATAGCGGAGGCCAAAGTAATTACAGAGGAAAAAGTAGGAACAAGAGGAGTGGTTTTAGACACAAATCTCGAGGATTTAGATTAGGGTACGGATCCAGCAATGGTCACAGTTCGGGATACAACAGTTCTGGGCTTGGTTCAGGATCCTCCTTGGCACCTTGCGCATAGTGTGGAAAAGGACATTCAGGACCTTGTCTGATGGGTTCAGGAGCATGTTTCAGGTGTGGCCAACCAGGTCACTGGAATGCCTTGTGTTCAGCGATCCACAGATAGGGTCACAGGGTTCTGTTGCAAATATTCCTCGCCAGTTGTATCCTGGTGCTTCCAATATGGCAGGCAGTCAGTTCAGTGGCCAACAGGGCCGAGGACAAGGGAGACATGGATTTGGAGGCAGATCATGAGGTAAAAGTCAATATCAAGTTTCTGCAACGCAGGGTAGGGGTCAAGCTTAGGTTTTCACCTTGACCCACCAGGATGCTCAGGCTTCCAATGCAGTTGTGGCAGGTATTCTTCTAGTCTGTTCCTATGAGGCTCGTGTTTTGATAGATCCGAGTGCTACGCACTCATTTGTCTCTCCAGTGTTTTCCATGAGATTGGGTAGGAACCCTACAACTTTAGAATGCCTTTTGTCTGTAGCTACCCCACTTAGTAACAACATAGATGTAGATATGATTTTTCTGGGTAGCCCAGTAGTAGTGAATGGAAAGATCCTCCCAGTAGACTTGGTTCCTCTACCAGTAATGGATTTCGATGTAATTTTGGGAATGGATTGGTTGGCAACTCATTATGCCACTTTAGACTGCTGGAACAAAAAGGTGTATTTCCACATACATGGTGTGGAAGAGTTTAACTTTGATGGTGACAGGAGCGTGGCTCCATATAATTTGGTGTCAGCAATTAGTGCTAGAAAAATGTTGAGGCATGGATGTCAAGGGTATTTGGCATTGGTGAGAGATACATATGTAGAAGGTGTCAACATGGAAAATATTCCTCTTGTCAGAGAATTCATGGATGTCTTCCCTGAGGAGCTTCCAGGGTTGCCACCAGGAAGGGAAATAGAGTTCTGCATTGATGTTGTGTTGGGTACAAACCCCATATCAATGTCGCCTTACAGGATGGCACCAGCAGAATTGAAAGAGCTAAAGGAGCAACTACAAGAGCGTTTGGACAAGGGTTTCATACGTCCGAGCACTTCACCCTAGGGCGCTCCTGTTCTATTTGTGAGAAAGAAAGATGGGTCCTTGAGGTTGTGTATTGATTATAGATAGCTGAACAGGTTAACTGTGAAGAATAAGTATCCACTTCCTCGAATCGATGATTTGTTTGATCAGCTCCAAGGAGCTAGATTCTTTTCCAAGATAGACCTACGATCAGGCTACCATCAGTTGAGAATCAGGAATGAGGATGTGCCCAAAATAGCATTCAGGACAAAATATGGTCATTATGAGTTCTTGTTGATGTCTTTTGGACTCACTAATGCACCAGCAGCCTTCATGGACTTGATGAATAGGGTGTTCAGGCCATTCTTAGACCGTTTTGTCATCGTATTCATAGATGACATTTTGGTATACTCTCGGACCGAGGAAGAACACGTGTGGCATTTGAGGATGGTGTTGCAAACTTTGAGGGAGCACCTGCTATATGCCAAATTTTCAAAATGTGAATTTTAGCTAGAAATTATCTCATTCTTGGGACATGTGGTTTCTAGTGAAGGCATTCAAGTGGATCCTAAGAAAATTGAGGCTGTAACTGATTGGCTTAGGCCTACAACAGTCACTGAGGTACGAAGTTTTCTGGGCCTAACTGGCTACTATAGGCATTTTGTGCAGAATTTTTCCAGGATAGCGGCTCCCCTAACTAAGTTAACTCGGAAAAATGTTCCATTCATTTGGACAGATGATTGTGAGGAGAGTTTCCAGAAGCTTAAGGAGTTTCTAACCACTGCCCTTGTGTTGACGCTACCGATGAGTGGTGAAGGATATACCGTGTACTGTGACGCCTCCAGAGTTGGCTTAGGGTGTATTTTGATGCAGAATGGAAAAGTAGTGGCTTATGCTTCAAGACAGCTAAAGAGGCATGAGCAGAACTACCCCACCCATGATTTGAAAATGGCGGCTGTAGTCTTTGCACTAAAGATTTGGAGACATTACCTATATGGTGACGTGTGCGAGATATACACCGACCATAAGAGTTTGAAGTACATCTTCCAATAGAGGGATTTAAACTTAAGACAGAGGAGATGGATGGAGCTTCTAAAGGACTATGATTGTACCATCCAGTATCACCCTGGGAAGGCTAATGTAGTAGCAGATGCTTTGAGCAGAAAATCTTCTAGCAGCTTAGCGCACATATCAGCAAAGAAGAGACCATTGATTCAGGAAGTACATGAGTTGATGGATCAAGGTATGATCTTAGATCTTTCAGATGAGGGGGTATTGTTGGCTCATTTTTCAGTGAGACCAGACCTGCGAGACAGAGTTAGAGTTTCCCAACACAGAGACTAACAATTGATGAAGATCATAAAAAGAGTATAGCAGGGTGAAGGTGGTGAGTTTGGATTTGTCAGTGATGGCGCCCTTATGCAAGGTTCCAGGATATGTGTGCCCGACGTGAACAATCTCAGAAATGAAATCATGCGAGAGGCACACTATACACTGTAAAATGTCCACCCAGGCTCCACCAAGATGTACCATGATGTGAAAGATAGCTATTAGTGGAATAGCATGAAGAGAGACATAGCAGACTTCATGTCCAAGTGCTTGACTTGTCAGAAGATGAAGTTTGAACACCAAAGGCTGTCAGGGAAGCTGCAAGAGCTCCCTATTCCAGAATGAAAGTGGAAAATGATTACTATGTATTTCGTGACTGGGTTGCCTCGTACTACGTGAGGATATGATTCGATATGGGTAATTGTAGACCGTCTGACTAAATCAACTCATTTTTTGCCTGTGAGACCACATATTTTGTTGCACAGTATGCCTGGCTCTATATTCGAGAAATAGTCAGATTGCATGGGGTTCCTACTTCCATAATATCTGACAGAGGGCCCCAGTTCACTTCTTGGTTTTGGAGGAAGTTGTAGGAGGCACTTAGCACACAGTTGAACTTTAGTACCGCTTTCCACCCTCAGACAGACGGGCAGTCTGAAAGGATAAGCCAAACACTGGAAGACATGCTCCACATGTGTGTTTTAGATTTTGGAGGTCAATGGGATGATTAGCTACCTTTGGTGGAGTTTGCCTACAACAACAGTTATCTCTAGCATAGGGATGGCACCCTTGAGGCACTATATGGAAGAAAGTGTAGGTCTCCTCTATGTTGGGTGGAAATGAGAGAAGCGAAGGTGCATGATGTGGACCTAATGCAGTACACTTCAGAGATAGTTCCTTTAATCAAGGAACGATTAAAAACAGCTTTCAGCAGGCAAAAGAGTTATGCAGATCCCAGGCGGAGGGATGTAGAGTTTGCAGTAGGCGACTATATATTCCTAAAGGTTTCTCCAATGAAGGGAGTTATGAGATTTGGAAAGAAGGGCAAGTTAGCACCTCGGTATATTGGACCTTTTGAGGTTACTGATAGAGTTGGAGCAGTTGCCTACCGGTTGGAGTTACCACCCAACCTTTCTCACGTTCATCCTGTGTTTCACATCTCTATGCTCAGAAAATACATACCTGATCCTTCTCATGTGCTACAGCCGAATGTAGTAGAGCTGAAAGAAAACTTGACGTTTGAGGAGCAACCTGTAGCCATAGTGGACTACCAATTGAGGCAGTTAAGATCAAAACAGATCCTTATGGTTAAGGTTTTGTGGAGGAGTCAGTTAGTGGAAGAGTGCACCTGGGAGTCAGAGCGGGACATGCATAGCAAGTACCCTTATCTATTCAATGTGTAATTCTGTACTTTATTCTGCCTTGTGTAAAATTCAAGGACGAATTTTCTGTAAGGGGGGAAGAATGTAACACCCCTAATTTTTAAATTTATTATTTTATGGGTAAATATTAATATTTTATTTTATTTAAATTTTAGAAAATTATTTGAAATTTTTTGGATTTTAGAAATCGGGTTCAATTTTCCAAAAATATAAAACTTTGATGATTTTTAAAAATTAATTTAAAGACCACGTGGCAAAACTAAAAATATATTTGGACTCTACGAATTTTTCTGAGTTTTGTAAAATTTTTTCGGAATTTTTAAGCCTCATTTTCAGTCCCAAGACAGAGTAAAAATTCAAAATTTTATATCTTGAATCGGATCGGCCGAATCGAATCGGACTGATCGAATCGGATTAGCATTTTCTTTTCTTCTTCTTCCTCTGCGAGCGTTCCCGACCTCTCTTCCTCTCTCTCCCGTTTTCTCTCTCCTCCCTCCTCCCCACGCCGCGTCGCCGCCACCCAGCCCTCCCCCACCGTCGACTGGCCTTCCAAGCGGCCAAAAACGACGCACGAAGAGGCGCAATGCGCAGCGTGCCATTTCGGCTTCCCAGTCAAAATCCGGCCGATCTGGCTACCGATTTGCCCGGGTCTTGTGTCAAACACCATCTATACCTCGAGAGCTTTTCATAGACACCAAGAACACCAAAATCCATCAAGCGGTTTGCCCAATTTTTATCCGGGAAATTTTAGCCCATTTCGACTTTTGGGCTAGATTTCTCGCAAACCGTGAACCCCACAAGAAAACCGAGAGTACCAGAGCACTCCACTTGTCTAGAGCTTCGAGAAAATATAAATTTTAAAATTTTTCGACACCATTTTTTAGTGGGTCCCACAAAATTTCATAGTATTTTTCCAAGCATTAAATGAGCTTAGAAAATTCCATAAAAATTATATACTAACCCCCGTGTTATGGGCTTCATGTAGGTACCTTCAATTCGCAAAAATTAGACAGTTGCTCTGGTTTGTGAATTTTCGGCCAGACAGACAGGCTACCGAAAAAGTCTTGGAATTGGGTCGAGATTTTGGCTACCCCACCGTTGTCAGACATTCCGAACGCGTTCCCGAGATTGGAATTGGCATAGGTAAACCCGAACCTTACTTTTTCATAATTTTCTATTGCTTGAATGGGATCAAAAATCCATAAAATATTCGTGATAGCTCAGAAAATTATGATTCTTTTTGCATTAGCTTAGTAATATTGCTAAGGACCGCGGAGCAAAGTTTTAGAATTTTTAGAGCTTATTTGGGTAGTTTTTGCAAAAAGAGTCAATTATAAGGACTAAACTGTAATTTTACATATTATGATTGATGACTATTTGGATGGGCCCAGGAGGAGCTGTGTAATGTGATTGAGTTGTGGGTGTATAGTTTGTGGATATAAAAATATGTTTTAAGCCCTTTTGCAGGTTGTGTGGGTCCTAGGTATAGGGGAGACTCTGCCAGATTTTCGGCATGACTTAGGACATCTTTGATCTTTTTCTTAGCTTGTATTAAGTCAAATGTACTAAATAATTATAATAAAAATTATCAGGTGAGCCGGGACAGCCTTCCTCCTCCGCCCAGCCGCCACAGTGACTGCGATCAAGTCTGTGATTAAAATATTAATTTTAATTATAATTTCGATATTATTATATATTCAAGCTTGCCCATGCATCACTTATAAATATGTATCTATGTAGTTAAACTCTAGGCACGTTTTATGTTGTATTCACAACTGTTAAAGTGCCATGGATGTTGTTGTGGTAATTTGGAGCAGTGTGCATGAGTTGGCCTGCGTGTGGTATGGTGTTGGCTATGGACAGGACGGGTAGACACGGCTTGAGATCTTCATTGGGACTCGGTCCTTCGGGGTAGACACGGCTTGAGTTCTTCACTAGGACCCCGATTTAGTTTATTAAGCGAAAGTCCGGCTTGAGTTCTTCGCTGGCACAGGTTGGATTAAGAGGGCTGTATAGGGGATCAACTCCCATATATGTGTTGTTTGACCTTATCGGGTGTGTGAGTGCTCTATATTACCTTTTTACTGTTATGACATGAAAATATTGACGATGTTGCATTTCACTTTACAGGGTACATTAGCTTTAGATAGCTATAGAGATTATGGTTAAAATCGATATTTTACTCTCTGAGTCGAATGCTCACTCCTGTTCATTATTTTTCCAGGCTACAGAAGGATTATTATTGTGGTTAACCTGCTTTTCTTCTTCGCAGGTCGTTTATTAATATTTGTATAATTTTGTTAACTTTTAGAATTTCCGCATGTGTTAGAAATATTTATTTGATTTGGGTCTGTAATATAATTTACCATGTTGGACCTGTAAACTTATTATATGCATGTATGTTGGACTGGATGAGCGAGCTGAGCCCCCATTTGACTTTATGTTATTATGAGTATGTAGAAGGTGAGCTGAGCTCCCCAATTGATTATATATTGTGTTTATAGGTCGTGCGTGTAACACCCCCGTTTGCATAGCCTGGTAGATTTCACTGTTCCGGTGACCGGTGTCGGTCCGGACAATTAAGGAGATTAGAGCCACATTAAGACAACTTGAGAAGCCATAAACACAAATAACCAGTAATGTTTAATTAGTTAACTATAAATAAGAAAAACAGAACATATGAAGTTAAACGAGCCGAGAGTCACAGCGATGAGTGACCTCCTCGGGAACGATTGCGAAGTCGTTTTAAACTCAAATTTCGAACCGTAAAAAGTGACGCTGCGGTCCTTAAGACCCTTATGGACACAGTGGAAAAGAGAAAATCACGAAAAAGAACTGTTAAGCCAGTAAAATAATTAGGTCAGGGAGCCGAAAGAAATATGGAATTAATTGCAAACCGGGATGAACCGGCGAGGGGCAATTTGGTCAATTGACCCCGAGAGCTGACTCCTGACCTAACTGTCCAATAAAATCGGAGAAATAAAAATTTTTGAATCGAGAATTAAATTAAAGAACTAATAGAAAAATAAATAGAAAAAAAAAGAGAGAAAAAGAAGATGGGAAAAGTCAAAGGTGATGTCATAAATGATTAATTAAATTACTTATTAAATTGGGATTTTTTTTTGTGGTCTTCCATAAGGATAAAAACAAAGAAAAGAAAAGAAAAAAAAAATTAAAACCATCTCATTTCTTCTTCTTCTTGGACGTCTCATACCTCTCCCTCCCTCACCACCATGTGCAACCACCATTGATGAATGCATCAAGCTTCCATAACTTGATTTTAGCCTTTCAGAATAAACCCTAAACCCTAAAAAGCTTCCAATCTACACTAGAAAAGAAGATTGAGGGAGAAGAAGAAAGAAGAAAGTGAAAGGATTGGTGGATTGTAAATCAAAAAAATTAAGGTTAGTGTTCTTCCTCATTTTCTCTTTGAGTCTATGTTTAAATAGTTTAAGTTATACTTGAACATATGCTTGAATGAAGAGAAATCAATTATTGAAGGACCAAACTGAATTTTGGCCTGTTGAAGGGAGTATGAATTGCATGAATTTAATGGATTTGAATGAGTTTAGAAACCTTCCTTAATTGAATGATTGGCATTAAAACCATTAAGTGTGATTAATTACAATAATTAAGTGAATTAGGGTTTGGAGGCCTAGGGTTTGAGGCAAATTTTGGAGAAATGCATAAATGATATTTTTGACCAATTGTGGACTGAAAAATAGTCAATAATGACCAAAGGAAATGTATGGGAATTATTAGAATGGGAGTCAAATACCCACTTTGAAGGACCAAAACTCAAATTTTACAAGTCCAATTGATATGCCACAAATTGGGGATGAAAATAGACATAAAAGAGCACAATTTTCATTAAGGAACCATGCCCAAAAACTGATCAAAACTGGGTGAACAAATTGACCAAAGTGAAATGAGAGCAGGCTGCCACTGCACCAAACTGACCAAATGAACAGTAGGTCATAACTCGAGCTAGGAAGGTCAAATTGACCTGAAATTTTACCAGCAATTAGATAAGATATAGATCTAAAACCGTTATGAAGAACACCACCCCAAATTATGCCATTAACCCATTCAAATTATTGAGCAAAGTTGAGTTACCAAACCTGGAACTCTGCAGAATTTCTATTGAGCAGTAATGTTTGAAGGGTTATAACTCTCTCTACAAAACTCCGATTTAGGCGATTCTTGAACCGATGGAAACTTAAGACATAGTAGAACATTTCATATGAAGAAATTTAGACCAAATCATGAACTTAACTTAATCAAATTACTGACCAAAATTGGATCAAAATCTGCCAAAACCTAAAATCTCAGCATGAACAGTGCACGTGAACAGTAATTTTATTTTGGCCATAACTTGAGCTACAAAACTCCGATTGAGGTGATCCAAAAATGAGAATACACTTAAGACAATAAAGAACATTTTCTATGAAGGAAGTTTGCCAAATTCCAACAGTAGATTGACCAATGGAATAGTGCAACTTAAAACTCCAAAACCGAAAATTTGCAATTTTGCCAAAATGACCTAAGTTTTGAGAAAACGACCAAAACCAACAAGTTTAATGGCCAAAATGTGGTATGTGGGTGAAGTTGGAGTTCCCATACCTATTAAGCCTTAAAAAGTCAACAATTTGACTTGAATAGTGTAGTGAATAGTAACCCGAAACACAAAAATTTTAAGAACGTCGAAATTAGCACGTTAGAGCTAGGTATAAGTGAAGTTAAATTTATTTTTGGATTTATGTTAAATTATGGTACTGAAACACTATAAAATTGTGTGTTTCAGTGGAAAAGAATACCGGGACAGAACCCGAGGAGTCGAGTTAAGGCCAAAAAGGCGACTCATTTGAGGTTTGTGCACAACATCTTCATGCTTTAAAATTCATTGATAAAGTGAATGAAATATGTATTTTACTTGTGATTTAGAATTGTTGAAAGTTTATTTGTGACATTATTTATGATGTTTTTATTAAACTGTGAAAGTTATTGTGTATATTTGAAATAGCAATGTTTAGCAAATTGTTAAGATAAGTTTTGAAACCACAGTATCATGACCATATATTTGAACACCTCACTAACACGATTAGTGGGGGTAATTAGTTTCAAATTTTGATTCCTTCTCTGGAGAAGTGTTGAGGTGTGCC
Source organism: Hevea brasiliensis (assembly GCF_030052815.1). NCBI lineage: Eukaryota > Viridiplantae > Streptophyta > Magnoliopsida > Malpighiales > Euphorbiaceae > Hevea > Hevea brasiliensis. The sequence continues at coordinate 4,525,410 of NC_079493.1, read as the reverse complement.
AGTAGAAGAGGATGTGAATGGATATCCATATATTTGAGCTAGCTAGCCTTGTGATATGATTTCTCTTTAGCCTCTGGCTATTGAGATTCTATTTGTTTCGAATGGCATGATCTAACTGTGAGTTTTATGAAATGTGTTTTGATACTTTGAAATGAACTTGGTTTGCATTAAAATCTCATAATTCATGTTTTTGTGTTTAATGCTCATGTTTAGTCAAATGTTTGAATAAATGTGATTTTATTTTTGCATAAAGGTTATTTTAGTATGTTGTGTACCACTGAGTCCTAGTACTCAGCGATAGCTTCTATTGCTGTCGTAGATACAGAGACTAGAAGAGCAGCAGATCGAGTCACGAGGTGTGAGGAGCTATCATCTTGAAGTCTTGGGTATAATTTATACCATCAGAAATATTTATTTTGATGTATGTATTGCATATAAAGGTATGGACATGTAAATGGGTATTGAGCAGCTTGTACAAAATTTGTATAAAGTTTGTAATAAAATTTAGTTTGTATTTCTTTTGATGTGAATTTTGTAAGGATGTATATAAATTATTTTGTCTCAAATGAAATGATTGTGGAATTGTTGAAATTGATAGAGTTTGATTGTGAAATTGAAGTTGTGGTTGAGAAAAATTTTTAGAAGTGCTTTTTATAGGTATTTGAAGAACAGTTTTCTCAAAATACAGAGGAAACTCTGTCAAAATTTTTATAAAATTTGTGAAAAAATAAAATGGGCTAAAATTTCAAACTAGCTTTTTACTTAAGTACATGTTTTAAATACTTATTAGAAATGCTCACCACTTACCAAAAGTAAGAAATTGTTTTAAAATCCCTTGTAGGTGCTTAATGAGTTATCGGTAGTGAAGTTCGGTAGTTCATTAAGTATTCTACGGGATCATGTTATGCCTTACAGAGGGGTAAGGTGTGACATATTTTAGTGGTATCAGAGCAAATTTTTGAAGTATGTTTTAACTTGTGAATTTGTGTTTTTCCTTGTTAAGTACAACTGCTCAATGTCCATAATTGTTACATATAGTGCATTACATCATAAATATGAACTAACGGGGGGAAATCTCCATCTATTATTTGTTCAGGAGATACCCTAACTTCAGATTGAAATGGAAGAAGGGGATCGCTCAGTTGAGTAGTCTGTTGAAGCTGAGGCACAAGGGGAAGCCCCAGCTTTACCGAATGTTAGTGGGTCAGCAACACCAGCCCTACAAATGCCGCAGTTCCCTGCACAATTCGCATGTGACAGATGGTCGAGATGTTTCAAAGAAATGGTCAGGGTATGCCTGTTCAAGCTCCACCCCAACCACCTGTGGCACAACCACTGCCTCCACCCAGACAATATGATAAACTACTGAAGTATGGGGCTGCAGAATTTAAGGGTACAGTGGACCCTTTAGAGGCAGAGCAATGGCTTGAAAGAATGGACAGAGTATTTAAGAAGCTACATTGCCAAGATGAACTGAAGTTTGAGTACTCTGTGTCGCTACTTCAAGGGGATGCGTATGATTGGTGGAAGACCATCCCCCACAGCTTGGCTGAACCAACAGTGTTGACCTGGGATGACTTCATCAAAGAATTCATACAGAAATACATCCCAGATGCATATGTTGACCAGAAATTGCAAGAATTTTTGAGTCGATCGGTGGCAGAGTATGAGAGGGAGTTCTCCCGCCTGAGTCACTATGCGGGGAGTCTCCTTACTACCAGCAAGGCAAGATGCAAGAGATTTGAGACGGGTTTGAAGCCCAGCATAAGGATGCAAGTTGTGGGATTTCGACACAGCAACTTCTCAGAGCTTATGTCTCAAGCACTTGAACTAGAGAGAATTGAATCAGAAGCAACCCCAGTGAAAGAAAAATCAGAAAAAGCTGAGAAATCAGAAAAAGACAAGGGGGAAAAATCAGTTGAACAGAGTTCTGGTGCTACCGCTGGAAAGAGAAAGAAGTTTAGTGGACCCAGCAGGGGTCGAGGTGGAAGATTTGGTAGGGGCCGATTCTCCGGACAGAGACCCCCTAGGTCTGGTCAGCAGTCGAGCAGGGGTTCACATTCTGCCCGCCCCTGTGAGACTTGTGGCAAGATTCATGGGGGGGAGTGCTACTGGGCCACTGGAGCCTGCTTTAACTGCGGAGGCAAGGGCCATATAGCTAAAGACTGTACTAGTGCTCCGAGATATAGTCCAGCTCCTACTACTGCCGAGGGATCTATTCAGAGTCCTGCTCTCAGAGGTTCACAGTCAGTTGGCAGAGGAAGAGGTAGAGGTAGAGGCACTACTTCAGGCAGTCAGGGCACAGTTGGTCAGTCAGGACAAGGAAGTGCTTCAACCAGAATCTACACAATGAGACAGCGAGAAGAGGCTGAGACTTCTGATGTGGTAGCTGGTACATTCTCTATCTCTGATCAAGAAGTATTTGTATTGTTTGATCCGGGTTCAACCCATTCATATGTTAGTGCTAGCATAGTTAGTTCACTTGCTGTTCCATGTGTGCAAATGGATTTTGAAGTGCTAGTAACTAGTCCGTTAGGACAAGAGGTCCGGGTCAACGAAATTTATAGAGACTGTCCTTTGGTGATCCAAGGACATGTTTTCCTGTCAGACTTGATTGAAATGCCCTTTAGAGAGTATGATATCATCTTGGGCATGGATTGGTTAGCCAGGCATCATGCGATGATTGACTGTAGACTGAAGACAGTCACTTTTGGTCTCCCTTTATACGGTGATGTGGTAATACATGGGGAGAGGCATTTACTGCCATCAAACATTATTTCAGCTGCATTAGCAAGAAGGATGATCAGAAAGGGGTGTGAAGCATACTTGGCACATGTGATAGACATCCAAGTGGGGAGTCCAGCACTAAGGGACATCCCTACTGTATATGATTTTCCGGATGTATTTCCTGATGAATTGCCAGGATTACCTCCAGAAAGAGAGGTGCAATTTAAAATTGATGTTATGCCTGGTGTGGACCCAATCTCCATAACGCCATATAGAATGGCACCTGCAGAATTAAAAGAGTTGAAAGTACAATTGCAAGAATTGCTCGACAAGAGCTTTATCCGCCCGAGTGTGTCACCTTGGGGAGCGCCAGTATTGTTTGTAAAGAAGAAAGATGGCACTCTCCGGTTATGCATTGACTATCGGCAGTTGAATAAGGTGACAATAAAGAACAGATATCCATTGCCCCGTATTGATGACTTGTTTGATCAGTTGAGGGGTGCAGCTGTGTTCTCCAAAATTGACCTGAGATCAGGTTATTATCAGCTAAAAGTACAAGAGCAGAGTATTCCTAAAACAGCCTTCAGAACCCGATATGGCCATTATGAATTCCTAGTCATGCCATTCGGGTTAACTAATGCTCCGACTGCTTTTATGGATCTGATGAACACTATCTTCAGACCATACCTCGACCAGTTTGTTGTGGTATTTATAGATGATATATTGGTCTATTCGAGGAATGCAGAAGAGCATGATAGACATCTGCGGATTATACTGCAGACTTTGAGAGAGAAACAGCTATATGCCAAATTGTCGAAGTGTGAATTTTGGCTGAAAGAAATATCTTTCTTGGGGCATGTAGTATCAGAAGAGGGCATCAAGGTAGATCCAAGTAAGATTGAAGCTGTCCTTAATTGGAGGCCACCCAGAAATGTCACAGAAATTCGTAGTTTTCTGGGTTTAGCTGGATACTACCGTCGATTTGTGAAGGGATTCTCCATGTTGGCATCTCCATTGACCAAGCTGCTTAGAAAAGATGTAAAATTTCAGTGGACGGACAAATGCCAGCAGAGTTTTGATGAATTGAAGAGATGTTTGACTGAAGCTCCAGTCCTAACTTTACCTACTCCGGGTAAAGAATATACAGTATATAGTGATGCTTCTCACAATGGGTTAGGTTGTGTGTTGATGCAAGATCGAAATGTCATTGCCTATGCATCACGCTAGCTAAAACCGCATGAGAGGAATTATCCGACACATGACTTGGAGCTTGCAGCTATAGTGTTTGCTCTTAAGATCTGGAGACACTATTTGTATGGGGAAAAGTGTTACATCTATACAGATCATAAGAGTTTGAAGTATTTGGGCACCCAAAGAGAGTTGAATTTGAGACAGAGGAGATGGTTAGAGTTGATAAAAGACTGCGATTGTCTGATAGACTATCAGCCAGGGAAAGCTAATGTTGTGGCTGACGCCCTAAGTCGCAAGACTATGGCAAGTCTACGGGTTACTCCTTTGTCTTTGGTACATGAGTTAAGATCATTGCATGCCAGCTTAGAGATTAATGATGATGGGCAGACAGCAGTTGCATGACATGTACAGCCAGTGTTGATTGATCAGATTAGAATGGCTGCTCAGAATGATCAGAAGTATCAAAAGTTGATGGAAGAAGTCAGGCAGGGCAAGAAACCAGAATTCTCAATCAGAGATGACAATCTACTGCTACACCAGGGCAGAATATGTGTTCCCAATGATGTTGAATTGAGGAAGATCATTTTGAAGGAAGCACATGAGTCTCCTTTTGCCATGCACCCTGGTGGCACAAAAATGTATAGGGGGCTAAAGGAGCATTACTGGTGGATGGGTATGAAACGAGATGTGGCAGAGTTTGTATCCAAATGCCTAACTTGTCAACAAGTAAAGGCAGAGCATCAAGTACCCACTGGGTTGTTACATCCACTACCAGTGCCCGAATGGAAATGGGAAAGAATAACAATGGATTTTGTGATGGGACTTCCGAGGACACAGAAGAGTCATGATGCAGTATGGGTCATTATCGACAGACTAACTAAGTCTGCTCATTTTCTGCCAGTCCGGATGGATTATAGTTTGGAAAGATTGGCCAAGGTATACATCGATGAGATTGTGAGACTGCATGGAGTGCCAGTATCCATCGTGTCAGACAGAGATCCTAGGTTCACTTCTAGATTCTGGGGTAGTCTTCAGAGAGCCCTAGGAACTAGATTGAACTTCGATCGCATTCCACCCACGCATGCATGGCCACCCGAGAGGGTAATTCAGATCTTGGAGGACATGCTACGGGCTTGTGTGATTGAGTTTGAGGGCAGTTGGGATACACACTTGCCTTTGATTGAGTTTGCTTACAACAACAGCTACCAATCAAGCATTGGAATGCCTCCATATGAAGCTTTGTATGGCAGAAAATGTAGAACCCCGTTGTGTTGGGATGACGTGGGTGAAAGAAAGATGATTGGACCCGAAATCATTCAGCAAACTGAAGAGAAAATCAGGGTGATTAGAGGTCGACTTAAGACTGCATCAGACCGTCAGAAGTCCTACATTGATTTGAAAAGAAGGGATATTCAGTATGCAGTGGGTGAGAAAGTTTTCCTCAAGGTTTCTCCTTGGAAGAGAATTATGAGATTCGGTAGAAAGGGGAAACTGAGTCCTCGTTTCATTGGGCCATATGAGGTTCTAGAAAGAGTGGGTCCTTTGGCATATCGGTTGGCACTACCTCCAGAGTTGGAAAAGATACATAATGTCTTCCATGTGTCTATGTTGAGGAGGTACCGATCAGACCCATCTCATGTATTACCAGTAGAGGAAATTGAAGTGAATCCAGACCTCACATATGAAGAAGAACCCATAGAGATTCTGGCTTATGAGGTGAAGCAGCTACGGAACAAGCAGATACCATTGGTAAAAGTGCTGTGGAACCATCATTCGGGCCAGGAGGCTACTTGGGAACGAGAAGAGGACATGAGGAGACAAAGACTCACGGCTATTCAAAGATTAGTACCAGGTAAAATTTCGGGACGAAATTTATTTAAGGGGGGGAGAATTGTAACACCCCCGTTTGCATAGCCTGGTAGATTTCACTGTTCTGGTGACCGGTGTCGGTCCGGACAATTAAGGAGATTAGAGCCACACTTAAGACAACTTGAGAAGCCATAAACACAAATAACTAGTAATGTTTAATTAGTTAACTATAAATAAGAAAAATAGAACATATGAAGTTAAACGAGCCGAGAGTCACAGCGATGAGTGACCTCCTCGGGAACGACTGCGAAGTCATTTTAAACTCAAATTTCAAACCGTAAAAAGTGACGCTGCGGTCTTTAAGACCCTTATGGACACAGTGGAAAAGAGAAAATCACGAAAAAGAACTGTTAAGCTAGTCAAATAATTAGGTCAGGGAGCCAAAAGAAATATGGAATTAATTGCAAATCGGGATGAACCGGCGAGGGGCAATTTGGTCAATTAACCCCGAGAGCTGACTCCTGACCTAACTGTCCAATAAAATCGGAGAAATAAAAATTTTTAAATCGAGAATTAAATTAAAGAACTAATAGAAAAATAAATAGAAAAAAAAAGAGAGAAAAAGAAGATGGGAAAAGTCAAAGGTGATGTCATAAAGGATTAATTAAATTACTTATTAAATTGGGATTTTTTTTCGTGGTCTTCCATAAGGATAAAAACAAAGAAAAGAAAAGAAAAAAAAAATTAAAACCATCTCATTTCTTCTTCTTCTTGGACGTCTCATACCTCTCCCTCCCTCACCACCATGTGCAACCACCATTGATGAATGCATCAAGCTTCCATAACTTGATTTTAGCCTTTTAAAATAAACCCTAAACCCTATGTCGCAAGGGGTTTTGCGGTCGCCTGAACGAACCCTCACCGAAGTGGGAAAGAGTGAGGAGTCGCCACCTTAGTTTTGAGGGAAACTAAAGAAAACCATTTGTGAAAATAAATTGAAATGAAACCACTTCAAGACAGAGATTCTAGGTTCGGAGTCCGTAAACGGGCGGGGAAGGTGTTAGGCACCCCACCTCGTCCCTTAATAAGGGTAAGTAGATTTAATTTTGCGTTAGTTAGGAGGGCTTGAATGGACATGTTAATCCTTTTGACTAAAGGAACATTTGATTTTTCACTAAATTTGGGATCACCCAGATACATAAGTAAATGGGACAACCTTAGTGAGTTACTGTTGCATGTTAATTTTATTTGAAAGGAATATTTTATTAAAATTTAATTTAAGAATCGGATAAGAACTCTTCTCCGAACTCTTTAATATTTGCTAAAATTCTGAGTTGAGACCGGATAAGAACTCTCCTCCGATCTCTATTTATTAAAATTTTGAGTTGAGACCGGATAAGAACTCTTCTCCGATCTCTATTTAATATTTATTAAAATTTTGAGTTGAGATCGGATAAGAACTCTCCTCCGATCTCTATTTAATATTTATTAAAATTTCGAGTTGAGACCGGATAAGAACTCTCTTCTGATCTCTATTAAGTATTAATTTAAAATTTTGATTTTAGATCGGATAAGAACTCTCCTCCGATCTCTTTTAAATTAACAGGAACCTGAATGGGATCTTTCCGATCTCCCGAATTTTAATTTCAGCTACATGTCATAAGGACCTAAAGCTAAGGATTCTGGCGTTCAAAGGTGCTAGGGATAAGGCTTCTTTTAACTAATTGGTATTTTGTGACTAAACGGGAGATACTAGACTTGATTTACCAACCTTCCATGTAGTCACCTTACCAATACCTATTAATGTCCGATCTATTCTGTTTCGTTTACTTTGGTTTTATTCTACTTTATGGCATCTTGCCGAATTGTCGTTCACGTCAGCCTAATAGTTTGACTATTTTCCTGACGTGTTATTCAGGCTCTCTCTTTTAAAAGAGACCCTTAAGTTGCAGTTACCTACGTTTTACCCAACCACTTACATGCTACTAGGAGCTAGAAAACTTGCATTCAGAAATGACGAAGATTAATAAAATGATGGACTGATCACTAAAGAAATAACTCGAGAGTAACATTCTTTGGGGTTCTTTGGCACAAAATGAACTTGGAGAAAATCGCATACATATGAAGAACAAAGAAAATGCGAAAAGTAAACGTAAACACTTAATAAAACGGCAATATGAGCTCTTACCTGTAAGGAGCCAAATCTATTGAAATAACTACGGGGTGACAAATAGTGATAAGACAATGGATCGATTAGCTCGAGGGTGATGTTCACATGAACTGAAGGGTGCTTAGCTAAAATGCAATCAGATTAAGATAAAAATCGAGTGGAATGAAGTTGAGCTTGGACAATGGGAATGAAAACAGAGATGATAAAGGGCTGAAAGTGAGAGTGTGACCAGATAATGAACAAACTGGAAATGTAGAGTTCCAGTATTCAGAATCCCTTTTCAAGAAAACCCTTCAGAAAACTAGTTTCAAAAGTCTTTCTAATCAACACTTCTAAATAGCAGAGTAACAAACTGAATGAAGTTTCAGAGTTCTTCCGCTATAATAATAACCTCTCTTTTTTTTGCCCCCCTTTTGAACAGTTTTCAGGCAGGTATTTATAGGAATCGGGTGCTCCCCATGAAGGGTCAGGATTTATTTTGAGGGAGATGGAGGGTCTGGATTTTGAAGGACATGATCGGATGCTCGAGAATTAAAGAGAACAAAAATAAACGGCAGAGATTATTCTTCAGAATATTTGTCCTTTTCTTCTTTCAATCTGACGGTCTCAAATCCTTTTGTCCGGAGCGATCTGAGGGCTAAGAGTGAAAGGCGCTGGTCTTGTCGTCTCCTCTCTTGATCCAAGGGCTCCGGGTTCGTCCTTACAAGTGAGATCAACGGTGGAGATTGGGATGTACAGGACTGTCATGACATACCTCGCACTGCACAAGATTAAGTGGCGATTCTTAGGCGTATGTGGAGATCTCGTCTGCCATGCTTTAACTACCTCGGCTCTGATTCTGACGACGGTTATTTGGGATTTGTCTTATTCTTTTTGCCTTTCGATCTCTCCCACGCTCCTATTCTGATCTCTCATGCTGATCTCCCATCTTCCGATCTCTATTATTCCGATCCCTAGAGATCGCCCAAATGATGTAATCCGATCAATTATCTTATTATTACTGCACTGATTATTTTCCGATCTTTGATGTGTTTATCCGATCTGGTTCCCAACCCTTAACTGATCCACAATTCGAAACATTTATCTTAATATGCCGATCTCTAATTAGCCGTTCTCTCTATGGAATTTGAGAGACGTGTCAGAACAGCTGGCGAATCCCGTTAACCGATGCATTGCCTGGGACATCGTGAGCATTAAATGCTCGGACGAGTATAAATAGGGGTAGGGGTTAGCCAGTTTCTTACTTATGCCATTTTCTGTCTCTCGCAAGCAATTCCAAAACTCTCCCAATTTTTCAAGCTCTTCCGACTCCGTTCAAGCTCCGGTAAGGGTTTTAATCATTCTTTTAGCTTTAAGTTCTTTGTTTTCCTTAAAAATGAACGGCGCCGAAGGTCAGAGAGCAACGAGCCCTCCTTCCATTCAGTTCTCGTGGTCGTCGGATGAAGAAGAGGTGGTCGGGCCGAGCGCACAACCAGAACCTCCTAGGGTCTCCGTTTAAGCTCGGGGGCGGATCGCACCATCAAGGCATGCACCTTCTTCGGTAAGGGAGAATCTTCCTATGGACGAGCTGCCGTCGATCTTGCAAGAATCCGATCTGCAATCGTTTAGCCAGGAGTACAACATTGAGCCCGATTCATATGAACTTATCCGGTGTCACGGCGATCACCTAGCCGATCACTCCTTTGAAGAGAATGACATGGTTATGGTGTACGAGGAACAGCTAAAGGCCGGTCTTCGGTTCCCTCTGGACGACTTCTTCAAGGAGGTCCTAAAACTTCACCAAGTGTGCATTGCCCAAATTCACCCTAACTCGTGGCGGATCTTGGTAGCCTTTCGAGGCCTGTGCCGAGCTAAGGGAATCAGACCTACGGCTAAGGTGTTAGCCGAATCAAGCAGAGCTAACTCGCGAAAGGACGACGAGCATTGGTTCTTTCAGTAAGCCTCATTATGGCTCTTCACCGACCGCCTCCTCCCTTAAGAATTGGAAGAATTGGAAGAACCGCTTCTTCATTCCGAGGAGCAAAAATTCGACCTGCTTCGAGGACTTCCCCCGTAGCTGGTGGCACCAGGGGCCCTTGATCCCGAAGCGTATTACCCTGAACAAGGAGGAAAGCCTAATAGTGATGGAGCTGAAGAATCAAGCTGCCACTCAAAAGTACTCCTGTTTAGATGCGTTGACTGCCGAGCTGCATCATTGGACGATGGAGTTGATCACGGGCGAAAAGCGCGGGCTTCAGCTCTCTGATCTTGGCATCGGTATTTTCTATTTCTCAGATCTTTGGACCTTAGCGATCTCACTGACCTCTTTTTTGTGCAGGTATGGCAGGTGGTGAAGGTTCCAGGAAGCGGAAGAAGGAGAGAGAGATTTCCCAGAAAATAAAGGAGATGAAGCGTTCGGAACTGCTTCAGACACCCGGTCATGAACCTGGGGAGACGCAAGGAGGCCCGCCCCGACCTTCGGGACCGCCAATCTCAGAAGCTGTCTGATCTCCTCCTCAACAGGAAGAGCCGCCTCCACCCCCTCCAGTTGCTCCAAGCACAGAAGGGGGTCGTTCTCGACCTCCTACGAGGCCCCCTTCTCGTGGGGCTCAAGTACTGATTGCCTCCCTGGAGAACAACTGGACTGTTCGGGAGAACCCCGATTTTGCCAAAGTTTTGGGGACTTCCATCTGCCTTCGGGAGGATCGGGACAGACTGTCTCCGGACAATCTTGACGACATCCTAACCCGCTCCATGAGTCTGAATGTAGAGTGCTTGGTGAACCAGCACATAGTCCGGGAAAAGGCGCATCGCCTGGGTAAGGAGGTCGAGAAGAAGAGTCAAGAGGTGGCATCCCTCCGATCCCAACTCTCATCCGCTCAGGATTACATTTCTCAAATTGAGGGGCGGATGAAGTATTATGAGGATAAGCTGGCCGAACAGACTCATGTTCTGGCTGAAAGGGATCATGCCCTTAGAGAAGTCCAGGCACTCCGGGCCAACGAAGCTGCTCAGGTCGCTCATCTTGCTGAGGAGCTTAAGGCAAAAGATGAAGAGATGGTGACAGGAATAGCCGGTGCCTATGTGAACGCTCACAAGGATCTCTTGGCCGAGCTCTAAAAGCGTTACCCAGAGGAGGACTTCTCTTGGATGGCCGATCTGGCTCCCAAAGGCGAGGAGGAAAGCGAGGAGGAGGGTGAGGGAGAAGACAGACAAAATGTAGATCAGACTGGGGGTGATCCTCCAGCTGAATGACTTGTACAATTTTTTTGAAATGAAATGGAATGCCTCTTTTGTTCAATGAATGATTGTGATCGAAAAATCTCTAAATTACTTAACGCTTGATTGTCTGAGTATATCGAAGTAACTGAAAGAGATTATTAACCTAAGTGTGAGGGATCGGAAAACACAATGAGCATGAGATCGGTAGGGAAGAAATGCTAAATGGGACTCGATTAAAATTGGAAATTTAACTTGAACACTTAAGATCGGAATCCTCATTAAACCGGACCAAAACCTTAGCTCTTAAACTTTTAAAAGGGAGATCGGCAATAAAACTGGTAAGAAAAGATCTAGTGTCAGTTCATTTCGTTTATTAACAGAGATCAGGAATATACTTGTCTGGTCCGGAGATTCGACAATGGGTTCGAGAGATCGGTGAGCGATTTAATAGACTGGTAAGGCTTTGACTGATGTGAGGACTTAGCATTAATTTAATTCTTTGTGAGGAGAGATCGGGAATGTGGCTGTCTATCAAAGAGAGATCGGAAATGTGACGGTCTATCAAAGAGAGATCGGAAATGTGACTGTCTATCAAAGAGAGATCGAAAATGTGACTGTCTATCAAAGAGAGGTCGAAAATGTGATTAGCTGTCAAAAAGAGACTTAGTACTGAGGTCAGTTTCAAAGTTTTACTGAGGTCAGTTTCAAAGTTTTATTGATTTTGGGGATCGGCCAAAATATGGTGTCTACAGCTGCCCCTCTTTACATAATTTCTATTAAAGGGAAAATTTCCCGTGTAGGAATTATGTAAAGATTCAGACTCATATTTTGGATGATTAGGTGTTTGAAGTTAGGGAGCTAAAGCACACTTAAGTTGGTGACCTAAAAGTCGACAACATAAGTTAAATTAAAATCAACTTAGATCAAGGAACCAGAGGTTGATAACAGGAAATTTAAATTGCAGGAAATTAAAATCAACTTAGATCAAGGAATCAGAGGTTGATAACAGGAAATTTAAATTGCAGGAAATTAAAATCAACTTAGATCAAGGAACCATAGGTTGATAACAGGAAATTTAAATTGCTGGAAATTAAAATCAACTTAGATCAAGGAACCAGAGGTTGATAACAGGAAATTTAAATTGCAGGAAATTAAAATCAACTTAGATCAAGGAAGCAGAGGTTGATAACAGGAAATTTAAATTGCTGGAAATTAAAATCAACTTAGATCAAGGAACCAGAGGTTGATAACAAGAAATTTAAATTGCTGGAAATTAAAATCAACTTAAATCAAGGAACCAGAGGTTGATAATAAATTTAAATTGCAGGAAATTAAAATCAACTTAGATCAAGGAACCAGAGGTTGATAACAGAAAATTTAAATTGCAGGAAATTAAAATCAACTTAGATCAAGGAAGCAGAGGTTGATAACAGAAAATTTAAATTGCTGGAAATTAAAATCAACTTAGATCAAGGAACCAGAGGTTGATAACAAGAAATTTAAATTGCTGCAAATTAAAATCAACTTAGATCAAGGAACCAGAGGTTGATAACAGGAAATTTAAATTGCTGGAAGTTAAAATCAACTTAGATCAAGGAACCAGAGATTGATAACAGGAAATTTAAATTGCTGGAAATTAAAATCAACTTAGATCAAGGAACCAGAGGTTGATAACAGGAAATGTAAATTGCAGGAAATTAAAATCAACTTAGATCAAGGAACCAGAGGTTGATAACAGGAAATTTAAATTGCTGAAAATTAAAATCAACTTAGATCAAGGAACCAGAGGTTGATAACAGGAAATTTAAATTGCTGGAAATTAAAATCAACTTAGATCAAGGAACCAGAGGTTGATAACAGGAAATTTAAATTGCTGGAAATTAAAATCAACTTAGATCAAGGAACCAGAGGTTGATAACAGGAAATTTAAATTGCAGGAAATTAAAATCAACTTAGATCAAGGAACCAGAGGTTGATAACAGGAAATGTAAATTGCTGGAAATTAAAATCAACTTAGATCAAGGAACCAGAGGTTGATAACAGGAAATGTAAATTGCAGGAAATTAAAATCAACTTAGATCAAGGAAGCAGAGGTTGATAACAGGAAATTTAAATTGCTGGAAATTAAAATCAACTTAGATCAAGGAACCAGAGGTTGATAACAAGAAATTTAAATTGCTGGAAATTAAAATCAACTTAGATCAAGGAACCAGAGGTTGATAATAGGAAATTTAAATTGCAGGAAATTAAAATCAACTTAGATCAAGGAACCAGAGGTTGATAACAGGAAATTTAAATTGTACTCACAAAGCAAGCCTAATCCGGACACGAGCAGTTCTTCCCCAATGAAGTGTACTTAACAGAATCCCGAAGGCCAATGACGAATGGAGAACGAGTTGCAAGACTTGAACTATGGCCTCGTTTCTTCAAATGCCCCATTTCTGTTTTTCAGACTTTCTCCCGAAAAGTACCCTCGCGGGTTTTTACTTCCCCTTCGTCTATATGACTAGAAGTGCCCTTCCGAGTTTTCACCTCTAGTTTTTTTTTTTTTTTTTTTTTTGAATAACTCACTTTTTCAGGATGCCCTTTCGGGTTTTCATCCTTCACTCATTTTACAGAAAGCGCCCCTTTGGGGTTTCCGCCTTCTTTCTCACATATTGCTAGGAATGCCCTTTCGGGTTTTCATCCCTATTTTCCTTTTGTGTACCATTTTCCTGGTCATTCCCTGCAAATCTCATAGTAAAGTATGTGAGGTTATCAATTGTTGAATCATAATCTTATGGAAAAAATTTTAACTAATTAATAGCGCATTAAATAACCAGATTGCAGAAGGATAATGTTAAAGAATAAATATAAGGGAAAGATAGAAGCGTAGGGAATGAAGTATGACTTTATTACGATTTTAATAAAAACAAAGATAGAGTTTCAAAGAAGAAGGGTACAAGGATAGATCTCACATATTCCTTGTGGCTGGCTTTGAAATCCCTTAACTGCCATTATTTCAAATTCTCTGAAGCCTCATGTCACGACGGTTTATTTCCCGGTTTCATGCCCCCCATTCCTTATTTCTCCCTTTTTGTTCTCGGGATGCCCTTTCAGGTTTTCACCCCTAGATTTTTGTTTTTTTTCCTTTTTTTTGTTTTTCTTTTGTTTTTTTTGTTTTTTTATTTTTTTTTGGATAACTCACTTTTTCAGGATGCCCTTTCGGGTTTTCATCCTTCACTCGTTTTACAGAAAGCGCCCCTTCGGGGTTTTCGCCTTCTTTCACACATTTTGCTAGGAGCGCCCTTTCGGGTTTTCATTCCTACTTTTTATTTTCTTTTTCCCTTTCTTTTTTTAGGCATAGTATCTCTTGATGGTGTCAGTGTTCACAGGTCTCGAAAACTCTTCACCGTCCATGTGGGTCAAGATCAAGGCTCCTCCAGAAAATGCCTTTTTAACCACGTAGGGTCCCTCGTAGGTTGGTGACCATTTGCCCCGGAGATCGTTTTGATTTGGCAGCACTTTCTTCAGAACTAGGTCCCCGGGTTGGAATTCACGTGGGCGAACGCTTTTATCAAATGCTCTAGCCATCCTCATCCGTATAATCGCCATGACATGTCGCCGCTAACCTTTTCTCATCTAGCAAGTTTAACTGATCCAACCTTGACTGGATCCATTCTGACTCATCAATCCCTGATTCCTTCAGAATCCTTAGGGAAGGAATTTCAACTTCAATAGGTGATACCGCTTCCATCCCGTAAACCAGTGAGTATGGAGTTGCCCCAGTTGAGGTTCTTACAGAAGTTCGATATGCGTGGAGAGCGTAGGGAAGCATATCATGCCAATTCCTATACGTGACGGTCATTTTCCGGATTATTCTCTTGAGATTTTTGTTCGCAGCTTCCACCGCTCCATTCATCTGGGGACGGTATGGGGAGGAATTGAGGTGTCGGATTTTGTATTGATCACACAATTTCTGAATCCTCGGACCATTCAGATTCTTAGCGTTGTCAGTGACGATTTCATTGGAGAGGCCATGCCGGCAGATGATGTTGCTTCTGAGGAATTTGAGAAACGTGTTCTGCGTGATATGGGCGTATGACATGGCTTCGACCCATTTAGAAAAATAGTCGATGGCCACAAGGATGAACCTGTGCCCATTGGATGCCTTGGGATTGATGGGACCAATCGCATCGATGCCCCACATTGCGAAAGGCCATGGCGAGGCGAGGTTGAACAATTTGTGAGGTGGCACATTTATCGGATCTGCGTAGATTTGACACTTATGGCATTTTCGAAAATACTCGATGCAATCCTTTTCCATTGTAGTCCAAAAATATCCCCGTCGCATGATTTGCTTTGCCATCATGTGCCCATTGGCATGGGTTGCACAATTTCCCTCATGAGTCTCAAAAAGGATTTTCTTTGCCTCTTTTGCATCCACACATCTCAACAGTTCACCGTTGGACCCTCTCTTGTATAGGGTTTCACCACTGGGGAAGTATCCCAATGCTAATCTCCGAAGCATCCTCTTTTCGTTTCGGTTTGCCCCTGAGGGGAATTCTCTGGTTCTGCAGTAGACCAGGATGTCATGATACCAAGGTTTACTGTCGGGCTCTTCTTCAATCATGAAACAGTAAGCTGGCTCATCCCTTGCTTTAATCCTCAATGCTTGAGTTTTCTGTCCTTCTTCCATTTGGGCCATAACGGCTAGAGTAGCTAAAGCATCAGCAAATTGATTCTTGTCCCTACTAAGGTGAGTGAAAGAGATTTCTTCGAATTTCTTAATCAGCTCCAGTAAGTACTTCTGATATGGGATTAGCTTGGGATCCTTGGTTTTCCATTCTCCCTTGACTTGGTATATAATCAGGGCTGAGTCTCCATATACCTCCAACTTCCTGATTTTCATTTTGATTGCGACTGTAGACCCTCACACAAGCTTCATATTCGCGACGTTGTTGGTACAATCGAATCTCAACTTAATGGCTATCGGAAGTGCTTTCCATCCGGGGATATCAATACACCCAATTCCATTACCGGACAAATTGACAAATTCGAAATACATTTCCCATACATCGGCTGGCCCCTCTTCTTCGCAGTCTACTTCATTAATATGCTCATCAGGGAACTCAAAATCCAAAGCTTCATAATCCTGGATAGGATTTTCTGCTAGGAGGTCAGCGATCACGCTACCTTTCACTGCCTTCCGGGTCATATAGACTATGTCATATTGGGAGAGTATGACCTGCCACTTGGCTATCCTACCTGGCACGAATGGGCTTTCGAATACATATTTGATAGGATCCATCCTGGATATGAGCCATGTCTTGTGATTCAGCATGTAGTGCTTGAGGCGATTCGCTGTCCAGGCTAATGCGCAGCAAGTCTTTTCTAAGAAGGAGTATCTTGACTCACAATCATTGAACTTTTTGCTCAGGTAATAAATAGCCTTTTCCTTTCGGCCAGTATCGTCATGTTGTCCCAAAACACATCCCATCGAGTTCTGTTGGACCGCCATATACAGGATAAGAGGCCTTCCTGCCACGGGTGGAACCAATACTGGTGGGTTTGACAGATACTGCTTGATTGTCTCAAAAGCCTCTTGACAAACTGAATCCCATTGGGTGGTGTTGTTCTTTCGGAGCAGTTTAAAAATAGGCTCGGCTTTAGCGGTGAGATTGGAAATAAACCTCGAGATGTAGTTCAACTTTCTCAGGAAACTACGCACCTCCCTTTCTGTTTTTGGGGATGGCATTTCTTGAATAGCTTGAACCATGTTTGGATCAACCTCTATTCCCCTCTCGCTTACCATAAATCCCAATAATTTTCCTGACCTAGCTCCGAATATGCATTTGGCAGGGTTCAGTTTCAACTGATATTTCCTGAGTCTCTCAAACACTTTCCTTATCACCTGTACGTGGCTTTCTTTACCTCTGGATTTAATGATCATATCATCCACATACACTTCCACCTCTTTATGCATCATATCGTAGAATAATGTGACCATAGGGCGCTGATAGGTGGCACCAGCATTCTTCAACCCGAAAGGCATGACCCGATAGCAAAATACTCCCCATTGAGTGATGAAAGCAGTCTTATCCTTGTCTTCCTCGTCCATCGGGATCTGATTGTACCCTGATGCCCCATCAATACATGAACACCTGCCTAATCCCGCAGCATTGTCAACTAACACATCAATGTGGGGGAGAGGAAAATCGTCTTTCAAGCTTGCTTTATTAAGATCCTTGTAGTCAACGCACACCCTAACTCTCCCGTCCTTCTTCATTACCGGGACGACGTTAGCCACCCATTGGGGCTATTTGACCACTTCCAGGAACCCAGCATCATATTGTTTCTTGACTTCATCCCGAACTTTGAGCAGTGTGTCAGGGTTCATTCTTCTTAACTTCTGCTTTACCGGTACTGTCCTCGGAATTAGGGGAATTTTGTGTGTCACTATCTGAGGGTCCAAACCCACCATATCATCATAGCTCCAGGAAAATACGTCGAGGAATTCTTTAAGCATATTGATCATATCTCCCAATTCTTCACTCTCCACTACCTTAAGTTCCCTTTTTACTTCTTCTGTGCCTAAATTTATGGTGTGTGTTTCGTCTCCACAAGGCACTAGGGAGGGTTCATCTTTTTCATTGCTTTCTTCTGTAAGGTCTTCCTCAGAATCACTTGAAGTAATGGCAGTTATGGGGATTTCAAAATTAACCAGAGGAATTTCCGAGTCTATTGGATTATTAGGTGTTAATTGATGAATGGTCCTGAATGAATAAAAATGGAACATATTATAAGGATGAAATTCAAAAGGAAAGAATTGGATTTAAAATGCGCTATTAATTCATTAATATTTATGCCATAAGATAAAGGTCCATTTACAGTATTACACTTGTCACCATGGACAAAATGATCAAGTGTAGATAACCAAAGGTACTTTACTCGAAATTGAGTACAGGGATGTCCTCTGCCGTCCAGTTGTCTAGTTCCTGCCCCTCAGCTATCGGTGAGACTAAAGCTTCATACAAGGGATCCAGGTGGATGACATCGATGGATGGTTCATCAGGTGATTCTTCCACCTCTGCCGGATTTTCAACGATCGGTTTAGTGAAGACTTCTGTGATTCTCGGGATTACTTTCATCTTTCCCATTTTCTGATCGAATCTCTGATCCCGAAGTGTTTTCCTCATCCAGAATCGTCCATCCATAAGGGCATCTTCCTCATAACCCAAACCGCTGCGACCTATCTTCTGAATAGCCGGTATAGGTTCAACGATCCCTTGCAATGCGGTGCCCAAGCCTTTGCCCTCCTGATATCCATTCTTTGACATCACTTTGGCCACCATAGCTATAGCCTTATCATTTCCGGTGTCTTGTAACTCAAGGGCCTGGAAAGAGCTTTCCAACGACTTCTCGGCTGCTTCCACATAAGGGAGTGATTGTGGCTTGGTGACTAATATGGCTTCTTCTCCTCTCACCGTGATGATTTTGCCGTCCATAATATATTGGATCTTTTGGTGCAAAGTTGATGGAACGGCGTTCGCAGAATGGATCCAAGGCCTCCCCAACAACATAGTGTAGGCCGGCTCAATGTTCATCACTTGAAACGTGACATTGAAAGTACATGCACCGACTTGGATTGGCAAGTCAATGTCTCCCAGCACTTCTCTCCTTGTACCGTCGAAGGCTCTCACTACCATAGCACTCTGACGTATGTCAGATTGGTCAACCGACAGCCTGGCTAAGGTGGTATTAGGTAGTACATTAAGAGCTGACCCGTTATCAATAAGTACCTTGGCTACTATACAACCCTTACACTTCACTGTTACATGCAGAGCTTTAGTGTACCTTAAACCCGTAGGGTCTATCTCGTCCTCCGAGAAAGTAACAAAACTGGATGCCTGGATTTGTCCCACTATCTTCTCAAACTGCCCCGGAGTAATGTCGGGGTTTACAAAGGCCTGATCCAGGATTCTCTGCAAGGCTTGTCGGTGCACTTCCGAACTCAAGATTAGCGATAACAGCGAAATTCGAGCAGGTGTCTTTCTCAACTGCTCCACCACATCATACTCGCTCTGTTTCATTATTTGGAGCAGCAGTTCCTCCTCTTCTTTATGCTCAGCAGGCTCTACTTCCTCTGTCTTCTCAACCTCCTCTACTGCATTCTTCAATGGCTCTCTCACCTTTACTTTCCCTTTTTCCTTTTCTTTTCCTTCGTTCACGTAACACCTCCCACTTCGAGTTATGAACTCAACTTCTTGCTCAAGTGGAGAGGGCTTTGTGGCGATAGCGGGCTGAGGACTGGTTTGGGGGGTAATGTTGCTGGTAGGTCCAGCATAAGTCATTCTGAAATGCTCATGAGGAGCAAAACATGTTTTGGTGGTGCTGGAGGTGAGGCAAGATCAGGAGCGGATGTACTGCTTGACGCTCCCTGAGTGAAAACTTGGAAATTATAATTCCAAGGGACAGCGTGAGTATTGGTGACAGGGAGCTGGGGTGGAGTTCGGATTACCGTTACTGGGGGCGAGGCTACTAGGGGTGAGAAGGTGATTCTGAGTTTGGAGGTAGAAGCATTCTGATTATATCTGGTCGTGTTTACTCCCCCTTCCGTCTTCGACCTTGTCTGGCATCTCAGAACTTTGAAGGATAACAAGTTCTGAACCTCTTGCTTGAATCCCTCACAATCTCGCAGCTCATGATCAGCTGCTCCTCCATGGTAAGGACATCCCGTATCCTTTCCCGACCCTGATATCTGGGGGCAAAGGTAGCCTTCTCTTACTGCCACGGCAAAAATTTCCTCAAAGTGAGGGATGAGCTCGTCAACCTCCGGCATCGACCTTTCTCCGCCGGATTCTATCATATTTACACCATTACCCGAATTATGGTTGGGCAATGGGTTTGAGGTAACATTTGGGAGGGAACCATTTCCCTTGATTTTCAACCATCCGTTTTGGATTAAAGCGTGCACCCTCCCTCTGAGTGCCCCGCAGTTGTCAGTAGAATGCCCTTGTGCCCCTCCATGGTACTCACAACGGGCAGTGGCATCATACCACCTGGGGTATGGCGGCTGGATTGGGTCTAGGGGAACTGGTACGATTTGGTTTATACCGAAAAATTATTGGTATATTTCACTGAGTGGGAGGGGAAGAGGTGGATCAGGGTTTCTTAGGGGTCTTAGGTTGTTTTGTGGTGGTCTCGGTTGAGGAGGAGGTGGTCTTGGTTGATAATTTGTAGGTGAAGGGTATTGTGGGCGTGGGTGTGGATAATTTGGGAAAGGAGGTGGAATATTTGCGACTGTTTGGCCGTGAGGGGGAGAATATGGCCGATAATTGTTTTGAGGGAATGGGGAATAATTGTTTTGACGGGTGACAGAATGCACATCACCCTCCTTCTTCTTGCCAAAGCTGGCAGTCTTTTTAGCAGGGTTCTCAGCCAACTCCTGCAACCGTCCCATTCTTAGATTGGCCTCTATTCTTTCACCGGCCTGTATGATGTCAGAGAAGCTGTTGGAAGTGTTCCCAATCATCAAATTGAAATAGAGGGCTTTCAAAGTCTCAATGAACAAAGAGCACAGCTCATTGTCAGTCACCGGAGGGTGTACTTCTGCCGCCTTTTCTCTCCATCTCTGGGCATACTCCTTGAAGCTTTCCCTGTCCCTCTGCACCAGGTTTTGAAGATCCCTCCTTGTGGGGGCCACATCGCAGTTAAATTTGTACTGCTTGAGGAAAGCATCTGCCAAATCTTTCCAGGAGCGTAGTTTGCTCCTGTCTAACTGAACACACCACCTCAGGGCTGCTCCAGAGAGGCTCTCGTGAAAGAAGTGAATGAGAAGTCTGTCATCTTCTGTTAGGGCAGACATTTTGGCAATGTAGGTTGCCAGGTGGATGCGGGGATCTGAGTTCCCGGTGTACTTGTCGAAATCCGGAACTTTGAATTTGGGTGGCACCACCACATCTGGCACTAATCTCAGTGACGCCACATCGACTGAACCATACATGTTCAGCCCCTCTATTGCTCTCAGTCTCTCTTCTAGAGCAGATAGTTTCTCGTTTTCTCTCGTCCTATGTTCCCCTTCCACCGCATGATATGCTGGGAGCTGAGGGGTGGAGTAAGCTGGAGGGATTAGGTTTGAAGGGTGAGGCTCGGCATTTGAGACAGCCGGGTAATAGGAAAAAGGTAGGTCATTATTTATGGTGACCGGATTAACAGTGACTGTCGGGTCCAGGATTGATGGCTGGAAAGTGAAAGAGGTTGAAGCGTAGTGAGAATCAACCGTTGTAGGAGGTGGGGGAGGTAATGGTAGGTTAAGGTCTGAAGCTGGCTTATTTTGGGACATCTCTCTTATCAGCCTCATAAGTTCTGAAACCTGGTCCTTTAGTTCAGACACTTGCCCCTGTAGGTTCTGTACTTGTTCCTGGTCTTCCATTAGTTTTCTTGTTCGAGCTCTTGTTAAGTACACTCGCTGGGGTTGAATCGCGTGCTTGGTCAGACTTGCCTTGTTCGAAGCAATGTTGTTTTTCTGTAAGGAGTCAAAAAAAGAAATTTTTAGTGAATTTTGATCAAAATTAAATAGGGTCCTGATGTGGACGAAGGATACGGTGGCATTTGAGAGCCAGAAATGAAATCTGTTGAAGGATAACGGCATCACTTTTATCATGGCATCGTTCAATAGTCTGACTGTGAAAGACTGGATTGAATGCGCGTTTATGATACCTGTCCATATAGCGCATTCAATTTTTCATATAACCCTAACGAGGGAGTTCCTACGGGAGTCATATTATTCATTCACAAATTTGCTAAACAATGGTCCAAAAATCATTTCATTAACTGAATAATTTGTACACCGTGTTCTTTAGATCGGCCTAGGCTCTGGGAGGTTTTTTATAATGAGATGACATTTTCTGAGATACTCATATAACCTTTCTTCTTGTTTGGCAGGGTCGAATGCTTTCAGGGCATACTCAGATTCAGGTAGGAGTTCTTGCTTTCCCTGTGCTATCGTTCTTTCCAGCTGGTCAACATTCTCTTTCAGCTCTTGATAGAGAGCAGCTTGTCTTTCTTTCTCCTTCCTTTCCTTAGCACATTCTTTCAAGATATCGTTGATGAGTAGTGCCTGTTCTTTTAATTCGAGCTTCTTCTTTTTGTTTTCCTGTTTATACTCTTCAACGAGTATCTCTTGGTATTTCATTTTTTCCTGAAACTTATTATTCTGTGCTTCTACTTCTTTCATTACAGCGTGGAGAGAGTTTTTTTCCTTTTCCCACCGTATCTCTTGCTCTTCAAAACCCATCTTTTCGGCCCTTGCCTCTTCCCTGAGCCTTCTTACTTTCCTCTTGAGAATCTGCTGCTTGTCCTCCAACTGTTTTATTTGTTCTTGCAGTTGCGAGTTCTCGGTATTTGCCTTTTGTAGCCAGTCAACCAGGCGATCATCAGCTTCTTCTAATAGGACATCTCGGCGCGGATTGCTGTCTTCGAATTCTGTAGTTGAGTATTCTCGGTCCCTATCAGCTCTCCATTTAAGATAATCGCCCGAGGCGCTTGGTCCTTTAGGCAATCTCTCCATCAGAGTGATGTTCTCCCAAGACTTGCTAGCCATTTTCAACCCTTCCTCTTCCTTGAGCTCATGGTAGAAATGACTTTGGTGATATTCTTCAATGTCGATTCTGGACTGTGTGGAGCCAAACTGCCTCATTACCAAGGCCGGAGTGTAACTTGTGTATCCGGTTACTCCGATCAGGGACACCGACTGATTACCTCCCGTGCTGATCAAAACGGATTGGCCTGACGCCCACAGCTTCCTCCAACAATAATCATGGCTATTGAAACTCAAAATCTATTCCTGCCACTGCTGTTCATTCTTCGAACTGATTATCAACCGGGTCATCTTCTCGATGGGAGGCTGGTCAAGGTACCAAGTCAATCCCTTTGTCTCCACAGGGCATATGTGACTGATAATCCAGAGATATAACAATTGAGAACAACACTTGATGGACCCTTTACCCTGTTGTCTGCAGTAGGTAAGGGTTAATAAGGTCTCTGCAAGAATTGCCGGTATCGGATTGACCTCCTGCCTTTCTACCGCCCAGAATACATCCACCGTGCTGCAGGTTATGATTCCTAATGGTCCCGGAAACAAAATCAGGCCATAGATTCCCAATGCGAGTGCTACTGAAGCTTGATTCCACGGTTTCTCTTGGAGGAACTGATCTAACCGCTTCTCGAGGTAGGTCCAATACCATCCATGCGTGTTCCCTTTGACCGTTTCTTTTGACTTTGCCTCCTCCGAAGGAATACCCAACAAATGCGTTAATCGTTTCCATGTCTGCCTATGCTCAAGGTGTAGGTAGATCCGATTCTGTGTTGAGTAAGGAATCTCCATTAATGCCTGATATTCTTCCATAGTGGGAACTGTATCAATGTCATTGAAAGAGAATACCCCGTACTTAGGATTCCAAACTGACAGCATGGCCTTTAATAACGGGATTTGGACCTTGACTCGCATTAGGGTTGCAATTTTCCCTTATTTCCTTTCAAATCGTGCCTTGACCTAATCGGGAAATGACCTCCATCCATTAGACAGACCCTCAAGGCTGTTCATTCTGACCTCAATTTTATTCAGATCCCATGAGGGTAGTAAGCTAGCATGTGCCTTGGAAACATTATTTTGCGAGGGTACTGGAGTATGAGTTGATTTGGACCAAAGTTTAGCATTCTGAACTTCTTCTGCCGACTGACTCGAGGATGCCATGATAAAAATGATGCCTTATCCTTTTCACAGACTCTTGGCTTGATGATGCCTGTAGAAAAACTCGTTAGCAAGACAAATTTGGGTAATTTTGAATCATACTGTTGGCAGGGTGACACATACACATTTATCAAAGTAGGAAAATGTGTAAGTGTTTCAGTAGAATTCAAGATTACCCTCACAAAAACAAACAAAAGGAAATTAAAGCAGAACAGGGTAAGAGTAAGTATGCCCCTTTTTGTCCTAGCATAGGGAGACTCCTGATACCGGATGAGTGCTACCTAATTGGATAGTTCTATCTTATAAGGTAGCTTACTACGGCTTTCAGCTATTGTGATAGTTTAGCTCAAGGTCTAATTTTCTAAAAGCCACAGGTTCCCAAATTGCCCCTACTGTAACAGTAGAGCCCCGTTCTATAACCATGATATTATAGGGAAAATTCCACGAGTATCACAGTGGATAGAACGAGTTTCAATCTGAGCAGAAGCCTTCACGGATACTAACTGGGTAAAACCCACGGGTACCGCTACATGACCCCCTCCTACTTTCCTAAAAGGGTAAGAAAGCCCGGGTATAGGACCGAAGTGTGTGAGGACATCGTGTAAGTGTTCAGTGTGTGAAGGGACACCTTTACCTCTTCCCAATTCATGGGGATTTTATTCTTTCCATTTTTTCCTTTTCCTTTTTTTTTTTCGAAACGAAGAGCACTGTAAGAGGATAAAAACAAGCAAAGCAAGCAAAACGAGCGGAACAGTTAGTAGGAATAAGCAAAAATTAACACATAAAATATTGCCAGGTGAGCCCACCTAACTATAATTTGATTGGAAAATTAAATCTACTTTTTAGACCTCTAGACCGGGGTTAAATTCGGATATAATTACTCCCCAGCGGAGTCGCCAAGCTGTCGCAAGGGGTTTTGCGGTCGCCTGAACGAACCCTCACTGAAGTGGGAAAGAGTGAGGAGTCGCCACCTTAGTTTTGAGGGAAACTAAAGAAAACCATTTGTGAAAATAAATTGAAATGAAACCACTTCAAGACAGAGATTCTAGGTTCGGGGTCCGTAAACGGGCGGGGAAGGTGTTAGGCACCCCACCTCGTCCCTTAATAAGGGTAAGTAGATTTAATTTTGCGTTAGTTAGGAGGGCTTGAATGGACATGTTAATCCTTTTGACTAAAGGAACATTTGATTTTTCACTAAATTTGGGATCACCCAGATACATAAGTAAATGAGACAACCTTAGTGAGTTACTGTTGTATGTTAATTTTATTTGAAAGGAATATTTTATTAAAATTTAATTTAAGAATCGGATAAGAACTCTTCTCCGAACTCTTTAATATTTGCTAAAATTCTGAGTTGAGACCGGATAAGAACTCTCCTCCGATCTCTATTTATTAAAATTTTGAGTTGAGACCGGATAAGAACTCTCCTCCGATCTCTATTTAATATTTATTAAAATTTTGAGTTGAGACCGGATAAGAACTCTCCTCCGATCTCTATTTAATATTTATTAAAATTTTGAGTTGAGATCGGATAAGAACTCTCCTCCGATCTCTATTTAATATTTATTAAAATTTCGAGTTGAGACCGGATAAGAACTCTCTTCCGATCTCTATTAAGTATTTATTTAAAATTTTGATTTGAGATCGGATAAGAACTCTCCTCCGATCTCTTTTAAATTAACAGGAACCCGAATGGGATCTTTCCGATCTCCCGAATTTTAATTTCAGCTACATGTCATAAGGACCTAAAGCTAAGGATTCTGGCGTTCAAAGGTGCTAGGGATAAGGCTTCTTTTAACTAATTGGTATTTTGTGACTAAACAGGGGATACTAGACTTGATTTACCAACCTTCCATGTAGTCACCTTACCAATACCTATTAATATCCGATCTATTCTGTTTCGTTTACTTTGGTTTTATTCCACTTTATGGCATCTTGCCGAATTGCCATTCACGTCAGCCTAATAGTTTGACTATTTTCCTGACGTGTTATTCAGGCTCTCTCTTTTAAAAGAGACCCTTAAGTTGCGCTACTCACGCTTTTACCCAACCACTTACACGCTACTAGGAGCTAGAAAACTTGCATTCAGAAATGACGAAGATTAATAAAATGATGGACTGATCACTAAAGAAATAACTCGAGAGTAACATTCTTTGGGGTTCTTTGGCACAAAATGAACTTGGAGAAAATCGCATACATATGAAGAACAAAGAAAATGCGAAAAGTAAACGTAAACACTTAATAAAACGGTAATATGAGCTCTTACCTGTAAGGAGCCAAATCTATTGAAATAACTACGGGGTGACAAATAGTGATAAGACAGCGGACTGATTAGCCTGAGGGCTGATGTTCGTCGTGAACTGAAGGGTGCTTAGCTAAAATGCAATCAGATTAAGATAAAAATCGAGTGGAATGAAGTTGAGCTTGGACAATGGGAATGAAAACAGAGATGATAAAGGGGCTGAAAGTGAGAGTGTGACCAGATAATGAACAAACTGGAAATGTATAGTTCCAGTATTCAGAATCCCTTTTCAAGAAAACCCTTCAGAAAACTAGTTTCAAAAGTCTTTCTAATCAACACTTCTAAATAGCAGAGTAACAAACTGAATGAAGTTTCAGAGTTCTTCCGCTATAATAATAACCTCTCTTTTTTTTGCTCCCCTTTTGAACAGTTTTCAGGCAGGTATTTATAGGAATCGGGTGCTCCCCATGAAGGGTCAGGATTTATTTTGAGGGAGATGGAGGGTCTGGATTTTGAAGGACATGATCGGATGCTCGAGAATTAAAGAGAACAAAAATAAACGGCAGAGATTATTCTTCAGAATATTTGTCCTTTTCTTCTTTCAATCTGACGGTCTCAAATCCTTTTGTCCGGAGCGATCTGAGGGCTAAGAGTGAAAGGCGCTGGTCTTGTCGTCTCCTCTCTTGATCCAAGGGCTCCGGTTCGCCCTACAAGTGAGATCAACGGTGGAGATTGGGATGTACAGGATCACATGACATACCTCGCACCACAAGATTAAGTGGCGATTCTTAGGCGTGCGGTGGAGATCTCGTCTGCCATGCTTTAACTACCTTGGCTCTGATTCTGACGACGGTTATTTGGGATTTGTCTTATTCTTTTTGCCTTCCGATCTCTCCCACGCTCCTATTCCGATCTCTCATGCTGATCTCCCATCTTCCGATCTCTATTATTCCGATCCCTAGAGATCGCCCAAATGATGTAATCCGATCAATTATCTTATTATTACTGCACTGATTATTTTCTGATCTCTGATGTGTTTATCCGATCTGGTTCTCAACCCTTAACTGATCCGCAATTCGAAACATTTATCTTAATATGCCGATCTCTAATTAGCCGTTCTCTCTATGGAATTTGAGAGACGTGTCAGAACAGCTAGCGAATCCCGTTAACCGATGCATTGCCTGGGACATCGTGAGCATTAAATGCTCGGACGAGTATAAATAGGGGTAGGGGTTAGCCAGTTTCTTACTTATACCATTTTCTGTCTCTCGCAAGCAATTCCAAAACTCTCCTGATTTTTCAAGCTCTTCCGACTCCGTTCAAGCTCCGGTAAGGGTTTTAATCCTTCTTTTAGCTTTAAGTTCTTTGTTTTCCTTAAAAATGAACGGCGCCGAAGGTCAGAGAGCGACGAGCCCTCCTTCCATTCAGTTCTCGTGGTCGTTGGATGAAGAAGAGGTGGTCGATCCGAGCGCACAACCAGAACCTCCTAGGGTCTCCGTTCCAGCTCGGGGGCGGATCGCACCATCAAGGCATGCACCTTCTTCGGGAAGGGAGAATCTTCCTATGGACGAGCTGCCGTCGATCTTGCAAGAATCCGATCTGCAATCGTTTAGCCAGGAGTACAACATTGAGCCCGATTCATATGAACTTATCCGGTGTCACGGCGATCACCTAGCCGATCACTCCTTTGAAGAGAATGACATGGTTATGGTGTACGAGGAACAGCTAAAGGCCGGTCTTCGGTTCCCTCTGGACGACTTCTTCAAGGAGGTCCTAAAACTTCACCAAGTGTGCATTGCCCAAATTCACCCTAACTCGTGACGGATCTTGGTAGCCTTCCGAGGCCTATGCCGAGCTAAGGGAATCAGACCTACGGCTAAGGTGTTCGCCGAACTGCACAGGCTAACTCACCGAAAGGACGACGAGTATTGTTTCTTTCAGGCGAAGCCTCATTGCGGGCTCTTCACCGATCTGCCCTCCTCCCTTAAGAATTGGAAGAACCGCTTCTTCATTCCGAGGAGCAAAAATTCGACCTGGTTCGAGGACTTCCCCTGTAGCTGGTGGCACCAGGGGCCCTTGATCCCGAAGCGTATTACCCTGAACAAGGAGGAAAGTCTAATAGTGATGGAGCTGAAGAATCAAGCTGCCACTCAAAAGTACTCCTGTTTAGATGCGGTGACAGCCGAGCTACATCATTGGATGATGGAGTTGATCACGGGCGAAAAGCGCGGGCTTCAGCTCTCTGATCTTGGCATCGGTATTTTCTATTTCTCAGATCTTTGGACCTTAGCGATCTCACTGACCTCTTTTTTGTGCAGGTATGGCGGGTGGTGAAGGTTCCAGGAAGCGGAAGAAGGAGAGAGAGATTTCCCGGAAAATAAAGGAGATGAAGCGTTCGGAACTGCTTCAGACACCCGGTCATGAACCTGGGGAGACGCAAGGAGGCCCGCCCCGACCTTCGGGACCACCAATCTCAGAAGCTGTCCGATCTCCTCCTCAACAGGAAGAGCCGCCTCCACCCCCTCCAGTTGCTCCAAGCACAGAAGGGGGTCGTTCTCGACCTCCTACGAGGCCCCCTTCTTGTGGGGCTCAATGCGATTGCCTCCCCGAGAACAACCTGATCGTTTCGGGAGAACCCCGATTTTGCCAAAGTTTCAGGGTCTTCCATCTGCCTTCGGGAGGATTGGGACAGACTGTCTCCGGACAATCTTGACGACATCCTAACCCGCTCCATGAGTCTGAATGTAGAGTGCTTGGTGAACCAGCACATAGTCCGGGAAAAGGCGCATTGCCTGGGTAAGGAGGTCGAGAAGAAGAGTCAAGAGGTGGCATCCCTCCGATCCCAACTCTCATCCGCTCAGGATTATATTTCTCAAATTGAGGGGCGGATGAAGTATTATGAGGATAAGCTGGCCGAACAGACTCATGTTCTGGCTGAAAGGGATCATGCCCTTAGAGAAGTCCAGGCACTCCGGCGAACGAGCCGCTGTGTCGCTCATCTTGCTGAGGAGCTTAAGGCAAAAGATGAAGAGATGGTGACAGGAATAGCCGGTGCCTATGTGAACGCTCACAAGGATCTCTTGGCCGAGCTCCAAAAGCGTTACCCAGAGGAGGACTTCTCTTGGATGGCCGATCTGGCTCCCGAAGGCGAGGAGGAAAGCGAGGAGGAGGGTGAGGGAGAAGACAGACAAAATGTAGATCAGACTGGGGGTGATCCTCTAGCTGAATGACTTGTACAATTTTTTTGAAATGAAATGGAATGCCTCTTTTGTTCAATGAATGATTGTGATCGGAAAATCTCTAAATTACTTAACGCTTGATTGTCTGAGTATATCGAAGTAACTGAAAGAGATTATTAACCT
Organism: Hevea brasiliensis; assembly: GCF_030052815.1. Lineage (NCBI taxonomy): Eukaryota > Viridiplantae > Streptophyta > Magnoliopsida > Malpighiales > Euphorbiaceae > Hevea > Hevea brasiliensis. The sequence goes on along the minus strand of NC_079493.1, from coordinate 4,495,975 downwards.
AAGTGTGAGGGATCGGAAAACACAATGAGCATGAGATTGGTAGGGAAGAAATGCTGAACGGGACTCGATTAAAATTGGAAATTTAACTTGAACACTTAAGATCGGAATCCTCATTAAACCGAACCAAAACCTTAGCTCTTAAACTTTTAAAAGGGAGATCGGCAATAAAACTGGTAAGAAAAGATCTAGTGTCAGTTCATTTCGTTTATTAACAGAGATCAGGAATATACTTGTCTGGTCCGGAGATTCGACAATGGGGTCGAGAGATCGGTGAGCGATTTAATAGACTGGTAAGGCTTTGACTGATGTGAGGACTTAGCATTAATTTAATTCTTTGTGAGGAGAGATCGGGAATGTGGCTGTCTATCAAAGAGAGATCGAAAATGTGACGGTCTATCAAAGAGAGATCGAAAATGTGACTGTCTATCAAAGAGAGATCGAAAATGTGACTGTCTATCAAAGAGAGGTCGGAAATGTGATTAGCTGTCAAAAAGAGACTTAGTACTGAGGTCAGTTTCAAAGTTTTACTGAGGTCAGTTTCAAAGTTTTATTGATTTTGGGGATCGGCCAAAATATGGTGTCGACACCCTAAAAAGCTTCCAATCTACACTAGAAAAGAAGATTGAGGGAAAAGAAGAAAGAAGAAAGTGAAAGGATTGGTGGATTGTAAATCAAAAAAATTAAGGTTAGTGTTCTTCCTCATTTTCTCTTTGAGTCTATGTTTAAATAGTTAAGTTATACTTGAACATATGCTTGAATGAAGAGAAATCAATTATTGAAGGACCAAACTGAATTTTGGCCTGTTGAAGGGAGTATGAATTGCATGAATTTAATGGATTTGAATGAGTTTAGAAACCTTCCTTAATTGAATGATTGGCATTAAAACCATTAAGTGTGATTAATTACAATAATTAAGTGAATTAGGGTTTGGAGGCCTAGGGTTTGAGGCAAATTTTGGAGAAATGCATAAATGATATTTTTGACCAATTGTGGACTGAAAAATAGTTAATAATGACCAAAGGAAATGTATGGGAATTATTAGAATGGGAGTCAAATTCGTAGGTCAATTGGTCATGCTGCTGGCAGTATGACCAAACCCATTTTGAAGGACCAAAACTCAAATTTTACAAGTCCAATTGATATGCCACAAATTGGGGATGAAAATAGACATAAAACAGCACAATTTTCATTAAGGAACCATGCCCAAAAACTGATCAAAACTGGGTGAACAAATTGACCAAAGTGAAATGAGAGCAGGCTGCCACTGTACCAAACTGACCAAATGAACAGTAGGTCATAACTCGAGCTAGGAAGGTCAAATTGACCTGAAATTTTACCAGAAATTAGATAAGGTATAGATCTAAAACCGTTATGAAGAACACCACCCCAAATTATGCCATTAACCCATTCAAATTATTGAGCAAAGTTGAGTTACCAAACCTGCAACTCTGCAGAATTTCTATTGAGCAGTAATGTTTGAAATGTTATAACTCTCTCTACAAAACTCCGATTTAGGCGATTCTTGAACCGATGGAAACCTAAGACATATTAGAACATTTCATATGAAGAAATTTAGACCAAATTATGAACTTAACTTAATCAAATTACTGACCAAATTTGGATCAAAATCTGCCAGAACCCAAAATCTCAGCATGAACAGTGCACGTGAACAGTAATTTTATTTTGGCCATAACTTGAGCTACAAAACTCCGATTGAGGTGATCCAAAAATGAGAATACACTTAAGACAATAAAGAACATTTTCTAAGAAGGAAGTTTTGCCAAATTCCAACAGTAGATTGACCAATGGAATAGTACAACTTAAAACTCCAAAACCGAAAATTTGCAATTTTGCCAAAATGACCTAAGCTTTGAGAAAACGACCAAAATCAACAAGTTTAATGGCCAAAATGTGGTATGTGGGTGAAGTTGGAGTTCCCATACCTATTAAGCCTTAAAAAGTCAACAATTTGACTTGAATAGTGTAGTGAATAGTAACCCGAAACACAAAAATTTCAAGAACGTCGAAATTAGCACGTTAGAGCTAGGTATAAGTGAAGTTAAATTTATTTTTGGATTTATGTTAAATTATGGTACTGAAACACTATAAAATTGTGTGTTTCAGTGGAAAAGAATACCGGGACAGAACCCGAGGAGTCGAGTTAAGGCCAAAAAGGCGAATCATTTGAGGTTTGTGCACAACATCTTCATGCTTTAAAATTCATTGATAAAGTGAATGAAATATGTATTTTACTTGTGATTTGGAATTGTTGAAAGTTTATTTGTGACATTATTTATGATGTTTTGATTAAACTGTGAAAGTTATTGTGTATATTTGAAATAGCAATGTTTAGCAAATTGTTAAGATAAGTTTTGAAACCACAGTATCATGACCATATATTTGAACACCTCACTAACACGATTAGTGGGGGTAATTAGTTTCAAATTTTGATTCCTTCTCTGGAGAAGTGTTGAGGTGTGCCAGTAGAAGAGGATGTGAATGGATATCCATATATTTGAGCTAGCTAGCCTTGTGATATGATTTCTCTTTAGCCTCTGGCTATTGAGATTCTATTTGTTTCGAATGGCATGATCTAACTGTGGGTTTTATGAAATGTGTTTTGATACTTTGAAATGAACTTGGTTTGCATTAAAATCTCATAATTCATGTTTTGTGTTTAATGCTCATGTTTAGTCAAATGTTTGAATAAATGTGATTTTATTTTTGCATAAATGTTATTTTAGTATGTTATGTACCACTGAGTCCTAGTACTCAGCGATAGCTTCTATTGCTGTCGCAGATACAGAGACTAGAAGAGCAGCAGACTGAGCTGCTGAGGTGTGAGGAGCTATCATCTTGAAGTCTTCGGGTATAATTTATACCCTGCCTGTAAATATTTATTTTGATGTATGTATTGCATATAAAGGTATGGACATGTAAATGGGTCTTGAGCAGCTTGTACAAAATTTGTATAAAGTTTATAATAAAATTTAGTTTGTATTTCTTTTGATGTGAATTTTGTAAGGATGTATATAAATTGTTTTGTCTCAAATGAAATGATTGTGGAATTGTTGAAATTGATAGAGTTTGATTGTGAAATTGAAGTTGTGGTTGAGAAAAATTTTTAGAAGTGCTTTTTACAGGTATTTGAAGAACGGTTTTCTCAAAATACAGAGGAAACTCTGTCAAAATTTTTATAAAATTTGTAAAAAAATAAAATGGGCTAAAATTTCCAACTAGCTTTTTACTTAAGTACATGTTTTAAATACTTATTAGAAATGCTTACCACTTACCAAAAGTAAGAAATTGTTTTAAAATCCCTTGTAGGGTGCTTAATGAGTTATCGGTAAGTGAAGTTCGGTAGTTCATTAAGTATTCTACGGGAACATATTATACCTTACAGAGGGGTAAGGTGTGACAGTGCGAATCAAAAACTCTCCGTTAAAAGGTCCATTTTATGACCGGACTCTGTCCGGTTGAATTCTTGAAATTGGGCTCAAATGGGCCTTAGAGTTAGGTTGAGGAATAGTTAGGCTTACTATGGGCCTCGGAGGCTTTAGGCTGGCCCAGATCCTAGTGCCGATCCAGCCCATAGGTTGGGTCGTGACACTTTTGGCCGTCAATGTTAGCTTTGTTGTGTCCTCTGACTTTCCATGGTCCTTGGTGCTTCAAAGTTTTAGAAGGGTGTTTCCTAGTTTGGTTTGGTCCCAATGTGACGATTAGATTTGGAGGACCTTTACTCGATTGCGGTTAGGTTGTTTCCGTCTTGAATGGTCACCGATTGAAAGAGGTCTTCCCTATTATTTGCTTCTCGATGTGACGCATTGTATTGCGTGCTTGTCAGTGTTATCAAGTCTTTTGTTTCAGGTTGAGCAACCGTTTAGCCCTAGGGTTTCGAATTGTATGAACCTTGGACCTGCTTTCTCTTGAGCTAGGACGGACTTCTAACTAGGAATCCAACTTTGTATTTATCCTCATACTTCTACTAATTAATCAATGGAATCTTTTATTTAAAAAAATAATAATAATAATTTCTAGAGATAAATGTCACTATTTCCAAGAATAATAAAAAATAAAAACTATTTGTCAACATATATTTATCCAGTACAGCGAGGAAAATATATATTAGAAAATCAATTTCAAAAACATTTATAAATAAGGTACAATAAGAGGTAATTAAGTTTTTCTCTTTTCAACGAAACAATTGTTATTCTCTAATAATTTTAGTCAGACTTATGCTCCTTTCATGGACTTCAATACAATCAAAATTTTGTTATTAAAATTTAATAAAATATTTAATTGCATTATGATATACCAAACTAGCCTTCATTTAATGATCAAAAGGATTTAGATAAAATTTATCTTTGAGTTCCTCTACTTTACCCATGTCCCACATCAGTCGTCAGATCAGAACATGAAATTAAAAGAGCCATATATAGCAATATTGGAGTTTGAACTTTACCCTATGCTAAAGTAAAATTGGTGGGAAGTTGACAAATAATTGAAGGGATAAAAGCAGGATAAGACATAAATCAAACATTATAGTCTCTTTCATGTCAAAGAAGAGAAAATTTTCAATCAATCTCTCAAGAAATAAGAGGTATATGAGTCAACTTTAGTTTAAGCTAGAGAAAATTTCAATGGCTCTCAAGATCTTGGTATAGTTGGTTAGGTTTCTAATTCATCATAGAGGGCCATAATAGCTTGTAGAAAAAATTTGCTTAACATTTCACCGAAAGATGCTGCAGACTACTCTTAATAAAATTATACTTGTTGTTAGGGGTAGCAATTCAGATTAGCAGGTCATATATTTGTGTCAATAAACACAACTAGAATTGGTATGAATACGATACAATTAATAAATCATGTCAAAATCCAAATATGAATACAACTTTTCTATTATATGGGTCATACAACATAGTTTGATTAATATTAAATTGCGTTGGGTTAATTCGACACAACACGACTCATTTCATGTAATTTGATGCGAATCAATTAATTTAACACGATTTGACATGACTTAACATAACTTATTTTTTCATTTAATACTTTTAATTTTTATAAAATAAGATATTTTACTAAATTTATATATTATTTCTAATCATGTATAATTAATTTTAAAAATATATAAAAATATAAAATCTGACATTAAAAAAGCAAGAGGTATTTTAATATTTAACTAATCAATTTTTTAATTGAAAATTTAAAAAATAAATACTTGTAAAATAATATAATTTTTAAGTTGTTAATAAATTCACAAATTAAATAAGTCTTAATAAATAAAATACAAACTAACTATAATATATCTCTACATAATAAATAATCATGCTTATATTTATTAATTTATTATTTTTTAATAATATAATTTACAGATTAACAAATAAAAATGGGTTAGAGAATGACGAATTGATACGTGACATAAATTATAAAATATGTCATAAACGTATTAAAACAAATTAGCATATCAAACATAATATAATTATTGGCTGGATAATGACAAAAAAAAAAAAAAATCTTAACCTTTCCTAGTTTTTACAATTCTACTCTATTTTTTTTTTAAATAATTTTACCCTAACCTAGTGGGGCTGAATTAATTCCATCCTGCCATTTATTGTCCTGTTAATGGCAGTTAACAGCATGTGCAATTAATTTGTTTCTAATAAATCAGAGTGTAACTGTTAAAAAATATATATGTATAGGATACAATAGTAAAAATTATGAAAGGTTTGGATTTTTTGTCATTTTCTTAAATGGAAATGATAGTTTTGAAAAAAAAAAGATTTTTTTTTACAATTTTTTTTAAAATTTTTTCTCTAAATTGGATAACAAAATAACATGAGAAAAATGACACGTATTTTCCTTTCTTTTTTTATTTTTTCTTTTATTTATCAAAAAGAAAAAAAATCCATATCCCCTAATTTTTCTCAAGTTATTTTCTCTACTTTTATTATCCATGTATAGGACTGATGAAATTTAAGTAATGCAAAAATTATATACATCAAAGAGGCCATGTCCTTAAAATAATTAAGATTGTTTTATTTTAATTCCAATGTAGATTTTTACCAATGAAAAAAGTTTTTATATTATTCAAGTTTTCAAAATATTAATTATTAGTGAAATATAATAATTTTCAATTTTACTTTATTATTTTATAAATTTTATTTTATAATCTCCTATTAAAAGAAATTATTTTTATATTATTTATTTATGTTTAATAAGTGTCACATTCATTATTAAAATAAGACATCAATTTTTATTATTTACATTAGTTTGTAAATATTTCATTTAGGCATCTCATGGTCTTTACAATTTTAATTATCATCATATTTTGTATTAAATAAAATTTTTTAAAAAATAATCTTTTGAATTTCAATTAATTGTAGTTTCAGCCTCTATAAAATTGTATAATTGAAAATGTTCAAATAACAAACTTTACATTTTACAATTGCACCATCATTTTTTTTTTTTACAATTATACTCTATCCTTTATTTTTTAATAATTACACCATATCCTATTGCATTAACGATAATTAACAGCAGGCTACAATTAATTTGTTCCTAATAGATTGGGTGTAATTGTTTTTAGAAAAAAAGCATAGATAGAATTGTAAAAATTGTGAAAAGTTGGAGTTCTTTTTTTATTGTTCATTTTCCCTTATTGGCATGCCATCAATGAATCAATATAATTTCAACATAAACACTAAAAAGTTTAACTCTAACCCTTTATTTTAAAAGTGTATTCATATAGAGTTGTGTCTAAAATTTCCATCCTTACTTGCAGCTACTAATCTCTGCCCCTTGACTTTCTTTCTTTCTTTCTCCTTCAATCTTTTTAAGGAAAAATTTGCATTGCGCATAGTTTGCTCATGGCGTCGCCCTTCACAACACTGTAAGAAAGATAACTACAAAATTTGTTCAATGAAGGGAAATAGATGGCAAAATTTGCATGGCACCCAGTCTTCGCAAATCACAAGCTTAACCCAAAATATCTCTCTCTAGTCTCCTCATGGCTTTACTCTTCATAGCACCACATCTGTTTGTGTGTAATTTCTATTACTCTTATTATTCTTATAAGAAGATATTAGGCTAATTTTCATTTACTATTCTTGAATTTTAGGGTTTGCATCGGCACCATCTCTGAACTTCAATTTGTATCACAAAAGTTATCTAATTTTAATTTTATATTAACTAAAGTCCTTCTAGCCATATTCCGTTGAGACCTCCAGCCAAAATGTGACTTGTACATGCCATGTTGGTATTAGCACAATAAAAAATTTCTCTTTCTGACACTTGGCATTTTAATAATAAAAATTGATTTTCTCTCTCTCTATTATCTCTTTATCTTCTCTCTCTCACCATTATCTCTCTATCCTGTCTTCGTCATTTACAGTCCGATCAAACCCTTACCCAAATTGCTCGTCCTCCTTTAAGCTCTCCTCAATTGCCACACTAGTTGTTCCATGCTTACCCCTATCTGCATCTTTGATTTGTTGCTAAGATTTGGATCTGCCCCTTCTGCTTCCAGTGCAACCACTTCTCTCCTCACTACACCTCCATCAACAATGACAACATCCTCATAGAGATTTTTCCATAGTACACCACCATTGAGCAGGAGACTCCCAAAGAGAAGTGTTCATCCTTGTCAGTTTTAATGTTGGTGGTTGACACTTTTATCATCGAGGAAGAGATGGCTTTCCTCAAGTCTGCCTTGTCCTAGACCATCAGCCTCCTCTCGGAAAATTTCATTATTGGCCTCATCAATTTTGGGATCTTGGTCCATGTTCATAAGCTAGGCTTATGAATCTTGGTTTTGTGATGAATTTGGGAGCTTGGGTTCTTACAGTCTCCATCGGCAAATAAATCTGGGTATTGTGATCAAATTTGGGTGCTTGGATTCTTGCTTTTTTTTATTATATATATATATATATATATATATATATATATATATATATATATATATATATATATATATATATATATATATATATATATGAATCTTGATATTGTAAATGAATTTGGTTGTGATGAATCTCATGTTGTCATATGGTATTGTGATGAATTTGGATTGATGGAATCTGGGTTATCCCTCATGCATTAATTTGGGTATTGTGAATCTAGGTTTGATTGAAATTTTTTTGTTTGATTGACATACAGAAATTATATTTTTATTTGGGTATTGTGTTGAATGACGATTTATATTGCATTTTTTTTTTTCTTTTAAATGTTAACTTTTCTTTTTGTGTGTTTTGGGTTTGATTGGAACACATGTGGTTTGATTTATTATTGATTTTGGATTATCATATGGAATGAAGGGAGATAGAGAGGATAGAGAGATAATAGAGAAAATCAATTTTTATTATTAAAACGTCACATCTCAGAGGGGGAAATTTTTTTTATTGTGTTAATGCCAGCATGGCAGAATCAGGTTAGAAAGACTTTAACTAATATAAAATTAAAGTTAGATAACTTTTATGATACAAATTGAAATTCAAAGATGGTGCTGATACAAGTTTCAAAGTTTAAAGATGGTACTGATATAATCCCCAAAGTTCAAGTATGTTGGATAAAAATTAGCTGATGATATTGTGATTTGTTTTGAGATTGAATTGCAATTTGTTCTTGAAATTTTTAAAATTTATTATTTGAATTTAACTCTTCATTTTTGGATGGAGATTGCTGTTACTTTTAAGTGGATGAATTGTAATTTGAGGAATTTGCTGAACACTTTCTCTCGCCCCTAAACATCATTATCATAAAGCCTAAAAGTTGATAGTTGATGAGCATTTCCAAATAGCAAAACGCTCAAACTAGATTCCTACACAAATGAAGAATGATGAATTTAGATCCCCTGCTGACAAAAGAATCTGCACTTCTTAGAGTGTTTTTTTTTTTTTAAATATTTCAACAATAAAATAAATAAAATCTTTATTAAAGGAAAGAAAAATTGCAAAAACTCAAGATCTAAGAATAGATATGGGGATTTATTCACTAAAAAATATATTAATAATGATAAATTTAATGAGATATATCTAAAATTTGTTCTAAACCGATATATATTTGAGAATTATTAAAAAAAATAAAAGAGATAATTGTCATCAGTGAAAATACTTACCGATGGATACCTAAAGAAAAAATCAAAAAGAAAAAAAAAATAAAAGAGAAAAAGAAATTATAAGAAGAAGGCAGAGCCTGCTTATAAAGATCTTACCATTTTTTTTCTCATTGAAATGCAGTGCGAAAATGCTTATTCATGGCTTTGATAATCTGAATACAACTCAACTCAACTCAACTCAATTAAGCTTTTATCCAAAAAATTTGGGGTCGGCTATATGGATTCGCTTTCTCCACTTTAAACGATTTTGGGTTAGATTCTAAAAAATGTATAATGGATTTAGGTCATGTTGTACTACTCTCCTCAAGTCAATTTAGGTCTACCCATTTTTTTCTTTCTATCCTCTAACCTAATGTGCTCTACTTATCTAACTGGAGAGCCTCCATATGTCTACGTTTCACATGACCAAACTACTCAATCTCAATTCTCTCAACTTATCTTCAATTGACACTACTCCTACATTTTCTCTAATACTCTCATTATGAATTTTATCTAGTCTAGTATGGCCACTCATCCACCTTAACATTCTCATATCTGCAACTCTTATTTTAGCCGCATACGACTCTTTTAGTGCCCAACACTCACTACCATATAAAATAGCCGGTCGTATGGCTGTTAAAATTTTTCTTTCAACTTATTGGGAATTTTGAGATCACATAAACTCATTTCTCTTATTTAAATTGTAAGAACCTTGTCGCAGCAACCAAAACATTATTAAAAAAAATTAAATAGATGATAATGTTATCAAACTTTTTAAAGTGTCGATTCATATATATTTTGCCATAATTTTTTTCAATAAGGAATTGAAATTGAGATTTAAATTTAAAATTTTATGATTTTAAAAATAAGCATAATATTACTGAGTTAAAATTTAATGGCTATTCATCCTGCCATAATTTTATTATTAAAAGAGAACAATTATTATTGTCACATAGGGCCAGACATCCCAATCAAGCAGCTAAGAAGGCCTGAGATTCCTTTTCACCTTTAAACCCATGCTTGCTGGAATCATCAGCACTCCATATGAAGATTCCCCCCAATTTGTCTTGCTCCTTTAATTCCTTGCAGGCTTCCAAAAACCCATTATGAGGGCCCAAACCTCCATTACTACCATCAGAAATGAAGCTAGCCAAGATCTGACCTCCACCATAATGAGCAGCTTGTTTATTAAAAAGCTTTACAAATTGAGATGGACTAATCTTGTCATAGGCATAAAATTGGAAGTTCACATAGTCAATTGCATTCCCATGGTGTTTCCATAGTACCAAGTAATGGCTTTGGACCTCCCCATCATCATCATAGGGCGCAATTGAAGAAAATGATATGGTCCCACTTTCTTTTAGACTAGTTATCAGCCGTCCGATGCATTCAGAGAATGTATCAGGATCTGATCTGAAGTGTTCATAGTCAATATCAATTCCATCTATGTTGTAATGTTTTATCATATGAGTTAGTGAAGATACGGCATTTTTTACCCAAGATTCTATAGACTTTGGAGCAAAATATGCTTTCTCACCACCAATACTGTCTCCACCCAAGCTCACAGCAACCTTGACATTAGGGTTATTATCCTTTATTAAGGCAATTTCTTCAGGGGTGACATGGCTAGATGCCCAAAAGGCTTTGAATTTCCCATTTGTGGGTGAAGGATTTTCTAGGCTTGTGTAGTCAATTGCAAATGAAAGAATGAAATGGAAATCCACACCAGAATTTATTGGCACATGGGAGAGCTTGATGGACTCAGATTCTGCACCAATGTACTCCCTGAAGAGCTTGGAATTGGCACCTACAATCAACCATCAAATGAAGCTGTTAGAAATATCAAATACCATTAATTAGTTTACAATATATGTCTATCACAATTGGACTAGTAGTTCTTCTAAAATAAGAAGTCAAGGGTCAAGCATATATGGCATTTCTTGCAATGTATTATTGGAAATTCTTGCCGAGACCCCGTGATGAATCAGGTAAGTTTCTCCATCATTAAAATGTGCAAGAAACAGCTAAATGGAAGTTGTGTAATATGTTGGCATACACTAACCTTGGCTTGCGGTGAAGAAAAGGAATAAGATGGTGACGGCCAGGAAGAGAAAGTTGGAGTTGGAGAGCTCCATGTGCCCCTATAGCTATATTCAGTAGATGAGTAATCGATGCAACTATATACACATATATATAGAAGAGTTCAAACATATCTGCAGCCACTCAAAAGGGAAAGGCAGCTCTAGTTAAAACCGCCTGGATCATTGTCAAGCGGCACCCATTTATCTTTTTGACTATGGTAGTAGCTGTGTTTTTTGCAGCAAAGCAAAAGGCAGATCCCTTAACTGATATTCCAAGAATCATGGGATACCTATAGGCCGGCCATGAGTTATATGTTTGAAGTCAGCGAGCGTACTGCATCTTTTATGGACATTGAAGTCCAATAGAATATATAGTTTCTGTAAAATGGATAGGCTTGGAAAGCCAAAAAAAAAAAAAAAAAAAAACAATTTAATTTGTTCTGGTGATATCACAGAAACAGAAGAAATCAAGGTCACTCTCATCACAGAGGACAGCAATCTATATGGACAAAATATACAGCTTGGGAGACTGCGAATGCCTATGCACGACTAATCTTTTATCTCGAAGCCATTGAAATGGTTGATGCTATTCTTATAATTAAATTTGTTTCACTTTTTATATTTTTATTCACTTTCTATATTTGATTTATTCCTCTGAGATTTAAATTTTTTGCTAAAAAAAACAAAATTTTTATATCAATTATCAATTTTAATCAAATCTTTTAATTTAACCATAAAATTTTCATATTATCTTTAATTTTCACAATAAATTTAATTAAAAGTAATTAAACTGACAAATTATTCAAATATTTTTAATTGTATATTATCAGTTTTAGCTAATCTATTTAATTTTATAAATTTGGTTTATGATTTTTTTGTTCCTGTTAGTTTAGTCTTTGGATTGGTCATTATTTTCTAGTGTGTGTTGCTTTAAAGACTTGGTGTTCTGAACTCTGGTTTGATATTTTTAACATGATGTATCCTAACATGAATTTATTTGGGCTGGCCAATTGACCTAAATTTAGCTAGATGTTCTCATTCTAAGTTTTTTCCAAATTTTTATTAATAAAATTTACATATAAAAAAAATTTCTACTGATAAAAAATATAAGAATTGAATAATATATCTAATATTATTATCTTAATTATAATTTTTTTTCTCTTTTTCTATTATGCATTTAATTCACACAGTTTTTATAATTTTATCTCAAATTTAAAGGCTAATAAATGAAAAAAATTCAAATATTTAAACATAAACATAAAATATTAACAAAATAATATAACCAAAGTAAATCTAATTATTAATTCTAAATAAATAAGTATTTAATTCAGTAAAATAATATTTATATTTGATTTATTTAAGAACAATTGCTAAAATGAAAAAAAATTAAAATGATTGATTAATATTAATAATGTTGGTAAATATTTGAATTATTTGTATCAATTAAATTATCTAATTAAGTTAATTGTTAATATTGGAATTAATGTGTAAGTTTACACTAAATTAATAAAATTAAAAGATTTTATTAAAACTAAACAAACTTATAATTAAAGGTTTGGATTTTTTTTTAATATTTAGCCTAAATTTTTTTTATTTATAATCGAGTTCAAGTAGGCAAGTTGGTGTGACCAACTATTGTGAAAAGGTAAAAATTAACCAATTAAATAATTAGCTTTTTATCTTTATAAATCATTTGAATTTTTTATAATTGTTTTGATGTGAGACTCTTGATACTCTCACTTGAACCTTGAAATCCTCTCTCTTAAGCCTTAAACATAAACTTTGATGCAACGATAACATCGAAAATTTTGAAACTTAAATTAAATCAAGCTAGACCTATTCTGATACCATGTTACAACTTATTCTGATACTATATTATAAACTTCAACAGAATGAGTAATATGTCTGTTTTCAGTGTAAATTAGTTTTATTATGAACAACCAGGTTTCCACATAAGACCAATAGTTTGTTTTCATTGGAAGATCATTGTGACTAGTAGTGTTAATCATAATATAATTTTGTTTCATTTCATATTTTAATCCCTCCGCTTAGTCAGCTGCAATATTTTTTTTTCCTTACTAAATGCAATTCCTTGTCATTAAAGTTATCAGTGACACTGATAATTAGCTTTGGCTTAATAATGATACAATCATCATCCAAATTATGAGATTTTAAATTCCAACACCAGTGAAAACTTAATGAACCCAAAAACAAAAGTTTTCTTTTTATATATTAATTAAGAAATAAGAAAAAACTTGGTATGCACATCGCCAACTAAACCTGGGCCAATAGGCCTCCCTCACGTACCCGCAATGGCACACAAAGTGAAAAAAATCTGAGAAAGAGATACGCAATACAATCTAAACAGAATAAATCAAACAGTACAAAAGCAGAATAAAAGCCAAGACTTAGACTTTCTGATGGAAATAGAAAATATAGCAACAAACAATATTTAATGCCGCAACAAACAATATTTAATGCCGCAACAATCGACACAGTCAATCAAAAATTTTAGAGCCAAGAAAGACATTGCAGCAACGACAATTAAAAAATCGTAGCAAACTCCTCAATTCTGGAACATCCCTGCTTTGCCAACCCATAAGCTATGGCATTACCTTCACGTAAGGTATATTGAAACATTACGAGGGGAAGCTACAAACGACATTCATCAATTATGTTGAAGTAGAAAAGGAAATGCCTCGGTGTGATGGAAGTTTTCTCGACCCAAGCCAGCGTTATCTTTGAATCTGATTCCAGGACTAGACTTTCACATGATCTCCCTTGTAAGGATAGACGATAGGATAGTTGAAGCGCTTTAGCTATAGCAATGAATTCTGCTGTATTTGAATCTGTCATATCACAAGGGCATGAGAAAATGGATAAAAAAATTTCCATCCAAATCCCTTAGAACACCTCCGTTACTGCTTAATCCCGACTTGTCAAGAGAAGACCCGTCAGTGTTCCATTTCAAGCAACGGAGGGGTGGTGGAATCCAATGAGTTTCTGGCCTGACCTTAGGGACATTGGACCAAAATCTGATGCATTGTGAGGTTGCTAATAGATTTGATCCAGAAAAAGGAAAGTTGGCATCTAGAGTCTTCATCCAAAGAGATGGCCTAAACAAGATACGAGGGCAAGCCTTGCTATTAAAAGCCTGGTCATTTCTAGTTAACCAGATTGCAAAAAAATAAATTCATCCAGAATTTGTTTGAAAGGATCCAAAGCTGAAACATCTCCATTGATCAGAGAGCGAAGCCATCGAGCTAGGAATAACAAAGCTGACTTCCCACCATCTCATAAACCAACCCCAAATTTGCCAGGAAAAATTGCAATATTGGTGACTGGAATTGCCACTTTGACTCGTCATCTGTATCTTTCGTCGAACATGAACATCTACTCCAAAAACAAGAGTGTTACAGCAATCATTTCACAGATAAATGTATCATATTAGCTGTACATTTCATCAAAAGAGTAGTCTAGTGAATTAGCAGGTTTTTGAGCCTTCCTGAAAGATTATATCAGTGAGTCCGAGAATAACAGAATTTTATTATATATGTATATATATAATCTTACAAGATTAAACAACTAGAAGTAATACATCAATGGTGTATTGCTAATAGTGCCTGTGATTGCTTCTCATAGCGAAAGCCATTTGCCTTGGAGTCATCTGCAGACCAAACAAAGATCCCATGAAGTTGCTTCTGACTCTTAAGCCTATTGCAGGCTGTAAAGAATCCATCATTCGGTGCTAACCCAGCACTTCCATCACTGATAAAGCTCACCAAGACCTTACCACCATTGTAGTTGGAGCTTTGGATCTTGAAGTAGTTCATAAACTGAGATACTGTTGTTCCTTGATCATATGCATAGAATTGGAAATTGACATAGTCTATTAGGTGTCCATATTTCTTCCACAAGGCTTGATAATGGCTTTGAACTTGGTCATCGTCAAATGGAGCTATAGAAGCGAAGGAGATTACACCGTTCCTCTTGAGTGTTGTTATAAGCTGTCCTATGCACTCTGCGAAGGTATCAGGATCAGCCTTAAAGTGCTCATAATCAATATCAATTCCATCCAAGTTATACTGATGGATGATATCTGTGAGTGTAGAAACAGCATTAGACACCCAAGAATTCACTGAAGATGGGCTAAAATAAGCATAGCCACCTTGTACACTATCCCCTCCAAGGCTTAAGGCCACTTTGACATTGGAATATTGGTTCTTGATGGAAGAAACATCAGAAGGGCTGAGATTTTCAGAGTCCCAGAAGACGTTGAATTTTCCATTGGTGGGAGAAGGAGAACTTGAGGTGTCATAGTCTATGACAAAGGAGAGAATAAAATGGAAATCGACATTCGGATTAATGGGAACATCAGTGAATTTTACATTATTAAACTCAGCTCCTATATATTCTCGAAAGAGGTTTGAGTTCGTAGGTGCGGCTTGGATTGAAGAAGAGTGGGAGGGGATTAGAGATTGAAGGAGCAAAAGGGTGACAAAAAGCTTGGAGAGCTCCATTTTGCTTCAACTACTGGATTCTGTAACTTGCTTTGGTGGATATCGGCATCTTTACATCCTATTAAATAGTGTACTTAATTCATGGCCATTGCTTTAGATTGTAGTTAACGTTACTTAGACCTTAATTTTGTAAGGTTAAACAATAAACTACAAGGACACGGTACTTCAAACGTGCCCTGCAGGGTCTAGTTTCCTGCTCATTTGTTTTGCCAGGAATATTATACTTTTGCCCTGTCTTCTGTAGTGATAAAACTTGGCATTTTCTTAATCTTTCTTTAAAGAATGACAGTTGATTAACTCTCCAGGCACGACAGGTGAATGAATTTAATATTATCTAGACTTTCAACCTTTTCTGCTATGGAATTTTTAAGAGTTAGCTAATACTAATCCTATATGGACAACCATGTAAATTCATCAACTATATATATATATTTCAAAATACTAATTCAACATAAAGGGTCTGCTTACTTGTAGAAAATTATGGCTGAAAAATAGAATTTCATATTCACATGTGTCAGTTTTTAAAATAAAGAACTGAAAATAAGTTTTCCAAAATTTAACTAAGATTTGGAAAACACCTTTAAATTGTTTTCCACAATTTTCTTTTATAACAAATATTTTGTATTCAATGGTTTTTTAAATAAAAAATAATGAATTTTTTATAAATAAAATTAAACTATAATATTTTTATAAACAATTGAATAATTATTTTAAAAAATATTTGTTTATAATAATAAAAAATTAAATACATTAGTATGAAATAAATAAATAGAACATATTAAAAATTTTAAAATTAAAATAAAATTTTAATTATGGAAGATATAATTTTTTTATAAGGAAATTATTTTTTTATTATTCATCAATGAACACGTTTTATATATTTTTCTTTATTTTTTTTGTAAAAAATAAAGTTATAATTTTCTTAGTAAATAGAAAATAAAAAATAAAAAAATGTTTTCCATCCGTAAACAGTCTTAATTATCTGCTCATGGTGAATAAGAAATTGGGGCACTTTTGGTTTGAATAATTATATATGACTAGCATGATCTGCCTATGCTTTCTTTCATCATCAATTTTAATTTTTATCTTTTCTAAAGTTCTATGTTATTTCTCACTTATTATAGAACACTATGGTGTTCCCTTATAAATAAATATTCAATTTTTCCTCATTTGTAGGAGTAAAACTCATATTTTTTTCACTAACAGAGCATGTGCTCTAAAAGAGCCAGTAATCCCTCAGTGAAGTATATGGCAGATTCTTGAATATCAGCTACCAGTCATTCCACTTGATTTTCTAGTGTTATAACTATAGATCAAGATAGAACAATACCTACAAAATAAGGGTCTGGATACTAATTTGTTTGGAACTGTTGCTGTAGCAGTGGTTTTGGCAAGGGTAAAAAAAAAAAAAAAAGTTAAATTCCTTGGCTATTATCCATCTTCAATGGGTAGGGGCCGGATTTCGTAATTCACATTAGCCCAAATTGAAAAAGGTTTTTCTTTTGATTTAAGCTCAATTTTGCAAAGCTTTGAAGTAAGGCGATTTTGAACTACGGCTACACAAGAACTCAATAATGCAAAGCTGTTGGGGGATTGGATTCATCTCACCTATATCTCTCAAACCATTGATCATCAATTTTTCTTTTCATATAGAAAATCTTACTAATTTAGCACCAAATTGTTCAGATTCCCATTTTTTAAGAGAGGATGGAGTGTTAGCAGATTGAATCTTATGAAACAAACAATTAAAGATTGATAATTGATTCCTATCTCCACCCATTTAAAATCAAGGTGAGCCTGGTAAAAAGAAAGGGTAGGACAAAGATTAGATATATAATTCATATCAAAGGTTAGGCAATCTAATTTAAATTAAGATGTTTTGGTCATACCGCTCTGATATCAATTATAACACTTTCTTAAATAATTTTCAGACCCTAAATCAAGCTCAAAATGAGTAAACCAAGTTATTTTAGTAGTTAAAGTTATACACTAATATTGGATATGAAACAAAAGACGATACAATTAGCCTGGAAGGAAGGACTAGGGTGCATGAGGGCAGGTTCTACTCCCACTTAACTGGAAGAAAGGACTTCCGTTTTTGCAATATGGTATCCAAATTCCAACCACCACAATTAGGTAATATGTTAATTGAAGCCTATTTGATATTGCATTTACTCTTACTTTCTTTGTAATAATTAAAAACTCTTTCTAAATTAGTATATGTGTTACAATCAAGCACCAAAAGACATATGTAAACATAATAAATAGGGAATTTGTTTGTTTTCTATTCTTGTTATATTCTTGTTCTTAATGCTGCATCCAAAATGTCATTGTCTTTGATCTCTAATTTTAAGTCTACCCAGTGTTGCTTTTTGGGTGTTTGCTTTTTCCTCCATACTAGTTTTGTGATGTTGAAGTTTGAAGATAAGTGTGCTGCCAAGCCTGTCAGAATCATGCACCAATCTACCAGCAGTCTTAACAGATACGGTGCATGCCTTTCACTGATCTTGATTTATGCTATGAATCAATCACAGGCCAATGCTCGCTTCAAGTAAAGGTCACGCAACAAATTGCACAAGAAACATACATGGCACCCAGTGATATATACCTTCCCAACATAGCAAAATAGAAGTTTCTGATTTTCTCTAAAATTCATTGATAAAAACAGTGTAATTCCATTCGGTTCAATCTTGCATTTTGAGTAATTTAATTATTTTTATTTTGCCGATTCGGTTTTGTTTTGAACCAAACCGATTGAATATTCAATCCTAAACAAAATTAATTTATATTTTTAAACAAGAATAATGGTATGCGATCTAATATTAAAATGTAATTTTCGTGAATATAGAGGACGAGCCAATATCTTAAATCAACTTATAAGCAAACATCTCATGATGGATGTTGTCTCACATTAATTTGGGATAGGATGTTTATGTTATATATAAGATCTATACAAATCTCTTACCCTTAAGCTAACTTTTGGTTTAGGCTCAGTCTAATGTTATGCTTAGATTTTTTGGCTCATAGCACTTGGATCCCTACCTTATAAGGAATTATGTTTATGGGCAAACTTCCTCCACTTAAATTAGCTTTTTTGAATAGAGTTAGATCCAGTCTAATTTCTATTCGGTGTGCAACACATGGAAGAGGTAGATTGATGAGAAAAAAGATCTCTATTTTAGGTAGGTAACTACTTCATTCTTTAACAAAGATAAAAGTGACGTTATTCCAAACTGGAACTCTATGTGAGTAAGATGGGGTATTGTGATTGCCTGCTGTTCCGTCAAAAAGCTTAGTTGAGATGATTTCTTAAATCATGGGACCATTAATGTTTTCCTT
Organism: Hevea brasiliensis; assembly: GCF_030052815.1. Taxonomy (NCBI): domain Eukaryota; kingdom Viridiplantae; phylum Streptophyta; class Magnoliopsida; order Malpighiales; family Euphorbiaceae; genus Hevea; species Hevea brasiliensis. The sequence goes on along the minus strand of NC_079493.1, from coordinate 4,476,944 downwards.
TCCAAGCAATTATAGATAGGGTGAGCAATTTTCGGTTAGAATCGAAAATTTGAATTAATTGAATTTAATTAATTTAATTTATTCAATTAATTTAATTTGATTAATTATTTTTGAAAATTTTAATTTTTTAATTCGGTTATTTTATTAAATTTATTTTAAAATGAAAAAAATAAATTGAATCAAATTTTTAAAAGACTTTTTTTCTTTGTTTAGCCACACAGGTTGAAGTGTAAATGGAGGATGTGAGGAGGATGTTAGTCATAGGATTAAAGCCAGATGATTGAAGTGGAGACGTGCCACAGGAGTTTTATGTGAACGCAAGTTTCCCAATATGTTGAAAGAAAAATTTTACCGTACAGCTATACGACCGACCATGTTATATGGTAGTGAGTGTTGGACACTGAAGGAGTCGTATGTGTCTAAGATAAGAGTTGCAGAGATGAGAATGTTAAGGTGGATGAGTAACTATACTAAACTAGATAAAGTCCGTAACGAGAATATTAGAGAAAAGGTAGGAGTTGTGCCAATTGAGGATAAGTTGAGAGAAGGGAGATTGAGGTGGTTTGGTCATGTGAAACGTAGACATACAGAGGCTTCGTAGAACACATTAGGTTTAGGTTGGAGGATAGAAGGAAAAAAATGGGTCGACATAAACTGACTTGAAAAAAAATAGTACAACATGACTTAGAAACATTACACATTTTCGAGGATTTAACTAAAAATCGTTTAGAGTGGAGAAAGAGAATTTTAGTTGAGTCGAGTTTAGCCACACAGGTTTATATCAACCCAAACCAATAAGTTCATGCTAAGAATCAAATCGAAAAACCAAATTGAACAAAAATTTTAATACAATTCAATTCAATTCTCTCACTAATCAATTAAATATAGTTAATTATCTTTTTAATTTTTCTAATTTAATTTAAAATCAACTGACCAAATGTTCTCCCCGATTACAAAGCATTAGACTTGAGCCCTAATCTTCATGGGCCAGATTCAGCTCTTCCCTCATACGCATATCAAGTGCCTCAGATTTTTATCTCTCTTAAATTTATATGAATTTATTACTTTTAGTTGCTTGAATTGCTCTCTCAACAATTAGCTAGCTAGCAATTAGGGGACATGTTTGAGAATCCTATGAGAAAAAGAAGCATATTTTTCATAGTGGAAAGAATCAGGACCTCCTTTTTCCATATGAATAATGTCAGTGGAAAAAGCTCATTGCACATATCATAGAGTATGTCCCCAGAAACAGTTCCTCAAGAATATATAGAAGAGAAGGCATGGCATGAGTCTGACAATTCCTACATTTTCTTTTGTCCCAATTGCACCTGAGGTCATCTCGGATATTGGTACAGTGGGGCTCAAAGAATTTCCTTTATTGATAACATTATCCTCTAAATTATTATCATAATTATATATTTTTTTTTGTCTAATAAAAATGAAAAGAAAATAGCAAGTATATTTTCTTAGCTGGGTTCTCATTTGAGATGTTCCTCCTGTTTTTTTGCCCTGCAGAATATAAGATAAAGGCGGAATCAGAAAAAATTATCTAATGCAAAGCCGATCGATCAGATTCAAGAATAATTACAATTTTCGTTTGACAAACATAATAAATATATTTAAACAATTGCCAATTAGGGGTAGTCTGATTGGTCTTCCCATTTAAGGTGTAGAAAGTGAGAAAGTGTTGAATTCGAATCTCTCCGTCTACCTTCTCTAAGATCTCTCATCTTTGTGTGAAAAAGAGGAGGACCACTTTTGCTAATGTGTAGCCCACTAATTATAATTAATTTATTGTACCTTCCTTGAATATATATATATATATATATATATATATATATATATATATATATATATATATATATATAAAAGCACCGAAAACATGTCTCTTAATTCTGAAACAAAATGTGTAAAATGGGACTTTGGATTTTCTCATTTTAGCCAACTGTACCGCAAAGATTACCAATTTAATTCCATGTTCTAACAAAGTCTTTTGTCTTTCCTCTTTTTTGGACCTTATATTAATTTTACATAATTACCTATAAAACATAATTTAATTGGACTCCCATAACAATGAAAAATAAATAGCCCTGAATTTAAACTCTATTTATTAAATATTGGTTGATTAATATTAATAATTTAATAAATTTTAATTTTATAATATTAAAATTATTTTTAAAATTATGAGATCATGAATTTAAATATTTATGAGTTTATGATAAATTAAAAAAATAATATATATATATATATTATAAAATAGGAGATTTTAGCAATCTTATTACATAAATTTAAAAAAAATTATAATTTTTCCTGAGTCATGTTTATAGTTTACTATAAATAAATATTTAATATTATATATATAATAATAATAATAAGAATAAATAAATAAATAAATAAAAACTTCAGTTGAAGCTTGTTTGAGAGCGAAGCTTTGAAAAGGTGGATCTAAGAGCGTAATAGAAGGGCATATTTGGTATTATTGTTAAAATTATTATTGAAAAATTATTTTTTTAAATATTTTAATCGAAGAATATTAAAAATAATTTTAAATTAAATTTTATAAATTTTAATTATAAGAATATTAAAATAATAAAATAATTTTTTTCAAACTACTTTTAACAACATTGAAAATGATTTTTTTTTATTTTAAGAAAAATAATTTCAGCTCTTAAAACGTAATGTTAAACAGGCACGAAAGAGAAAGAGAAGAAGGATATTATTTTTTAAATCAAAAGGAACCATAAGCATGTGCCTTTCTCACTTTATTTTTTATATTTTATAATGCTTCGACACTTAAAAATAGATTAATTATATTTCTGATTAAAATAAAAATTAAATATATATTATTAATTTAATATTATAATTAAATAATAAAAAATACTTTCATAGAAAAATATTTTTTATATGTAATTTATTTTTTAAAAATAAATAGAACCTTAATTTATTCAATAATCTATTTTTAAAAAAAATTAATATATAATTAAAATTTTAATTTAATAACATTGAATTCTGTATCAAAATTGTGAAATTACTGATTTGAATTCTAGTAATTAATGTTGACGGTCTTATAAATTAAGCGATTAAGAGTTTAAATTACAATTATTTTTTTTATACATAAAAAACGAAAAGCTTAAAATGGATTTCTCCTAATTTGAATTGTGGCAGCGCCAATTTAACCCAATGTTTCTTCTTGGAATTATCAAATGATTTTATTGTCCTTAGTGAAAGCTATTACAAAATTTCATAATTAATAATATGGTACTATTGAAGCTGATGTTAAGAGAAAATTTTAAAAATTGAAACTCAAATTCTAAGATCCAAAATTATGGGGGACCCAATGTATTGCTGGCCAAAGCAAAAGGGAAGGGAGCCTTGATAATAGTTCATTGCTCAAAATTCAAAATATATTTATGTTATTTATTTTATAATAATTAATTACATGCCTTTTATATATTTTTTTATATAAACTAATTATTAAATTTCTGAAGCATAAAAAATTAATATAAACTAATTATTTGATATAATAATATTAATTATTTTAATAGCTATTAATTATTTTAATAATTATCAGCTGTTTTACTAGCTGTTAGTAATTAACTATTATATAATGATTTAAAGCAGGAGTATTCAGTGTAAATAATTATTAGATTAATAGTTAAATATAAAAATAGTTATATTATTTTGTTTATTATTATCAAAATACTCTCTCAACCCCCTAAAAATAGATTTTCATGAATCGCTTCATTAACCTCTAAATACTATCATAAATATTATATAATCAAACTGAATAAATATAAATATGAGAGGTAATGATTTGATTATGATCAAAATATTAAACGTTACCTTAAAAGTTACTGCCGAATAGATCCTAATATCTATATCAAATAAAGAAAGATTTTAAGTTCTTGACCTCAATTAAAAAATTATTGAATAAACAAATAGATAATTGATCGCATTAAAAAAAAAAATGAAATTCATTCATTTAGCAATGGGCAATAGAGTAAAGCCTACATCTACGAGGAAGAATTATAGGTCGCAACAGTATATCTTCTTATTTTCTTCAAGAAAAGGAAGAAAAAAAAAATTATGAGATTTATGAGTTGACATTATATACAAATGAGTCTTTGTGTTTTAAAAATAATTTATTTAATCTTTGAATGAAGTTAAAAAAAAAATGGGTAAAAAGAACATACACATATAACTTAATTAGAAATATATATTTTTTTAAGTTAAACCATTAGTAGTTTCAGGCTAAATGCGATAACTTATTTTTATAAAAATTATTAAATTTATTTTTTTTATAAAATTTATTAAATTTTAATTGAATTTCATAAAAATTATTATAATTTAAAATTTAAGATTTACATATTAATTTATTACCATGTCAATCATTTTATAAATAAAATTATTTTATTTTATTAATTTTTATTAAAAAAAATAAAATACATAAAATAGATGTGTTTAACTTGAAAATCTTTATTAAAATTTTAATAAAAAATAGTTGATATATTAATAAATTAATCAGAAAGCCTTTATAAAAATTAAATGTACTTATGTATTTTATTTAAAAATAATAATAAAATAAAATAATTTTATTTATAAAGTAATTAAAAAATTAAATATTCAATTACAATAATTTTTATAAAATTAAATAAAATTAAATAAATTTTATAAAAAAATATTAATTTTAATAATTTTTATAAAAATACTTATAAAATTAAGAGAATTATCTCAAATTCCAGTGTGGTTTCCATCAACCCAGTACCATTCTCATTATTTTAAAGATTAATTTATATATCTCTAATTTTGAAACTCTTTTTCTATACATTAGAATTCTATAATTATCAAATATTCACATTTTATTAATAAAATTAAAATTATCTATTGCATTTCTATGAATTTTTAAATGATATGGGAATGAATCCTGGAAGATTTAATGTTTTATGAATAATAAAACAATATAGGGATATCTTAAAAAATAATGTTATTCATAATAATAATAATAATAATAATAATAATAATGAATTTACAAATTAAGGATTATTTTTTTATTTTTTTTAAATTCATTATTATAACGGTCGGATAGGGGATCTATGTAACGGCGTTTAGGGGGTCCAACACTCAGAAAAGCCCTCCACGCGTATTCAACCGTAACGGCATCACGCTTCCAGTTTCTATTTTTAGCTTTCAAAATCAAATCTGAACATATCCACAGTACACAGTCCACTTCTTCTCTTTCTTACTCCATTTTTAT